>NC_090817.1:111467985-111784374 GCF_000390325.3 Nicotiana tomentosiformis
CCCCCCCCCCAAAACGACGTGCCATACAAGGAAACCTCTTCCTCCGCTCGTCGAATCACGAAACTATTAGCAAAAGTTCCAAGGTATAATATAATGTTTAGACATGCACGGCCTATAAAAAGATTCAATTCTTAAATGCCTAACAGTTCCTCCTTTTACTCAAGACTTCTTAAACCTCCGATATAATAAAATCATACAATCCAAGTGTGTGGTATATTGATCAATAAACTGGGATAATTTCGGAAGATCGATACAAAATAAATAATTTCTTCTCATCAATCCAATTTTATTGATGGACAAAACTATCTCATATTTGCCTTTTATTAAGCTAGCTTATTTGGTCCGAATGTTTTTTGGCACTAAGGTTAGCATTTTTTATTTGTTACTATTTGTTATGGTAGGAAGTGAGGTAAACTAAGAGTCCATCAAACTGTATAGTGAAGCTGGTTCTCTATCAGTTCCCACAGAACACACAACAATAAGTAAATAACACAACAATAAGTAAATAACACAACAATATTTACGTGGAAAACTCCCAGCTCACGAGGTTAAAAATCACAACCTACACTCGTATGATTTCAACTTCACTAACTGAGTAACTTTAGATTACAACTTATTGTAACCTTGGAATTAAACTCTTAATTCCTCACCTACTTACAATAATTATATTGCAAGGCTCTTTGTAATAACTCTATTACAAAGCTAATCACGTTGACTAACTCTAGTCAACACAATTAACACAAGGTTTATGATTTACAAAGTGTCCTACGAGATGCTTCAAAATAAGCTGAGTAGGAGTTATAAGTGAATAATATAAACAAAGACGCAACAATACTAAGGACATGCGATGTATTCAATGCTGGGATCTGGTCCTTTGTTATGTTGTTGTTTAGTTCTTCAATTCCTTTGAGGGAATAAAGGCAGCTGCACACTTGAGAGTAAATATGTTTTAAGGTTTGCAAGTGTGTGTAATCCCTTGCCTCATGCTGGTAATATATAAGTGAGGTCATCAAAGATGATGCAAGGGAGTATCTGGTACATAACATGCTTCAACAGTGCACTAGACATGTAGCTTTAACAGCTGTAAGACTTGACTTGTAATTTGACCGGAGGAGCTGATTTCTATCAGTTCCCTCTGTTGTTCCCTTAACTGATTTCATTAGAACTTGTGCCAGACATTTGACTTGTTGTTTTGAGCGCGGAGAGGCTAGTTCTATCAGTTTACCTATCTGGTTCTCATGTGAAATTTGTTAAATCATCAAAACAAAAAGATACATAACTTATCAATTTCTCCCTTTTTGATGATGACAAACTTAGAATTGATATTCTCCCTGAGAACTAGATCTCCATATTGCCCCCCTGTAGAATAGCCATATTCTCCCTGAAAACATGTTCCCCCCCTCAATTCTCTTCCTCTTTTTGGCATCATAAAAAGAATTATATAAGTAAACACAAAAAGAAGTCCAACAAAGTTAACTCATGCCACTTGTGTACACACATCATAGCTAAAAACAAGATACAATAGTATAACATGCATTAGAAAAAGGACTAAGATGCTCATTTAATTAATAAGAAGAAAAACAATTCACAATACCATCATTACAAAACATTCACAAAATAAACATTACTAGAGTATCAAAACCATAGGGAACAGAGAACAAAAAAACATTGTAAACTTTGGCAGGGACTGACAAACAGGACACTGATAAGGGGACAATTTAGGGGGTACTGGAAAAGGAAAGGAAGGACGAAAGAGCAAGAGCCTTGAGGAGACCATCCACACGAGCATTAGCAGCCCTATTTTCATTGATCAACTGCTCTTTTAGGTTCTCCACTTGTTGCCTCAGCTCTGTATTCTCAGTCGTCAAGCGGGCAACTTCTGCACCCTGAGCACTATTAGATCCAGGTTCTGTGCTGGCTTGATTGAGCTTATTCTCAAGAATGGTATTCTAGGCCTTTAGCCTCCCGATCTCCTCATTAGCAACACTATGAGCATCGATTAGTTGAGAGATTGTAGAACTGCTGCCAACTCCCCCCCCCTTTATCAATACACTCGCATTTCTCCAAGATGTTCATTGAGAATATTTGCTTACAAGTTCCCACAACTGCTCTCCATAAAGAGACTTTAAAACGTTCAAAGACTTTTATGTGCAGGAACCCATATGGCAACCCATGGTTTCCATCCTTGAATTTTTCCACCTTCTTCATGCGTTCAATTAGAATCCCAGGCAGATTGATGGAAGTGTACCCGTCCAATGCCTCCAAAAGAATCAGGTCCACTATAGATGCAATGTATCATCTTTCAGCTCGTGGTAGGGGGAACTTGTTCACCAACTCGAACATGAGTTGGTATTTTGGAAGCAGTGCCTTCTTGTGCACTCATTCCCCTTGCTGAACAGCTTGAGGCTTTAGAATAAGCTTCCTAAAATTTGGGGAACAAGTGCCATCAACAGTTGAGATCCCCTCAGGAGGTACCTCAAAAATATCCCCGAGCACAACCTCATCAATCACAAAGTCCACCCCATTGACCTTCAAGCAGATAGTGTCACCTTCCATAGTGAACAGATCAACATAGAAACTGCAAACTTCCTCCTCATAAACTTTTGGACTCTGAACAGTAAATAGCTGAGTTTACTTTTGGAATTCGCAGATTTCAACCAACTGCCTCATGCCTGACTTATCAAGAATGCCAGTATCAAAGACTCTGTCCCATAGGACTTTTTTGTTTCTTCATCTTTGCTTTCCTTTCAATATCAGACACATCAACTCCAGCCCTTTTTGAGAAACCAGGTTCCTCACTGCTGCTTGGCTTTCTCTTGAGAGACATCTTTTTTTTTTCCAACACCCTTCTCCTTCTCAATAGACTTCTCCTTCTCACCAGACTCCTTCTTCTCAACACTTTCTTCACCACCAGTTTCAACAACCTTTATAGATGATACCTTCTTCCGTTTCACAGACAAAGTCTTCTTAGAGAATTTACGGACAAGGGAAGCAAGTTCCTCATTCACCTCTTCATTCTCAACTTCCATAACATTTGCCGGAGGAGGATCCTCTTCATCAATTGATCTACTTTTCACCAGTCTTCTTCTCTTCTTTTTCTCCTTATTTTCCTTTAAAACATTGTCAAGGGCAACCTTTTTTAGAGCCTAGTGGTGGGTATTTTAAGAATAGACTTTTGAGTAGCAGCCCTACAACTTCTAGTAGTGATAAACTGGGCTATAGACACATTGTCATAGTCCTCCACACTTCATCTCCTTCTTCTTTTGACACAGACTTTATTTCAGGATACACAATGTCTAAATAGGTTGCATCAAGGTGAGGGGAAGGGGTAGGGTCAGTATTGTCCAATGGATATTTAGTAGAGCATGGAGTTTCATCCCAAGTAGGAGCAGAGAACTCCTCTTGGGTAGAGAGAACATGTCCCTCTGTTGGCTCCCATGTAGTATTAACTGGTGTCGTGTCACCTTGAGGCACCAAGTACCCATTCCAGTCCTCATTCCCTCATTCTTCCCCCTGAACCCTAACATTCACACAACCAGACATATAACCCCCAATCGGACTCCCTTCAGCAACAATAGACAAAATATTTTCAACATCTTCTTTTTTGCCCCCATTTTCCAATAATGCGGAATCAGTAAGAGCTAATGGAGCATTACTTGACGACGACAGAACATTTAAATCAAATACTTGAACTGTAGGGGTGTCAGATACACTATATGCTGACACATCTCCACCCAGACTAGTGACAACCACTTTGTCCACACTTTCTTCCTCAACACGTTGACTAGAAACCGTTGCACCTTCTTCTCCTTACACCAGTCCCTCTACTTCCATTTTTTCTTTGGTAGCAGAAAGAGAGGTTGAAGCAATAAATTTCTTAGGAGTTTGATTTTTCCGGCTGCGATGGGAACCAAAACCTGATGGAGTGGAGGAGGAGACGGTAGATGGTGGTTGGTTGGAAATAAGGGTTTCAGCAGGTGAAAGTTGGGGCTCCTATCCTGATGGCTATGCTTCTTGGGACGAGACACATCAGGGATTTCAGTGGTGGCCATTGGAGACTTAGATATCTGTGAAGACATGGTGAATTATTTAGAGTGAAGACACAAAAGAGAGGGTTTTCATAGAGAGAGGGAGAGTTTGATGACTTTGATATAGACAGTTATGAGGGAGACTTGTCATTTAGGGGTATTTAGAGGGGAAAGAGGAACGGGTTACAAAATGGACGTGATTGAGCGGGTATATGGTTCAGTTTGTAATGGGTGTGATGTTTGGGTTTAAGAGATATGGGAAAGGGCTGAAATAATTAATGACGTGGCACACTAGCAGTTCAAAATGCATATGAGTGTAAGAGGAACTACTAACCTGAGTCATGGGAACCAGGTTCCCTGACTAATTTTGGAAACATGAGCATCATCATTCTAACAAATTGCAATGTTATTAGCTGTTTTTTTGTCCTATAGTTGCCATGCGTGTTTACCTTGTAACTCTATATAATTGAGTTAGAAGTTGCCAGAAAACGCTTTTTAGCAATTCGCCTTACCATCCTTTCATAGCCAATCATCGAGGGACCAAGTTCTTAGTTCAACTTGATCAAACCCAACTCCAGTCTATTCTTTTCAAAATGCTCTCTGCTTAGTGCTTTAGTGAAGATATCGGCTACCTGATCCTCCGTCTTATAGAAATTCATACAAATGAGTCCCTTTTCAACATTGTCCCTTAGGAAATGGTGTCGCACATTAATGTGCTTTGTCTTCTTATATTGAACTAGGTTCTTTTCCATATTGAGGGCACTTGTATTGTCACACAGCAGTGGCACACAGTGAGAAAATACACAAATATCTTCTAATTATTTTTTGACCCACAGTAATTGAGCACAACATGAGGCAGCTGCCACATATTTAGCTTCTGCAGTTGAGAGAACCATATAATTTTGTTTCTTTGTACCCCATAAAATCAAGCATGATCCTAGGAAATGTGCCATGCTAGATGTGCTCTTCCTATCCACCAGATAACCAACATAATCAATATCAACATACCCAATTAAGTCGTAATTATCTCTTGAGAAATAATATAGGACCAGGTCCTGCGTTCGTTTAAGATATGTCCGAATTCTTTTAGCAGCTTTCAAGTGTGATTCTTTAGGACTTAATTGGAATATAGCACGCAAACTAACACTAAACACAATGTCAGGTCTGCTGACTATTAGGTACAAGAGAGATCCAAAGATACGCCGATACATGGTTTCATTTACAGGGGGATCAGGTTCATCCATGTCTAGACGAGTGGCAGTTGCAATAGGAGTATCAATGGTCTTTGAACTTTCCATCTCAAACCTCTTTAGAAGCTCCTTAATATATTTTTGCTGACTTATCATTGTTCCTTTAGAGGTTTGCTTAACTTGTAGTCCTAGAAAGAAGTTCAGTTCCCCCATCATACTCATCTCCTACTCGCTTCTCATAAGCTTTGAAAACTCCTCACACAAAGAATCTTTTGTTGCACTAAAGATGATGTCATTAACATAGACCTACAAAATGAGCAGGTTCCTCCCTCTTTTGTTTAGATAAAAAGAGTTGTCAATTTTCCCTCTACTGAAGCCATTATCCAGAAGGAACCTGGAGAACCTTTCCTACCATGCATGCGGGGCCTACTTTAATCCATATAAGGCCTTGTCAAGCTTGAAGACATGTTTAGGTTGCTCATGGCATTCAAAATCAGGTAGTTGTTTGACAAAAAACTTCTTCCTTCAAATAACCATTCATAAAAGCGCTCTTAACATCCATTTGGAACAATTTGAATTCCATATGAGATGCAAAAGCAATAAGAATTCTGATTGCTTCCATTCGTGCAACTGGAGCAAAAGTTTTATCATAATCAATTCCTTCATCTTGATTATAGCCTTGGACCACCAACCTGGCTTTATTTCTTGTTGTACTGCCAAACTCATCAAGCTTGTTTATGAACACCCACTTAGTTTCAATGGTTGTTCTATCTGAGGGTCGAGGAATCATGTGCCATATATTGATCCTCTCAAATTGATAGAGCTCTTCGCATAGCAGCAATCTAGTCAGCCTCTTTCAAAGCTTCCTTGATATTTTCAGCTTAATTTGATATAGAAAACATATTTCTTGTCTTTGATCTAGTTTGAATGCCTGAATCCAAAGTAGTGATTACGTTTTGGAGAGGATGTGAGCTTTTGTGCTTCTAGTTAGACACCTGAGTCTCAAGGTGTGAGGGACCAGGTTCAGTCATGTGGGACCCATTATTAACGTCAATGTAAGTGTGAGTGCCACTTCTCTGCTCTGCATCAAGAGTGCCTAGTGTAGCATCAACAACTCTATTTTCAGCTTCAGTTGTTGTGATAGAGGGACCAGGTTCCTCCGAATCCGTTGGAAGTTATGTTGCTATCTTCTTCACTAGACTCCTTTACCTAACTCATCATATTTGCCTTCTAGTTTGCCATATCAATGACCTCTCCAGGGACCTTTGAATAATCTCCATCTTAATCATTCACATCATGTGAACCTTCCCACTTGAGTGGTGTGATTCATCAAAGATTACATGTATACTTTTCTCTACACATTGAGTCCTTTTGTTGTAGACCTTGTATGCTTTACTTTGTGAAGAATAGCCAAATAAAATCCCTTCATCACTTTTAACATCAAATTTTTCCAACGTTTCCTTACCATTATTGAGAACAAAACATTGCATCCAAATGCTCTCAGGTAAGTTAGCTTTGGTTTTCTCCCATTTAGCAATTCATATGGGGTCTTGTTGAGGAGGGACCTGATCATGAACATGTTTATTAGATAACAGGCAGTGTTCACTGCTTTAGCTCAAAAGCTCTTTGGTGCACCACTATCAATTAGCATCGTCCTTACCATATCTTCAAGAGTCCTATTTTTCCTCTTCACAACATTTTTTGTTAGGGTGTTCTAAGAATCGAAAAAGTATGACTTATACCATTTTCAGCATAGAATTCATTAAATTTTACACTGTCAAACTCGGTGTCATGATCAGATCTTATGCTCACAACATTATGGCTCATCTTCACTTGAATCTGCTTCATAAAGGCAACAAATACCGGAAATGTTTCATCTTTGGTTATGAGAAAGAAGGTCCATGTGAATCTGGAATAGTCATCAATAATAACGAAAATGTACTTCTTTCCTCCTCTGCTGGGCATCCTCACAGTTCCACACAGATCCATATGGAGAAGATCCAGTGGCCTTGAAGTTCTCACTTCCTTCTTTGGTTTGAACGAGGACCTGACTTGCTTCCCTTTCACACATGCATCACACATCTTATGATCTTTGAACTTTGACTTTGGCAACCCACGAACCAGGTCCTTCTTGATTAGCTTGTTCAATAGAGTAAAGCTTGCATGTCCCAATCTTCTGTACCACAGTTGAGCATCATCATCAATAACACTCAAACATGCAAGATCACCATTGTTCAAAGACTCAAAGTCTGCAACATAGATATTTTTAAATCTTTTTGCCACAAGAACTACTTCATTAGTTATAAGATTGGTGACAATGCAAGACTTTGATTAGAACTCCACTTTGTTTCCTTTGTTGTAGATTTGAGAGACATTTAACATGCTGTATTTCAAGCCATTGACATAATACACATTTTCAATTGAGTGAGTGAGTGTTGATCCATGTCCAACCCATACTCAATAGTGAGTGGAAACAGTCTTTGGAAGAATAGTACCCAACAAGAGTTGGGGTCGATTTCCATAGGGAGTTACAATAGGTGTTAGGAGTATACACTTGATGATAGCGAATGGATTAACTAAATTTGCACTTCCACAAAAGGTTTTGATTTTTAATTCTACTTTTACTCTAACAATTGTAAGATAAGATAAGAATCTAGAAGCGAATGATTGTTTTTGGTCTTTTTTTCAAATAGTTAAAAAGCCTAGGGGTGTGACTATAACATAGGTTTTCTCCTAATGGGTTAAATACGTTAATACTTATTTTATTGATTGGGGTGTACTATAGTTCTCAACTCTACGTTACCCACTCATTACTTCTCGGTCAAAGAGTGATTTTGCCCAATTTGGCTTTCTTAAGTCCAAATGGGTATCGAACAAAATATTTAATGTAAGTTCAGGTCGGGTTCTTACTATCTCTAGTTTGAACCCTTTAATTAGGCTAATCAAACTCTCAATTAATCAAATTTCTTGTTAGCCAAGTTATCCTAGACTAGGTTCCTCTTTCTCAAGTAGAGACTAAGTCAAATAGGTATGAATTATTATTTGCAACCATTAATTCTAAAATTGAAGCATGAACTAAGCTAAATAATTAACACCCAATCATAAACAAGAATTAAATTAAGTACCCATAAGGTTTACACACTAGGGTTGGGTCACAACCCTAGTAAGAATCTAGCTACTCATAGTGAAAATTGAAGAATATAAAGAAGAAATGCCAATTAAACTCATAATCTAAGATTAAATTGATAAAATATAATATTTAAACACTAAAATAGTCTCAATTTTCCTAAAATGGCAAAATATAACGGCTACAACAACTCATACTTTGAAATTTGACCTAAAAATGTGAAACTCGTCTATTTATAGTGGCCCAAAATTCGCTGACAAAAATGCCCCTCGGGAGGTTCTGCGGCCTCACAATTCCATGTGCAGTCTGCAGATTTCTTCAGTTGATAGGAACATGGATTCTGCAGCTGCAGATGTTTGAATTGCTGCTGCGAAACATCTTTTGCGGCAGCATAATTCTTGTACGGTCCGCACTTCAGCAAGGCTTCACGACTTGGTCTTTTGCACACTATGTGAACTTGGAATCATTTGTCAGTGCAGACTCTGTTCTGCGACCGTATAATTCATGTGTGGTCCGCACATTGGCTAAAGTCCTGTTGGGTTCTTTCACTTGGTTTGTAGCCGCAAATGGAATTCTGCGGTCCGTACTTTCTTTTGCGGACCACACTTCTTTGATTATGCACCCTTTATTGCCTTGTGATTCAGCACACTCTTTTTTGAGTTAGATTTCATCATGGGAGACCAAACATCCAGCATTCCAGCAATTTACATATTTTCATTAGTTTTGGGAACATAAATCAATACTTTCAGACTAAAACAAAAGCAAAAATGAGCTAATAAGTAGTCAAACTCTCCACTTATCAACTCCCCCAAACTTAAGTTTTTTCTTGTCCTCAAGAAAATAAATTAGTTCCCACCTCGTAGAGTTAAGGGTCATTTCAGCGAGTCAAATGTGAGCTGTTCACATATCAGTTGAGACCAACAATTACCCACACTACTCATGCATTATCAACAAATATTCATGCACATATAAATGACATTTGAGCTTCAAGAATTGACATTACTCATCAAGGACTCTTGCTCTATCATGTAGGTCATGGTGGACTCCAAACCCTTCCTCCTCTACATTCCATTTGCCAAGCTCAGTTAAGTAATTAGCATTCAATCTTAGGATTCTTAAAAGGTTCACTCGTCTCTCACAAGAGAATGTCACAAGTACGGCTTCAAGTACCATAGGCTTGCCCCTCAGTAGATCGCCACTGATGTAAGCTCACTCGGTTTGAAATCAAGTAGGACTTCTTTCGGGTTGTAACGAAGGCTTTTGGATTAGGGTAGGATACCATATGGGTAAGTGGTTACACCTTTCCTTAAGCTCTACACACTTTCATTTCTCGGCTCACAATTGCCAATTCTTAGAGGCATTTTCTTTTCATTGGAGATTAGAGAGACTTAACATCACTCTTTCTTATGCATTTCATTCTTTTTTTCCTCCCTATTTTTTGATTACTCATGCTAGGGATCATTACCTCCTTTTGAGACCATCAACCCTTCCACTTATTCACGTTTTGCATTTTATTTTGTTCTTTTCTTTTCTTGATTTCTCTTTTCATATAGATCATTTCTTTTCTCTTTTTTGTGCTTTGATACCTTTTTTTCAAATTCCTCATATCTCCCCCAAACTTATGTTTTAAGACACTTGTTTCACAATATTGTTAAGGAAAGTCCGGGTGCCAAGAGAGGGTCACAACAAAACGGGTAAAGGCTTATAACATGATTATCAAATGAGAAAGGCTAGAGGCTCAAAGGGGTTGACTAGGGATACCGACATTAGTTGGCAATAGAAATCTTAAACGGGCCAAGGAAAGCCTACAATCACTTCTCAAACCAAGCAAAACTTAGGATTTCACCTTGAAACACATTTGGGGCAAGTTCTACACCCTTCGCATGGATACTTGGACTAGAAACAATTCATCTCACCCCTCACGCAACTGGATTATAAAAGAGAATAGAGTCGAGGGCCCACAATGACCACATTCAACTTTAATAATCACTATGGTCTAATTAAACTACTCGATGGTTTCCAAAGTCAACTCAAGAGTCACAAAGTCACTAACTAAAATTATTTCTTTCAAAAGCCTTGTCTCTAATCATAAGCACGTAGTTAAGTGTGTTGGTACCAATTCAAGTATGGTTGACTCTTCGAGCATCACTTGATTAGGTATTTTATTCATTACTACTACTATTATTATCTAAACACAAAAATTGACTCATTCCCTTAAGAAGGTTGTCACGCCATCCATTTTTGGGATGAGTCACTCGGTTCACACAACAACTACCTTTGGAAAACACCGTGGCTTTAAGAAAACCAAAGGATTCTTATCTACTAAAGCATAAAAAGAAGCTACTTAACAAAACAAGAATTAATATGGAAAAGATAAAGAAGCTAATAAGCTAAATAAAGATAAAGAAGCTAATGAGCAAAAACTACTAAAGATAGAGAGAATATACATAATAAGAGAGAGAGAGAGAGAGAGAGAGAGAGAGAGAGAGAGAGAGAGAGAGAGAGAGAGAGAGAGAGAGAGAGAGAGAAGATAGATAAATACAAATAAGAAAAGAAAGAATAGCATCTAATTATTACAGACCAAATGTATCAAAGTGTACCAATATGTCAAATAAACTCCACCCCTCGAATAAAAGTAAGCATTGTCCCCAATGCTTAGCAAAATAAGAGTAAAAGAGGAGAGGGTGAAGAAAAATCCATATGGATACTTGGACATCTCAGTGTCCCCGATAATGTCATCTCTCTCAGGATCAGCCAACTAAATCTCATCATCATCAAATCAAGGTGTGGCTGGGTTGGCAACATCTCACGCACTACCTCAGCAGTGTCAGCAGCAAGGTCTAGCTCGTCAGCCTGGCCAGCTGGTGCTACCAGTGCAGATTGTGCTAAAGTATCTGGGCGGATTGGTGCGAATCAAGCAGCATGCCAAAGGGCAGGTCGCCAGCTGTAGCAAGTCTAGTCACCTCCCTCCAGAGCGTGTCCACTAATTTCTTGTTGACCTGGGAGTTCCTCATCTTCTTCACTTTCTTTCCCAGCTCTTCAATAACTAACCAATGTTGTACCAAGGTGTCCTTGATAACTGACCCATGCAACCATTAATTCTAAAATTGAAGCATGAACTAAGCTAAATAATCAACACCCAATCATAAACTAGCATTAAATTAAGTACCCATAAGGTTTACACACTAGGGTCGGGTCACAACCCTAGTAAGAATCTTACTACTCATAGTGGGAATTGAAGAAAATAAAGAAGCAATGCTAATTAAACTCATAATCTAAGATTAAAATGATAAAATATAATGTTTAAACACTAAAATATAATGCTACAGTAGCTCAAACTTCAAAACTTGACCTAAAAATGTGAAACTTGTCTATTTATAGTGGCCTAAAATTCGCTGACAAAAATTCCCCTTGGGACGTTCTGCGGCCGCACAATTCCACGTGAGTCTTCAGTTTTGTTCCGTTGGCAGGAGCTGGGATTCTGCAACCACACATTTCTGGATTGTGGCTGCGAAACATCTTCTGCGGCTGCACAATTCTTGTGCGGTCCGCACTTCAGCAAGGCTTCGGGACTTGGTCTTTTGCATACTCTTTAAACTTGGAATCATTTGTCAGTGCAGACCCTGTTCTGCGGCTGCACAATTCATGTGCGGTCCGCACATTGGCCAAAGTCTTGTTGGGTTCTTTCACTTGGTTTATGGTAACAGATGGAATTGTGCAGTCCACACTTTCTTCTGGGTACCGTACTTCTTTGATTTTGCCCCCTTTATTGCCTTGTAATTCAGAATACTCCTTTTTATTTGGATTTCATAGTGGGAGACCAAACTTCAAACATTCCTGCAATTTGCATATTTTCATTAGTTTTGGAAACATAAATCAATACTTTCAGACTAAAACAAAAGCAAAAAGGAGCTAATAAGTAGCAAAACCCACTTATCAAGTGTCTTTCCAATTTTTTCAACTCCCAGAATGTATCCGTTTTTGCCTTTTTCAAAGGACACACTCCCACCTTGTAGGGCTTTGAGTGAAAGGAAATCTTTAGTACTTCATGTCATGTGTTTAGAGGAGCCACTATCTATATACCATCTTTGGATGCTTCCTTTTACTATTGTGTGCACAAGGAAATCAGAGATTAGATTTAGGAACCCAAACAAGTTTGAGTCCCTTGTAACGAGAAAAGGGGCGGTTTAAACTTCTTTTTTTCCAAGCAGGCATCACATATCTCTTTTTAAGAGAAACAAGTTCCTTAGCAGTAGATATTTTTTCATCAAAACCTTTATTTTTCTGTTGGGACTAAAACCTGCATTACAAGCATCTTTGAAATGACCAGTACTACCACAGTGAGTGCAAAGCCAGTTATTAGACACCGTAACATAATTGCTATGGGAGTTGTAGGGAGCCTTTTCTTTTTTGGAACCCGATTTCCTGCCTGTTCCCCCCATTACTTTTATACATGGAAATGATTGTGTTAGAGGACCAGGTTCACGTCACAGATTTATCTAGGTCATTTTTAACCCTACTTAGATCTTTTTGAAGTTGTCTACTTCTTTCAAGTTCTGCACAAAGACTTAATTTTGCCTTTTTGAGTTCATTTTCAAGCTTAAGGTGTGCCTCACTCGCCACTTCTTTTCCTTTTGAGGAGTTCATGCAATTTTTCATTGAAAATTTTAACGAATTATTATCTTTTTAACTTCTCTACTGTCTCTTTCAGATTCACAATTACTACCAATAAGTCATATTTCTCATGTTCTATCTCTCCAATGTTATCTGTTAGAACATCTTTTCTTTCTTTAACTCCTATATTGTTTCTTTCAAATCAACAACTACGACTAGTAAATCATATCTCTCATGTTCTATCTCTCTTATTTCCTTAGTTAAATCATTTTTATCTTTAATAAGATTGTGGTAAGCATCAATTAAGACATTAACTAAAGATACCGGCTTCTTTTGAGAATAAGACTTCAAATTTCTTTGAACGTCTAGAAAGTTTACCTCATCGTCATCATCATTTTCATCCTCATCAGATGTTGCCATCAGGGAAAATATGGAGTCATATTTGATGACGTCCATAACACACCTCAATAAGAGATATGATACGGTCGTATGCAATAATAATTACCCAACTATGAGTTGGGGTCGAATCCAGTGGAGTTATAAAGGGTGTCAGGAGTATACATTTGAAGCAAGTGAATGGACTACCTAAATTGCACTTCAACAACAGAGTTTTGATTTCTACTTCTACTATTACTCTAATGATTGTGAGCTAAGGTAAATAAACTAGAGATGAATGTTTTTGATGTTTTTCTAAATAGTTTAAAGGCCTAGGGCTATGACCATAACCTAGGTGTTTGCCTAATGGGATAAAGACGTTAACACTTGTATTGTTGATTGGGTTGTATTATAGCTCTCAAATCTAGGTTACCCACTCAATACCACCCAATTTGGCTTTCTCAAATCCAAATGGGTATAAAAAAAAATAGTTGATATGAGCTCAAGTCGAGTTCTTACTATCCCTAGTTTGAACCCTTTAATAACACTAATTAATCTCTCAATTAACCCAATTACGTGTTAGCCAAGTTATCCTAGACTAGGTCTCTTTTTCTCAAGTAGAGACTAAGTTAAATAGACATGAATCAATGTTCGCAACCATTAATTCTAAAATTGAAGCATGAACTAAGCTAAAGAATCAACACCCAATTATAAATAAATATTAAATTAATCACCCATAAGGTTTACACACTAGGTTGGGTCACAACCCTAGTGAAAATCTAGCTACTCATAATAGGTGTTGAAGATAATAAATAAGAAAAGCTAATTAAACCCATAATGAAAGATTAAAATGATGAAATCTAAAGTTAATACACCAAAATAATGCAAAACTTCCTAAAGTAGTAAAAAGAAACGGCTACAACAACTTTTAATGTTCAAACTTAACCTAATTTTGTGAAACTCGTCTATTTATACAAGGCGAAAAATCGTGGACAAAAATTTCCCTCAGGAGGTTTTGCGGCCGCACAATTCCATGTGAGGCCCGCAGATGCGGCCTCGAGGCAACGTCTGCGGCCGCAAAATTCTTTTCTGGTCCGCACCTCACAAAGTCTCCAGGACTTGTTCTTCTTGCACATTCTCTAAACTTTGCATCTTTGTCAGTAAAAGCCTAGTTCTCCGAATGCACAATTCATGTGAGGTCTGCACATTGGATATTTCTTCTTGGTTTGCGGCCGCAGATGGAATTTTGCGGTCCGCAATTTCTTTTTCGGATCGTGTATTTGTGCTTCTGCGCTCTTTATTGCCTTGTACTTTGGAACACTCCTTTTTGAGTCAGATTTCATCTCGAGAGACCAAACATCCATCATTCCTGCAATTTGCACAATTTCATTAGTTTCAAGAACACAATTCAATACTTTTGGAACAAATCAAAAGCTAAAAGGTGCTAATAACCAGTCAAAATCCCCACTTATCAACTTTCTCAAACTTAAGTCTTTGCCTGTCCTCAAGCAAATAAATTAGTTCCTACATCCAAAAGTTGAGGGTCATTTCAACAAGTTAAAGGTGAGCCATTTACACATCAATTGTAACCAACAATTACCCACACTACTCATGCATTATTAACAAGGCGACACGTTAAATATTCATACACATATAGTTCTAATGTGACAATTGAGCTTCGAGAATTGACTTTACTCATCAAGGACCCTTGCTCTATCATGTAGGCCATGATGGACTCCAAACTCTTCCTTCTCTACTTTCCATTTGCCAAGCTCACTTAAGAAATTTAGCACTCAATCCAAAGATTTATGAAAGGTTCACTCATCTCTCTCAAGAGAATGTCAAAAGTACGACTTCAAGTACCATAGGCTTGCCCCTCATGTAGATCGCCACTAATGTAAGCTCACTCGGTTTGAAATCAAGTAGGACTTCGTTCGGGATGTAATGAAGGATTTTGGGTTAGGGTAGGATACCGTATGGGTAAGTGGTTACACCTGTCCTTAAGCACTCCATCTTTCATTTCTCGGGTCACATTTTGTCAATTATTAGAGGCACTTTCTTTTCATTGGAGACTAGAGAGACTTAGCATCACTATTTCTTGATAATTTCATTCTTTTTCTCCCCTTTTTTATTTCTCCATGTTTGGGATCATTACCTCTTTTAGAATCCATTCAACTCTTCTACTTATTCACTTTTTGCATTTTTCTTTTTTTGTTCTTTTCTTTTCTTGCCTTCTCTTCTTATAGAGATCATTTCTTTTCTCTTTTTGTGCCTTGATACCTTTTTCAAGTTCCTCATCTCTCCCCCAAACTTACATTTTAAGCCATATATTTTACAAGAGTGTTAAGGAAAGCTCGGGTGCCAAGAGAGGATCACGACAGAATGGATAAAGGCTTGTAACATGGTTATCAAATGAGAAAGGCTAGATGATCAAAGGGGTTGAATAGGGATAATGACCTTGGTTGGCAATAGAAAACTTAAACGGTCCAAGGAAAGTTCTAGACCCTTCGCACGAATACTTGGACTAACAACATTTCATCTCACCCCTCATGCAACCAGATTGTAAAAGAGGACAGAGTCGAGGGCCCACTATGACAACATTCAAGTTTAAAGATCATTATGGTCCAATTAAACCGCTCAATAATTGCCAAAGTCAACACAAGAGTCACAAAGTCACTAACTAGAGATACTTCTTTCAAAAACCTTGTCTTTAACCATAAGCACGTAATTAAGTGTATTGGTGCCAATTGAAGCATGGTTGACTCTTTGAGCATGACTTAGTTTGGTATTTTTATTCATTACTACTACTATTATTACCGAAACACAAAAACAGACTCATTCTCTTAAGAAGGTTGTCACGTCATCCATCGTTGGGACGAGTCACCCGGTTCACACTAAAACTACCTTTGAAAAGAACTGTGGCATTAATAAAACCAAAGGCTTATGATCTACTAAAACATAAAAAGAAGCTACTAAGAAAAACAAATACTAATACACTACTAAAATATAAAAATAAGCTAATAAGCAAAAACAAAGATAAAAAAGTAGCTAATGAACAAAACTACTTAGGATAAAATGAATCTACATAGTAAGAGAGATAGAGAATATATATACATACAAATAATAAAAGAGAGAATATCATCAAATTATTACAGGCCAAATGTATCAAAGTACCAAATGTATCAAATAAACTCCACCCCCCGAATAAAAGTAAGCATTGTCCCAAATGCTTAGCAAAATAAGAGTAAACGATGGAAGAGTGAAGAAAACTCCTTATGGCTCCTTGGACATCTCTGTATCCCCAGCAATGTACCCTCAGGATCAGCCAACTGAATCTCACCATCCTCAACTCTAGGTGTGGCTGGGTTGGTGAACATCTGACGCACTGCCTCAGTAGTGTCGATAGCAAGGTCTGGCTTTTCAGACTGGCCAGCTGGTGCCACCGATGCAGATGGTGCTATAGGATCTGGGATGGGGTGGTGTGGGTCAAGCAATATGTCAAAGGGGAGATCTCCGGTTGTAGCAAGCCTGGTCACTTGTCTCTGAAGCTTGTCCACTGAATTCTTGCTGGCCTGGGACTTTCTCATCTTCTTTACTTCCTTTCCCAACTATTCAATCACCGATCCATGCTGTACCAAGGTGTCCATAATAGTCTTCTGGTTCTCTAAAATTTTCTTCAATGTCTCCTCAATATCAGAGGGAACCTGTGATGCCTGTAAGGCGTACTGTGATGCAACAGTACTGGACAAGTCAGTAAGCTTTATAGTGGTTGTCTGCATCCAGTTGTTGAGACTCGCCAATACCTAGGAGACTTGCAGTGCAGATAGTGCATGAGGAGGCACAGGCACTGGCTTCAAAGTTGAGGTCGGATTTGTAGTAAGAGATGCAGTAGGGGTTGTGGAGGAGGGGCAGAGGCATAGCTACGACACTGGAGCAAGGATCGGCTGAAGTGGATGGAACATCAACAGCCTTAGCAGCTACCATAGCTTGCTCATCAGACTGGCCCGCGGTGGTAAGAGGCTGAACTTTATTCTTTTGATTTTTTGCATCCATCAGTGAATACCAGGTAAAAGGCTTCTTCGGCTTCACCTTAGTGCCATAATCCCTCGGCTCTACCTATGCATCCGTGAGATATTCTATAATAGTATTGGTATACGGGTAGGACGATTCATCTTGCCGAGCAATCACTGAGATGTTGGCTGACATCACCACACCCACATTGATAGGGTAACCTGGCCATAATTGAAGCAACCAAAACTGCCCGAGGAATCGGAAGGTGAGTCTCATTTTGGCTCATGTCTAGTCAGCTGTAAACAAAGGTTTACCACCCCTTCGCCTCGAAACTCAGAGTGTTCCGGTGGATAGGTACCCCAGAGGAAATCCATGGTGGTAGTGGCCCTAGTGCTGCTAGAATCTCTGCTAACCAAGGTCGGACTGCGTCTTCCAGTGCACACTTCTCCAAATACTCCTTTGGCTCAATATCTTCGAAGCCCAAGTACGTGTTAAGTGTTTGCTGATCAAACCTCACTTTGAGGTTACACACTTTGGTCGCCTTTGTCCCCTTTTTGCTATGTGCCACATTGGCATGGGATTCACGGACCATGTACTCTATGGCATATACTACGCTCTGAGTGAACCACATCCACCCATTACGTTCCCTGAACTTCCTTAAAACGACTGGATTGTACCTCTCCAAATCTTTCAGTATAAACTGTCGCTCAAGGGTTAGTGACCTCGCTAGCCACCATGTACGAAAGATGGTGAAGGCAGCCAAGCTAACAAAGTGATCCTCCCAAACCTCTTTCTTCTTCAATCTTTCAAGATAGGAAGTTGTAGCATCTCCCCCCTGCCATCATCGGGGATTTCCTGAACTAGTGCATCTTGTGCCTCAGGGACTGGTGTAACTGATGGCGCTGAAGCTTGACTAGCACTCTCCGGTTCCTCGGAAGATCTATGATATGAGGACAGATCACCCCTAAATTGGTATTTGCTTTGCAGCCTTGATTGTACGGTCGGCTGCTCCTGAACAGAGGCTGAGTTGCCCTCTAATGCTTCCCTAGGCGGGACATATAAGCTCATCTCGGAGAGATCTGCACCTTTCCCTCTGTCGGCTGTAGATTTCTTTGTAATTGTCTTTTTTTGGCCAAGGGTTAAGGAACTCTTGCCTCGACCTCGAGAAGGTTCACCTCTTCCTTTAGATGTGTCGCCGCATCCTCTAGGTCGAACCATTATCTGTATCAAGCAAAGACGATTATTAGTTGCAATTCAATGTTCAGACATACACATGAGCCATACAAGTAAGATATAAACCAGAATACATAGTGAGTGTACACAGTTATAACATGCTTGCATGGAAATGATCTGCGGTCCGCATAATTTTTCTAGTGGCCGCAGATGAGGACTTGCAGACCGCACAATTTTATTATGCGGCCGCAAAAGTGAAGTGCAGTCTGCACAATTTTGTTGTGTGACCGCAAAAGTGGAACCCAAAAGATGCCAACTCTCTAATGAAAAAGAAATTGCTGATGTGCGGCCACAACATGAATTCTACGGTCCGCACAATTATACATGCAGCCGCACATTGGAGTCAAAAAGTATAGACTCTTCGATAACACTAAAAATGATATTCTGCGGCCATGATGGGAATTTTGCGGTACTCACATTTTATCTTACGGCTGCAGATCACTTATTCACTAATGCTGCCCTAAAATCATTTTTTGCGGACCGCACTAATTCAGGTACGGCCGCAGAATTCAAAAATTACAAACAGTTCAGTTTTTTCTATTTAGGTTTTTCAATTTCGTGCACAATTTGACATGGCAACATCATAGAGGCATGAAAATATGTTGACCCATTCCCCATAGAACATGTATTAGTTAACCCATTACAGATTTACCCACACATGGATCCACAATTAAATTCTAATGACAAATGGCCTAAAAAGAACTAAAAATCTATAAATTAAAAGAGAGATTAGCAAAAAATTGAAGCATACCAAATGAATGAGTGACTGATCAAAGATGTTGTATGTGTGGATAGATGAAATCACCAAGAAATTTTAAGAGGCACTATTCTTTTGTTCAGAGGGTTGAAAAATGTAATTGTGGCCCTACTCCTCTATTTATATGACTTGGTTTGCTAAGGGAAATAAGGGCGAGTGCAGACGCAGATTTTCATGTGCGGTCCGCACTCTGTTACCTGAAGACATTCTCTCATCATTTCATCTGCGGTCCGCAAAATTTTGTGTGCGATTGCGGCCGCAGATTTCATGTGCGGTTGCACATCGGCCTTTTCTCTAACAGACTAAATTTCAGAGATTTGACATTTTCAACCTCTCATTTGTGCGGTCTGTGACGAGCATCAAACATACACTTAAATTATGCTCGCTAATCAAATATAGTATAGTATAATATCATATCCACATGGATTGAATTTAAATAATTTCTCGTAGTTTCTAGCTTAATCGCTATCCAAGAGAATCAACAATTGAGGTTTATATGATTTCTAACTAATATTAACTAAGAATCTAAAGCTATTGACTAATGACAATTGAAACAAAGATAAGCAAAGAAGGTTATCAATGGGAGAAGATGGGGTTTTGATGGGATATGTGCAAGATAATTATTTGGGATCTAACTCTAGGTAATTCACTTCTAGGGTTTAAGTGAGTCTCTCGAATTCACTTAATTATTAGTTCAAACGTTTAGCAAAAACGCCTCTCTCGATTAAGTCTTAACCTTATAAGATGAACCAATTTAAGCATGTGAAGATATACAAGAATGCGTAGTGGATTGGTCTTTAGGAGAACCTCTCTAGATTATCCTCCTAACTAGGTTTAGTCAATGATTCAACTAGCCTCTCTCGATTACTAAGAAGAATTAAAGAACTCAACCAAAAATATAATGCAAAAATATTACAAGTTATGCCTCTCTCGATTACATGAACTAGTGAATATAAATGCAATAATTAAATCATCCAAAAATGCTTCAATACATAAAACTAGAGTTCTAATCCACAAACAATCATCAATACACCAAATCCATCAAACTCTAAAGAGAAATACTCCATAGATATGGAGAAATTCCTCACAAATAAAATGAAAGTATAGAAAAACATAAATTCAATCCAAACTCGGGACTTGAGTGAGGAAGGAATGACGAAATCCTTGTGCTTGTGTTCCTCCAACTCCTCCTTAGCCTCCTTAGGTCTAAAGTATGTCAAAAGTCCAGGAAATAAAGTTTTTTCATGTATTTATACCAAGTAGGGTCAGGCCCAGACGAAATCACCTTCTCCTAGCCGAAATAGGATATTTACTCATAAAAATACACAGGCGCGCCGCATGGGGCGACGCGCCATGCGAGGCATTAGTAGAGAAATCCATAGAGCTCAACTTCTATCAGGCAGCCCAAAAATACACTACTGCCTCGCACAGTGTGTCGCATCAGTGCAAATTTGTCAGAGTACGGATTAAATCTAACTTTTTAACGTCTAAACTTGGTTCTCGGCCCCCGAACACGATCCCGGCTTAATCTCTTGGGCTTTTACATAGACTTCAAAGCTCCAAATAGCTCGAATTATCTGTGCAATATCTACATAGCTCGGAATCACTCCTACTAGGCATAAAACACACAATAAGTGCAAAACACTATCAATTAAAGCTTAATACAAGTAAAGTGAAGTGAATTAGAGTGCAATAAGCGACTACTATATGCAATTCTACCCTACCATAAACACCCCACACTTAACCATTGCTCATCCTCGAGCAATCTAACTACACTTCACATAGAACATGACCTTTTTAAATAACTCTCATAACTCATCACACCAAGGATATTTAAAACAGATTAAGCACACTACCGCAACATCCCAGCCTCAAGATTTGACTCAAAAGCACCACGCATTATTTATAACTCACTCACTTACTCTAACACAGAGGTCAACGACATTATCTTTCCTTTATGAATCAAGTGCCCTCATACAATAATAGAGAGTAGTTCCACACACAATAGAAATTAAGAACAATTAGGAACTCAAGATAGAAAGAATTCGCTCACTCTCAGAAACAACATTCATATGCCACAAAATATGTACCATAGGCTTGCCCGTAGTGTACTACTCTACTAATTGAGCTCATTCAGTCAAGGATCAAGTAGGACTTTAATGGGTTGTAATGTAGACTACATGATGGATAGGATACTTTTGGATATAAGAGTGACTACACCTCCAAACAAACTTTAATACATACAATTCATTGTTCAAAACCCCACACTTATGCTACACCGTAACTCCACCTTCACATCAATATACATTAACTCCCTACTTCTTTAAGCACAATTATATCAAGAGTCTCCACTATCAAAGAATATTTTGCACAACAGTACAACTATTGTTTTCTTTTCGTTTTCAATTCAAGTGGCTCTTACTTTTTCAAAATAGTGCACCTTCTTCCTTATTTCAATAGTTCCACTCAAAAGCCAAACCAACATCCCACACTTTAACTCTTACAAAGTTCATAACAAATTCAAGTTCTCACGAAAGGTACAAGGTTCAAATAGATGGTCAATTCAAACAAATGGGTAAGGCTTGAATTGTAGTTGCCAAAGAAACAAGATTATAGGCTCAAAAGGGTTAACTACGATACATAACAATTAGGTGGGTGAAGCATATATCTGGCTTAACAAAGAAACGCCTAAAACACTTCCAAGACTGAACAAAACTACTATTTCTCTTTGCAAACGCACGGGAAGAGTTCTAGACATCAAATGCAATACACAAAATAACACAAAACCTCACACCCACATGGAACATAACTCACTCAAGATTGGAATATCAAGACAATCTAGTCAAAGCAGTTAAGCAAAGTTAAGATCATACAGTTTAAGGTACTTATAGAAGAGTCACAAACTGAGCATAAGCGTCACAACTGAAGTACTCACTATTCTCAAGGTATAATAAAATCAAGAGATATTTCCTTCAATTCAATTCATAGCACAAGGTTTCCTACTCCTAAAAAATAAAAACTAACTACATCCGGTTCAAACAAAACCTTTGGAAAAGAACCGTGGCACAAAGAAAAACCAAGGAGAAATTATTACACTACCTATAAAATAAAAATCTCTTTGTCTTTCTCCTTCCGACTTTAATCCTACAAGAAACTTGTCGATGATATCTATCATCGGGAAAAATCAAATATTTTTAAAATTATATGTTTTGTTTTCAATTTTCTTCTATCTCTAACTATTAAAACAACAAAAACTAAAACTAACATACATACATGCATACATACACACAACATATCCCCCACCCCACACTTTAAGTTGTGGCATGTCCCCATGAAAACTAATTAAAAAGCATAAAGTAAAGGAAACTTCTCTGAATATCTAGTCGGGGTCTGAGTCGAAGTCGGGCTCTATTCTTTGCCTTCGAATTAATGCGGACATCCATGCAGACAACTTCTTCTTAGCCTTCTTGGGGTACACACCACACTTATCTTTCTCACTTGTCGTAGCCTTCTCTTTTGAGCCATTCACTTTTCACTCAACAATCGCAACAGGTTTTTCCTTTTGTGCCCCCTTTTCTACATCCATCTTGAAATTCAGTCTCCTCACCCACTCTAAGCATGGGTTTTCTCTCGTGTATATCCAATATTGCTCTACCCGATGCTAAGAATGGTCTTCCTGGGATAAGGGGGACGTCCTTGTTTTCCTCCATTTTCACCACTATAAAATTCACAGGAAATACGAACTTATCCACCCGAACTAACACATCTTCCATTATCCCCTCGGGTATTAAAGTCATTTGTTCTGTTAGCTACAACGATATTGGTGCAAACCTTATCTCTCCAATATTCATCTCCAATTTCCCGTAAATAGATAGAGACATTAAATTAATTGAGGCATGAGAATCACATAATGATTTATCAAAATAAATAGTTCCCACAGAACAAGGTATAGTAAAACTCCCTGGATCTCCACACTTTTGTGGGAGTTTATATTTTAATATCACGCTGCAATGCTTTGTGAGCTTGACCACTAAGGTCTCCTCGATTTTCCTTTTTTTTTGTTAGGATCTCCTTCAAGAATTTGGCATAGGCAGGCATTTGTGAGAACACTTTTGTGAATGGTAAGTTCACATGAACCTGTTTCAGCACATCCAGAAATATCCCAAACTGCTTGTCCAGCTTTTCTCTATATAGCTTTTGGGGGAAAGGTAAAGCAGGCATATGCTCACTCTTATCATGCTCATCCCTTTTTGATGTTTCACCCTTCTTCTTTTTCTCAGTTTTCATCTGACCCTTCTTCTTTTTATCAACATTATTCTTCAGCTGCTCTCCACTTTCTTTTTCAAGTTTCACATCATTTTAGATCGGTGTGGGCCCTTTCAACACTTTTCCACTTCTCTAGGTTACAATATTCCCTGTCTCTTTGGGATTTCTCTCATTATCAGCGGGGACAGTTCTTGGAGCCCTCTCAAATAAAATTATTGCAACCTGCCCCACTTGTCTCTCCAAGGTTTGAAAAGATGTGCCCAACTCTTTGATTGCTTCTCCATGGGCATACAGCCTCTCATCTGTCTTGATAATGAAGGCATTCATTAGATTTTTTAGACGAGACTAAATGGGATGAATGGGCTGTTGAGGATGAAATTGTTTCCTTTGCTGATTTTGGTAAGCTGGAGCTCCTTGTCCCTGGGTCTAGAGTTATTTTTTTGTCATTCATTCACGGTACCCCCAAGTGAACTCCATGAAAAACCGGGGTGCCTCTGACCTATTGCATTGAAATTGTAGTTTCCCACAGTATTTACTTCATCAATTGAGGCTTGACATTCGTGAGTAGGGTATCCTCTTTCACATATATCACAAGTTGCGTGAGGCTCATTTTGTATTGTAGCCAAGGTCAACTTCCTTATTTCTTTAGCCATATCATCAAGTTGTACTTTCACATATGTGTTAGCATCAATTTGGTGAACACCAGTTGATCTTCTTCTTTCAGCACTCTCAAAGGGCCACTGATTTGCATCTTCAGATAACGCATCAAGAATTATAACTATCTTCGCTGGAGTCTTCTTCATCAACGGCCCTCCAACTGCATTGTTCAATGTTCTACGTGAGGCCGATGTCAATCCATTCCAAAAGTCCTTGAGTTGCATCCAGAGTTCAATTCCACTATGATGACATTTTCTAACAATCTCCTTAAACCTCTCACATGCTTCAAAAATAGTTTCAGTCTCTTTCTAGTAGAAGTTATGGATTTCTCTTCTAAACTTGCCCATTTAAGTTGAGGAGAAATATTTATCAAGAAATTTTATGGTCATCTCCTCCCATGTTCTAATCGATCCCGTAGGTAAGCTTCGAAGTCACTACTTTGCATCATCGTTGAGTATGAAGGGGAATGCCCTTAAGTACACTGCATCTTATGACACACCATTATATTGAAATGTGTTCATAATATCCTCGAAGTACATTAGATGTGTATTTGGATCTTCGTTCATCTTCCCTCTGAAGACACAACAATTCTGAAGGGTTTGAAACAACCCTTGCTTTAACTCGAAATTGCTGGTTGCAGTTGGAGGTGGTCTAACACTTGATAAGCCTTGATTGTAGACCGGTCTAGCATAATCGCCCTGTGATCTCCCAATCACGGGAGATAAATTTTCGAAATATTCTACAGCCAAGGGTTGATTTTGATCAATTCTCCGACCCCTCTCTTCTTTATAGATAATCTGTGCTTCTCTAATAGATGCTTCCTCAGCATCCCGTGCAACGTTTTCTCTTTCTTGGGTTGCCTCTCTTGCAGCCAAATCTACGTAATCATTACTGTTCCCAGCCATAGTTTCTTTGGTTGAGGATTGCCCAAACTTTTCTAAAGTCTTGGTGAGATTTCATTCCTTCCTCAGTTGTCGCATTTGTCTTTCTATCTCTGACTTGTATGGTAGCACTTCTTTCGTAAAAGCTCGAGCCATGCACTAATCTTAACATATAACCTGCGCACAATCAAAGAACACCAACCGTAAAAGGGGAAACATAAAATAAAATAAGAAGAAAAATTCCTGAATTATCACTACAAACTATTTCAAATACTATTGATTGCCAATCCCCGACAACGACGCCAAAATTTGATGAGCGCAAAACACACACTTAAATTATGCTCGCTAATCAAATATAGTATAGTATAATATCGTATCCACAGGGATTGGATTTAAATAATATTCTTGTAGTTTCTAGCTTGATCGCTATCCATGAGAATCAATAATTGAGGTTTATATGATTTCTAACTAAAATTAACTATGAATCTAAAACTATTGACTAATGACAATTGAAACAAAGATAAACAAAGAAGGTTATCAATGGGAGAAGATGAGGTTTTGATAGGATAGGTGCAAGATAATTATTTGGGATCTAACTCTAGGTAATTCACTTCTAGGTTTTAAGTGAGTCTCTCGAATTCACTCAATTATTAGTTCAAACGTTTAGCAAAAACTCCTCTCTCGATTAAGTCTAAACCTCACAAGATGAACCAATTCAAGCACGTGAAGATATGCAAGAATGCGTAGTGGATTTGTATTTAGGAGAACCTCTCTTGATTATCCTCCTAACTAGGTTTAGTCAATGATTCAACTAGCTTCTCTCAATTATTAAGAAGAATTAAAGAACTCAACCAACAATATAATGCAAAAATATCACAAGTTATGCCTCTCTCGATTACATGAACCTTTTGAATATAGATGCAATAATTAAATCATCCAAAAATGCTTCAATACATAAAACTAGAGTTATAATCCATAAGCAATTATCAATACACCAAATCCATCAAACCCTAAAGAGAACTACTCCATAGATATGGAGAAATTCATCACAAATAAAATTAAAGTATAGTAAAACATAAATTCAATACAAACTCGGGTCTTGAGTGAGGAAGGAATGACGAAATCCTTGTGCTTGTGTTCTTACAACTCCTCCTTAGCCTCCTTAGGTCTAAATTATGTCAAAAGTCCAGAAAATAATATTTTTTCATGTATTTATACCAAGTAAGGATTGGCCTAGACGAAACTACCTTCTCCCAGCCGAAATAGGATATTTACTCTGTAAATATTACACAGGCGCGCCGCATGGGGCGACGCGCCATGCGGGGCATTAGTGGGAAAATCCAAAGAGCTCAATTTCTGTCAGGAAGCCCAAAAATACATTGCTACCCCGCACAGTGCGTCACATCGGTGCACATTTCTCAGAGTACGAACTAAATCTTGCTTTTTGACGTCTAGACTTGGTCCTCGACCCCCGAACACGATCCCGACTTAATCGCTTGGGCTTTTGCTCAGACTTCAAAGCTCCAAATAGCTAGAATTATCTCCAAAACATCTACCTAGTTTGGAATCACTCCTACAAGGCATATAATAAGTGCAAACCACTATCAATTAAAGCTCAAAACAAGTAAAGTGCAGTGAATTAGAGTGCAATAAGCGACTAAAATACGTAATTCTAGCCTACCATAAGTCTGCAAGCTAATTGTGCAGTCGCAATGTTCTTTTTATATAACACCCAAAAATATGTGGTCCGCACAAATCAACTGCAGTCCGCAATTCTTGCAACACCTAGCTAGATTTCTGTCCACAATTCTTGTAAGTCACACTCAGTCGTGTAGCACACTTCAAATCAAGTTAGAATGAAAATAACACCTAACCACAAAAGAAAAAAAGGAAATGAATCATGGGTTGCCTCCTAAGAAGCACCTGATTTAACGTCACGTCATGATGTAGAATATCATCAATTGAAATGAATGACCGCCACGATGTGGCTATCTCCAACCTTCCCCAAATATTGCTTCACTCGGTGACCATTGACTCGGAATAATTCATTGTTTTTGTTCTTTAAGTCTAATGCACCAAAAGGTGTTACACCCAAAATTTCAAAAGGATCACTCCATTGAGACTTTAGCTTCCCGGGAAACATCCTAAACCTTGAGTTAAACAATAATACAAGATCGCCCACCTTGAGCTCTTTGTTTCAAATGTATTTATCATGAAGATATTTCATCTTTTATTTATACAAGGATGAACTTGCATAAGGATGGTATCGGAACTCATCCAATTCATTCAAATGTGCAACCCTCAAGTTAGCAGCTACATCCCAATCAAGATTCAACTTCTTTAGAGCCCACATGGCCTTGTGCTCTAGTTCTACCGGAAGATGACAAGCTTTTCCGAACACTAACTGGTATGGCGACATCGATAGGTGTTTTGTAAGCCGTACGATAAGCCCATAATGCATCATCAATCTTCTTGGACCTAACCGTCCGATTAGCATTTACTATTTTGGACAAGATACTCTTTATCTCCCGATTGGATACTTCCACCTTCCCACTAGCTTGTGGGGGAAAAGGAGTCGTGACTTTGTGAGTAACACCATACTTGCTAAGCAAAGTGTCGAAAGCCTTATTGCAAAAATGTGACCCCCCGTCGCTTATAATATCACGTGGAGTACCAAACCTTGTGAAAATATTCTTGTTCAACAAAGCCACCACACTTCTCGCCTCATTGTTGGATAAAGCAACGACTTCAATCCATTTGGACACATAATCAACCGTGACCAGGATGTAGGTGTTTCCACAAGAAATCACAAAAGGGCCCATGAAGTCAATACCCTACACATCGAAAATATCAATCTCCAAAATGGTTGTGAGAGGCATTTCATTCTTCTTTGAGATTCCACCGGCCCGTTGACATTCATCACATATTTTCACTAGCTCACATGCATCCTTGTAAAGAGTGGGCCAATAGAAGCTGCAACTAAGCACTTTGGCCATCATTCTTGCTCCACCATGATGACCACCGTATGGCGAAGAATGACAAGCCCCAAGAATTTCAACTTGCTCTTCTTCTATTACACATATTCTAATCACCCTATCCGTACAAATCCAAAAAAGGTATGGTTCATCTCAATAATAATCTTGACAATCCCATTTGAGTTTCTTCCTTTGTTTTGAAGAGAACTCATCCAGAATGATTCCACACACAGGAAAATTTGCTAGATTTGTGAACCGTGGTACCTATTTCATTGAAATAGGCAAGAGTTGCTCATCGGGGAAGGAGTCATTGATTTTAAAGCCATCATCCAGCCTCCCCTCCTCCTCCAAATGAGATAAGTGGTCTGCTACTTGGTTTTCACTCCCTTTTTTATCTTGGATGTCAATATCAAACTCTTGCAATAAAAGCACCATCTCATCAACCGAGCTTTGGAGTCCTTCTTGCTAATAAGATACTGAAGCGTCGCATGATCCCTGTGGACAATGACTTTTGCACCCATCAAGTATGGGCGGAACTTCTCAATTGCAAACACAATGTCAATGAGCTCTTTCTCCGTAAAGGTATAGTTGACTTGGGAACTATTTATGGTATTACTAGCATAGTAGAACGGATGAAAATTTTTGTTGATGTGTTGCCCCAAAGCAGCCCCAACCGCTACATCACTTGCATCACACATGAGTTCAAAAGGGACACTCTAATTTGGAGCGGTGATGATGAGGGTAGTTGTCAACTTGAACTTTAATAATTCAAAAGCCCTCATGCAAACATCATTAAATTTGAAATTAGCATCCCTATCAAGAATTGCACAATAGGTTCAACACCTTAGAGAAAGCTTTGATGAAACACCGGTAAAACCTCACGTGGCCTAAGAAACTCCGCACACTCTTTACCGAAGTTGGAGGTGGAAGTTTAGAAATCACCTCAATTTTTGCCTTGTCAACTTCAATTCCATGCTTTGAGATTTTGTGGCCAAGGACAATGCCTTCCTCGACCATGAAGCATTTCTCCTAATTAAGCACCAAATTTGTTTATTCACATATAGCCAACACTTTATCCAAATTTGCAAGACAATCATCAAAAGAATCACCACCCATCGAAAAGTTATCCATGAAAACTTCAAGGTAGTCCTCCTCCATGGCCGTGAAGATAGCCATCATACACATTTGAAAAGTCATCGGTGTATTGCACAAACCAAATGGCATCCGCTTGAAGGAGCAAGTACCATGGGGACATGTAAAGGTTATTTTTTCTTGATCTTTCGGAGCAATAAGAATTTGGTTGTAGCCGGAATACCCATAAAAAAGCAATAGAAAGCACAACCGGCCAATCTATCGAGCATTTAATCTAAGAAAGGAAGTGGAAAGTGATCATTCCTTGTGACTTTGTTGAGCTTGCTAAAGTACATCCACACCCTTCATCCTATCACCGTTCTTGTAGGAATCAACTCATTCTTGTCATTGGTGACCACCGTCATGCCCCCTTTCTTTGGGACACATTAAACCAGAGAAGTCCACAAACTCTCAAAGATGGGGTAGACTACCTCGACATCCAACCACTTGATAATATCTTTCTTGACAACTTCTTGCATAGACTAATTGAGTCTCCTTTGATGTTCAATAGATGGTTTGGCACCATTCTCCATCTTGATCTTATGCATGCAAAAGGCGGGGCTTATCCCCCAAATAGCTGACAATGTCCACCCAATAGCCTTCTTCCTCTTTTGTAGCACCACCAATATGGAATCTACCTGCAAGTTAGTCTAATAAGAGAAAAGAATTACCGGTAAAGTAGAACAAGGGCCAAGAATTTCATACCAAAGATGTGGAGGCAATGGCTTCAACTCCAATGTGGGAGTCTCTTCAATATAAGGCTTTGTAGGAGGAGTTGTCCTATTTTCAAGATTCAAAGATAATTTTCGGGATGCATAGTTGTGCGACCCCATTCTTTGTAAAGAGTTCACATATTCCATGAAGCCATCCATCTCGTCATCATCAAAGTTGAGCAATATGGCCTCCAACATATCACCTACATTTATTGTAGCACTTGTATCACAAATAATAATATCGGCCACCAAGTCCACAAACGAACACACATCAGTGCTTTTTGGTTGCCCCATGAACTTGCACACAGGGAATACCACTTTTTGATCACCAACCCGGAATGTAAGCTCTTTGGCTTCAACATCACAAAGAGCCTTCCCCGTAGCAAGGAAAGGTCTCCCAAGAATAATCGGCACTTCATAATCAACCTCACAATCTAGAATAAAATAATCCACCGGAAGAATGAATTTATCAACACGAACCAATACATCTTCAATCACTCCCAAAGGTCTCTTCATAGTACGATCGGCCATTTGTAATCTCATAAAGGAGGATCTTGGTTGCCCAATCCCCAAAGTTTTGAAAACCGAATAGGGCATCAAATTGATACTTTCCCCAAGATCACAAAGATCTTTAGCAAAATCGGCACTTCCAATTGTACAAGGAATTGTGAATGCACCGGGATCCTCCAACTTAGGAGCCATTGAATGCACAATTTCACTCACTTGATGAGTGACTTTGATAGTTTCAAAATTCATTGACTTCTTCTTTGTGATGAGATACTTCATAAACGTGGCATAACCAGGCATTTGTTCAAAAGTTTCGACTAATGGCACATTGATTAAGAGACTTTTCATCATTTGAATGAACTTCTTGAATTTATTCTCACCATTTTGCTTGGCAAGTCTTTGAGGGTATCAAGGTGGAGGCTTAGGCAATGGTGCCTTAGCCTTTTGCACTACCGACTCTGGTATGTCAATAATGTGATCCCTAGACGGGTTCACCTCCTCTTGAGTCTCTTCCACACTATCATCAATATCAATCCGAACTTCATTATTAGGTTGCACCACATTGTTCTGAATCTCTTCTTCTTGTACCACTTGCTCATCATCCATTAATTGCCTTTGACTTAAGGTGGGTGCATTTCCACCTCTTCCACTTCTTGTAGTAATGGCCATGACATGCCCTGTGTTGTTTCCACCCTTTTGGTTTACTACTGTGTTACTTGGTAGTGCCCCCATAGGACGAGAATTTAGAGCTTGAGAGATTTGCACCATTTGAAATTCTAGGTTGCGTATTGATGTGTTGTGTGAGGCAAGTTGGGCATCCGAATCAACATTATTTTCATTTCTTTGAGCATATTTTCAATACGCCACATCTCGTTGTTTGAAGAACTTCAACCATAGGAAGGATAAGGAGGCAGGTTGCTCGATTGTTGATACATTAGGGGGCCTTTGAAAACCCAACCCCCGGTTGCCCTTATTGTTGTTCCGCCTTGATTGTTATCCCCACCCCCCCTATTTCATTGATTTTTTTATGTTATGCCAATTTATTTAATTGTTGTTTCCGCTCCAATCCTTGATTATTAGAATTCCAATTTCCTTGAATATTTTGAGGTTGCCATTGTTGTTGGTTTGGGCCTTGAAAGTTATTTCTTTCCCTTGAAAGTTGTTCACATATTACACTTCCCCCTCTTGTTCATTATAGGAATCATGTTTCTCAAAACCACTATCTTCTTGCACATAATTCTCCACTCGATTTTGCACTTGTGGACCCTTGGTCCTCTTTTTGTTCACCATCATGTTCACTCTCTTCATGGCATTGACTTGCTTGGGATTTTGCACTTGATTTAGTTGGGCCTTTGCTAGTTGTGTCATAGTGGTTGTCAACTCGGCAATGGCTTGCCCATGGTCTTGCAACTCTTTGTGAAGGTGGATCATGTTTAGGTCACCTTGTGGAACAATGGCCCGAGATTGCCAAGCCGATGACGTTTCTTCCATCTCATCCAAAATCTCTCACGCCTCCGCATAAGGCACAGTCATGAAGTTCCCACTGGCAAGTTGATTCACTACACATTGGTTGGTTGTGTTAATTCCACGATAGAAAGTTTGTTGAATCTTGTTCTCCGTCATATCATTGTTGGGATATTCCTTAACCATTTTTCTATAACGTTCCCAAATCTCGTGTAGTGGGTCATTTGGATCTTGCTTGAATGCCAAAATCTCATCTCGAAGCGTAGCCATGTTCCCCGGAGAGAAGAACTTAGAAATAAATATTTCCGGCAACTCATCCCAAGTGTGAATGGAATGGTTCAACAAACGTTCCAACCAATCTAAAGCTTTTCCCCATAAAGAGAAGGTCAAAAGCCTTAGCCTCAATACATCCTCGGAGACAATTGTTTGTTTGCTCCCCCAACAAGTATCCATAAACCCCATCAAATGTTTGTATGCATTTTGAGTTGGAGCACCGATGAAGAAACCCCGTTGCTCAAGCAAAGTGATCATCATATTGGTGATTTGAAAGTTGCCCGCCCTAATACAGGGATGGACTATTACACTTGCATATCCTTCATCGGGTAATATCTAGTGTGCAGCCACTTGTGGTGGAGGTGGTGGTGGAGAGGGGACATTGTCATGAGGCACTCAGCCTCTTCTATTGGCTTGAGGTTCAAGAGGAACCTCATCAACTTGCTCATCCTCGATGTCCACATCCCCCAAAGGCAAATTTTCAAGCTTATTGTTCGCCATGTTTGTACCTACGATTTCTCACACAAGTTAGTAACACGAAAGGAAAAGAAGATATTCCAAAAACACACCCAAATATATAGCTACGATCATTTTACTCCCCAACAAATGGCGCCAAAAATTGATGACGTCCAAAACACACCTCAATAAGAGATATGATACGATCGTATGCAATAATAATTACGTAACTATGAGTCAGGGTCGAATCCACTAGGAGTTATAAGGGGTGTCAGGAGTATATATTTGAAGCAAGTGAACGGACTACCTAAATTTCACTTCCACAACAAAGGTAAATAACCTAGAGATGAATGTTTTTGATGTTTTTTCATATAGTTTAAAGGCCTAGGGATATGACCATAACCTAGGTATTTTTCTAATGGGATAAATATAGTAACACTTATTTTGTTGATTGAGGTGTATTATATCTCTCAACTCTATGTTACTCACTTAATACCTCTCGGTCAGAGAGTGATTTTACCCAATTTGACTTTCTCAAATCCAAATGGTTATCAAACAAAATAGTTGATATGAGCTCAAGTTGGGTTCTTACTATACCTAGTTTGAACCCTTTAATTAGGCTAATCAATTTCTCAATTAACCCAATTTCTTCTTAGCCAGGTTATCCTAGACTAGGTCTATCTTTCTCAAGTAGAGACTATGTCAAATAGACATGAATTAATATTTTCAACCATTAATTCTAAAATTGAAGCATGAACTAAGCTAAATAATTAATACTCAATCATGAACAAGCACTAAATTAATCATCCATAAGGTTTACACACTAGGTTGGGTCACAACCCTACTGAAAATCTAGCTACTTATAATAGGTGTTGAAGATAATAAAGAAGTAAAGCTAATTAAACCTATAATGAAAGATTAATATGATAAAATCTAATATTTTCTTTTTGTAATAACTTTGAATATATTACCATATACCATCCAAATTGATACACCTAAAGGAGCACTCAAAATTTACAACCACCTTTTAGGAAGGGTGTTGAGTAATTCCAATCCCCCAGAGAAAGAAACTATTTACAAAACTTCTGAATCAAAAAACTACCTCTATGTACTCTAGAGCAGTTCCTAAGTTCTAATCTTTCCTTTACTTCGTGTTTAATTTATGTAACCAGTATTTCTCTATTTACATTTTTATTATTGAACAACTTATAATTCCTTACTCTCCATGTATGGTATATCATGGCATCCCAAATACCGTTGTTATCTCCTTCTTGAGTTTACTCCAATGTCTTCGTTCCATACATCTCAGACTTTTCCCAACTCCCATACTCTGCATGTGTATGCCTGACCATTGTTCTACTATCAGTCTCAATACCTTTATCCATTTGCATTCAGAAAATAGATGTGAGCTCATCACAAAGACAACATAAGTTGTTATAAATAGGTATCTGCAGTCTAACCAGTCTCTCCTTAGTCATTAATTTGTCCTGGTTAGCCAACCATACTATTACCATATGTCTAGGTAGCATTGCTGAGTTCCATAATAGATCAGCAACCTCAAGTTTCTGCATATCCCCAGCATAACATTGTAGCTTCTAATGATAGAATAATTACCACTAGGTGATAAGAAGTACCTATCATTATTATACCAATCTCTCATTTCTTCCTTAACTGAGTTCAGTCAGCTGGGTGTTTATGATCCCATATATTCTAGTCCTCTCTAATATAAAGGCCATGCACCCATCTTATCCATAATGTATCCTCCTTTTTTGCCATCTGCCAGATTAGCTTCTCAACAGAAGCCACATTCCACTTCTTACAACTTCTTATGTTTAGACCTCCATTCTTCTTGGGGATACAAAGTTTCTCCCAAGACACTAGTGCCACTATTCTTTTCTCTTCTGAGCTTCCCTATAGATAATCTCTAAATTTCCTGTCTACCTCCTTCAAGACACTTTGAGGTAGTATAATAACTGCACCCCAGAAGTTGTATATAGATAACATCACAACAGTAATAATTTGGATCCTTCCTGCATAAGATAGTGTTTTAGCATAGCCATTGTTTATTCTGGATGTGATTTTCTCTACAAGTTGGTGGCATTCCATTTTTCTCACTTTTTAGAAGTAAGTGGGAGTCCTAAATATCTAATTGGCAATGTCCCCAATGTGAACCCTGTAATACTCAATAGCTTCTCCTGCATATCCTCCTCTACTCCTGCCACAAACATGCTGGATTTTTCCTGATTAGCTTCCAGCCCAGTAACCCCACTAAGATGATCAAGTACCTACTTCACTTTAGTATCAGACTTGATATCACCTTTGTAGAATATCATCAAATCATCAGCAAAAAATCAGATGTGTTAATTTAATTCTCTTACACATAGGATGCCACTTAAAATCAAGGAGTTCACTCATCCTTTTCAAAGCTCTAGATAAGTATTCCATTACTAATAAAAATATAAATGGAGACATGGGATCACTCTGTCTTAATCCTCATTTACCTGCACAATAACCATGACCTTCACCATTTACCTTGATGGTAAATTTGGTAGATGTAATGCATGTCATTATTAGCTGAACAAAGTATTCTGGGAACCCATACCCCATTAGAGCCTCCTTAATGAATTCCCATCTAACCATGTCATATGCTTTTCTAATGTCAATCTTCATCAAACATCTAGGTGTAGTCTTCCTATTGCAGTGTCTGAGCAGATCATGAAACATTGTGCACTAGTGATATCCCTTCCACAAATGTTGCTTGATTTTTAGCAACTAGATGAGTAATTGCTTTCCTCAACCTTATGCATATCATCTTGCAAATATACTTGTATAGGACATTACAACATGCTATGGGTCCAAACTGGATAACTTTCTGAGGCACTTCAACTTTAGGAATTAGTGTGGTCATTGTAGCATTTAATTACTTAAGCAACTCCCCATTGTCAAAGAATTATAAGATTTTCAATATAATATCATCTCCTACAATACTCCATGCAGTTTTGAAGAAGTCACTATTGTAACCATCTGGACCTGGACTTTTGTTGCTCCCTGTACTAAACAAAGCATGCTTAACTTCCTTCCTACTGAAAGGCTTCACCAATTCCAATTGTTGTGCCACTATTAATCTGTGAACATCGTGGAGAAAGCTTCTAAAGGCTCTGATCCTATGATCTCCTTTTGTCCCTAGTAGTTCCATATAGAGATCCACCAAAATTGTTGCTATAGTTTTAGAATGAGTTTGTAATACTTCTTACTTGTCCATCAGTTGAGTAGTTGCTTGCTCCAATATCTTATGCTTGATAACATAGTAGAAGTATCTTGTATTATCATCACCTAGCCCCAACAATGTTGCTTTACTTCTTTGTTGCAAAAATATTTCAGCCATATAAGAAGACCTCCTGAATTTCTGCCACTTCTCCTTCTCAATTGATTGCAGGTTTGGATCTCTTGGCCTCCCTTGCAGATCTTTTTGTGCCTTTTATAAAGCTTCTCTGTCATTATTTACTTCCTTTATAATCTTGTTGTGTTGGTACTTCTTAAGCATTTTTAGCTTCAACTTAAGGCCTTTTAATTTCTTGACAATCTGAAACATCATACATCCCTCTGTTTGTTCTTGCCAAATTCCTTTACAATATTTAGAAATTCGGGATGCTGAGACCATGTGTTACAATACTGAAATGGTTTCCTTCTGATGTTCATCGTACTTGATAGTTTTAAGCTCAATGGGCAATGGTCACTAATCCCCTCTGGCAGGAATATGTGTGTATGCGGGCATGTGGTATAGCCATTCTCTATTAACAAAGACCTAGTCTATTTTTGAATAAATCTTGTTATCTCCTTGTCTGTCATTTCATGTATATATGTTGCCTCTTTGTGGTAGTTCAATCAGCTCAACCATGTCTATGTACTCTTGGAAGTCATACACTTCACTTAAGGTGATTGGGATACTACCTAATCTATCACCATTCCTTAGTACTGAGTTAAAATCACAAGCTATAATCCATGGTAGCATATACCCTACACTCTATGTCTTCAAATACTCCCATAACTCCTTTCTACCCTCCCCGATGTTGTAAGCATAGATAGTAGTGGGGAGAAAGGTCCTTTGTTGTGTGATGTCATATGCCTCACAAGTAATAGCTTGAGCATTCATACTTCTTAGTGTGACTTTGAAATAATCTGCTCTCCATGTTAGCCAAATCCTTCCATTATCATGCATCTCTAAATTAGTATGCAACTCCCAACCACTGAACATATTTTTAGCAATCTTTTCAATTTTACTGGCTTTGATCTTAGTTTTCAAAAGACCAATTAGACTAGCTTCCTGTCTACTGCGAAGGAGTTTCACCTCCTTTTTCTTATTAGGGCCATTCAGGCCCCTAACATTCCTAATTAGTAGCCTATCCATTCCAAGAAGAGGGAATGTTAGGATCACTATCTTTTACCACATCAAGTTTACTTGCTTGCATACTTGGACCTGTATCATCAAGGTCCTGGAAACTGTTAGAATTCCTGATCTATTACACTACACTTGATTGTTGTCTATTTGTATGTTGTGGTGTAACCCACACTTCTGTAGTCTTCCCCTTTAATCTTTCATCTATTTTATTGTATGTGCCTTCATTCTCTTTAGATTGTTGTAATATCATTCTCTGTTGACTACCTGCTCCTTCTTGTTGTTGTTTATCCCTCTTTTTAGGTTCTTCAGTTGTCTGTTTCTCATCCTTATGTGCCTTTTTGTGGAGCTTTCTTTTTCCTACACGCATCTTCAGCATGCCCATATTTACTGCAGAACTTACAAAGTGTAGGCTTCCAGTCATACATTAGTTTATGTTCTATTAAGTTCCATTTTTCATTTCTAAACCATATCTTCTCAGGCAGAACAACATCTACCTCTACTTCAATGAGCAGCCTGGCAAGTAATAGCCGAAAACTATCCTGGGCTGATGAAGTCGAAGAAATGGAGGAATTGGAGAAGAAAAGCTCAATTTGGGACAATTTAGACATACGGAAAATCTCAAATGCAGGTTTCAAGCTGGATTATGTCTCGCCAAAGAAGTTAGGATATTCTATAATATGTGAAATTAAAACAGAGGATATTAGTTCGAAGATAAATTACTGGGAAAATGCAGTAGTATGTTATGTATTGGGGGCACACCCCTCTTTCTCTGTGCTAAATGGTTATATTCAACGCTTATGGGCAAAGCATGGGATTAACAAAATTGCTATGCTAAAAAATGGAATAGTGATTGTTCGATTTGACATGGAAATTGGGAAGAATGAAGTTATTCAAGGTGGAATCTACCACTTTGATAGTAAACCATTCATAGTAAAGGCTTGGTCACCAAACATGGAGTTTACAAGAGAGAGGTTACTTACCGTGCTCATTTGAGTGAAGATGCCAGGGTTGGATTTCAAGTATTAGAGTCCTAAAGGGTTAAGCAAGATAGGTAGTTTGATTGGCAGGCCTATTATGGTAGATATAAACACGAAAAATAAAACTAGCTTGAACTTTGCCAAATCTAATGTTAATACACCAAAATAATATAAAACTTCCTAAAGTAGTAAAAAAAACGGCTACATCAACTTTTAATGTTCAAACTTAACCTAATTTTATGAAACTCGTCTCTTTATACAGGGCCAAAAATTACAGACAAAAATGCCCCTCTGCAGGTTCTGCGGCCGCACAATTCGATGTACGGTCTGCATATTTCTTCAACAGGCAGGAAGATGAGTTATGCAGTCGTACATTTTCGAACTTCGACCGCGAGGCAACTTCTGTGGTCGCACAATTCTTGTGCGGTCCGCACCTCACAAAGGCTACAGGACTTGTCCTTCTTGCATATTCTCTGAACTTTGCATCTTTGTCAGTAAAATCCCAGTTCTGCAGCCGCACAATGTATGTGCGGTTCGCATATTGCTGAAAATCATGTTGGGTTTTTCTTCTTGGTCTGCGGCCGCAGATGGAATTTTACGGTCCGTAATTTCTTCTGCGGCTGCAAAATTCCTTATGTGGACCGCACATTTGTGCTTCTGCGCCCTTTATTGCCTTTTGCTTCGAAAAACTCCCTTTTTAGTCGAATTTTATCTCGGTAGACCAAACTTCTAGCATTCTTGCAATTTGCAAAATTTTATCAGTTTCGGGAACACAATTAATTACTTTTGGAACAAAAAAACAAAAGCTAAAAGGTGCTAATAAGCAGTCAAAATCCCCACTTATCAATATTCTTCCGCTTCGCTTTCAATTTTCATCATGGAGGTGCTGCCTTGTTCATCATCATTCTCAGATTCACTAGAGGAATCTCCCCATGCAACAAGAGCTTATTTCACAACATTATCAGCGACATCTCTTCTCTTGAATTTTCTGTCAGGGACAGAGTTCCTCTTAGCTGTTTTGTCTGTGTTGTGCTTGTAATGGTCTTTTTTGTGAAGATGGCAATATTTGATCAAATGTCCTGGATTCCCGCATATGTGACAACAATCATAGCCTTTTGTGTTTCTGTTAGATATGCCTTTTTTAGGAATACCTCCATTTCTACAAACCATTTTTTGAAATCTTCGTGTAAGATAGGCCATGTCAGTATCATCACTACTTGAGTCACTGTTGTCTGCCTTGAGAACTAGGTTCTTCTCCTTTTTGGGTTCTCTTCCTACATGATCCTTCTTCTTCTTCTTCTTCTTCATTTCATAGGTTTTCAAATTTCCAATTAGTTCGTCAATCATCATCTTTTGTAGATCTTTTGCTTCCGTGATAATATTGACTTTTCTCTCCCAGGAACCAGGTAACACACTGTGTATTGTTTTGACCAGTTTGTTTCTTGGGATAATCTCTTCTAGAGAATGAAGCTCATTGATTATGGAAGTAAAGCGAGTATGCATGTTCTGAATGGACTCACCCTCCTTCATCTTGAAGAGATCATACTCAGTAGTGAGTATGTCGATTTTTGATTGCTTGACTTGAGTGGTATCTTCATGTGCAGTTTGGAGAGCTTCCCAGATCTCCATGGAAAATTGACAGGCTGAGATTCAGTTGTACTCATCTGGTCCAATACCACATATGAGGATCTTTTTTGCTCGGAAGTTTTTCTCGATAGCTTTACGATCGACATCATTATACTCATTCCTTGTCTTTGAGACTATGAATGTTGTTTCGCTAATAGTCTTCATAGGGACAAAGAGTCCATCACAGATGGCATCCCAAAGCTCCGAATCTTCAGCTATGATAAAATTATGCGTTCTTGTCTTCCACCAGCCATAGTATTGTTCATTGAATCTTGGTGGTCTGTAGGTTGATTGACCTTCTTCAAAATTTGTTGGAGCATCCATGTAGATCCTTTCTAGGTGCTAGCTTTATATAAATAACCCGTTCTGATACCAATTAATGTAAACTAAGAGTCCACCAAACTGTATAGAGAACCTAGTTCTCCACTGGTTCCCACAGAATACACAGTAGTAAGTAAATAACACAACAATATTTACGTGAAAACCTTCTAGCTCAGGAGATTAAAAACCACGACCTACACTCGTAGGATTTCAATTTCACTAACTGAGCAACTTTAGATTATAACCTATTGCAATCTAGGAATTAAACTCGTAATCTCTCACCTATTTACAATAACTGTGTTGCAAGCCTTTTTGTAATAACTCTATTATAAAGCTAACCACTTTTAGCATTTGGATTTTTACTTAAAATCTCCAGTTTTGACATATGCTATTTGAATATGTTTCCCTTGAATAATTTAGACCCTCTTAAGTTCATTTAGCCTAATGTTTTGGCACCTGAATGTCTACATTACTGTTTAACATGAATTTGATTTCCTACTCTACTTTGAATTCCTGCAATGGTTTCCTCACATCTGTAGTGTGTTATTAACTATGACTTGCTCCCCTGCTATTGTGTCACTCAGCTTCTCTCCAAATTCTATCCCTTAATCACTGTTCTCTCACTCTCATTTGTTGCCTATACTACTCTGAATCTATCACTCTTGGCCGGATGAAAGCCAAGGCTACTAAGACTTTCTCTATTAACCTCCCTAGTGTGAGAACTGCTCGGAGTCCCATTGAGACCCTTGTGAACTTTGACACACTAGTACTTGGGGTTCTTTGGCCACTCTCTTTTCTATTGATACTTGAGCTATCTTTGACACTTAATTCTTTCCTCATTCTCCGTACTAAATATGCAAATTGGTTTGTTTAAGTGATTCAATGTTTGGGTCATATGGTCAATCTATGGCTGTTTGGTTTGGCTTGAGTTTCTTTAAGGTTTCTAGGTTGTGTTGATGAATATAGTCCCCTGTTGGGATCTGGGTATGCTATGTGTGAAAGAGTTTGTGAAGGCCCAGACAATACTAGGTATCTTTTGGGCCTGCTGTAGGCCTACTATAGTTTCTTATGTAATAATTATACTTGTAGCCCTCATCTGGTTTGTAATAATGTTGTAATAACAATTGGGCTGTTAGTGAAATAGGAAGACAGGTATACTCTAGTCATCACATACACAATGTTTATGGTTTATAAAGTGTCCTACGAGATTCTTCTAAATAAATTGAGTAGGAGTTATAAGTGAATAACATAAACAAAGACACAACAATACTAAGAACAGACGATTTATTCAATGATAGGATCTAGTCCTTTATTATGTTGTTGTTTTGTTCTTCAATGCCTTAGAGGGAATGAAGGCGGTTACACACTTGAGAGTAAATATGCTTTAGGGTTTGCAAGTGTGTGTAATCCATTGTCTCATGTTGGTAATATATAAGTGAGGTCATCAAAGATGATGCAAGGGAGTGTCGGGCACACAACATGCTTCAACAGTGATGCTGCACTGTTGCGTGTGCAGTGCAACAACTTTAACAACTGTAAGAGTTGACTTGTACTGTGACCGGAGGAACTGATATCTATATGTTCCCTTTATTGTTCGCTTAATTGATTTCATTGGAACTTATACCAGACATTTGAGTTATTGTTCTGAGCGCGGAGAGGCTAGTTGTATCAGGTTCCCTATCTGGTTATCATGTGAAATTTATTAAATTATCAAAAAAAAAAAAAAAAGACACATAACTTAACGGGAAGATTGTTTTGTGTGTGGGGTGGGGGGGTTATAAAGAGAAAAGGAAGGCCTTTAGTAGGGCTGCTTATCGGGCGGATTGGGCGGTTATTTACTCTTAACAGTTTGGCTTATCGGTTATCAGCTTTTAAATATATTAATCCGCTAGCCACCCGATAAGATATCGGGCGGATTGGTATCGGTTTAGCTCTTATCGGGCGGTTTATCGGCCTAATTCAATCTATATTGCGTGCATTAATTGTTTGTTGACCGATGTGACTCAAAATAAAATTCATATGCTCAGCAGGCTACATTCCAGTCTATAGAATACAATAGATGAGTCCATTATATCCCAAAGCAGACTACATTACAGATGAGTCTAGAATACATGTCTTTCCTCCGCCCACAACTGCAAAGGGAAAGTCAATGATTAATTTTGAAATGATAAAATTTCAGTCTATATTCAAAGTGAGTCTAGAATACATATTTCAAAATGATTAATTCATAAGTGAGCAGACTAAACAGAAATGTTTGGCCTGCAACTAACGCCAAACAATGCTTGAATTTATGCAGCTTCAAAGTTCAAACAACAGCTTAATCCATAAGCGAGTAGATCCCTGTAAAAAATATGCATACACCAAATTTCAGCATTAGGCAACGAAGTAAAGACTGTGATAAATACTACTGTCTTGATTCTTGTTTGATGTTTAGATGACTTTTCTCATACATATTCTTTCCGAATAGATCATTAAATGCTCAATATTTTTTTCGCAACGTTTTTCCTAGTAGATTAGTAGTAGAGATAGAGTACTGGAACTCCTTCAAATAGTGACCCAATACGTTATATATGGAAGTGGAAGAAGGATATTTAATATATATATATTCTTAACGGGTTAACGGATTATCCGTTAAGAAAATTGAATAATCCGCCTCCAAACCGATAAGCCGTTAATAAAAAAATTTCAATAAGTTCCCCGTCCGTTAAATCGTTAACCCGATACCAATAAGTAATTAATTTTCAATTTCGGTTCGATTTTCGGTTTCGATTCGGTTTTGAACACCCCTGACCTTTAGTAAGAATTGAACGTTCTTGTAACAATTTTATCACTAAATTACCACTCAACTCTGACATATTTGGCTACTTCACCTACCTAAATAAAATCTCATCATCAGGAGGTACTCCAGATGCTCTCATATTCTTGTTTTAATATTCCTTTTCTCCTCTAAAGGAAAATACGTTTTGTTTAACTGTAGTGTTACCGTCAAAAGATTTTTTTTTAATTATTTTTTTTAAAGACTCTTGATTGTTGGGGTATTGGACTGTGGAAGTTTTCATAGAAATTATCTCCTAAATTAAAACAGGTGAATCGAACAGTACGATTTGAAGTGCCTACATGCAGAGAATCTAACTGTCCTTCCCAAATTTTCATCACTCTACTTGTATATTCGAATTTCATTAATTTTATTATAGTTCCACTTCCTTAAAAATATCAAAGCAACTTCTATTATTATTACTTGTAAAACTAAAATTCAACAGAAGTCCTTTTATTTAAAAAATCTCAACGGTAATTAAATAAATACCAAGTGCAACGAACGTTGTTTCTAGGTGAGAATCAGACGAGCAACAATGATGAGTTATGGACGTGTCATTTGGAAATGGTTCTAAATCAACTTTAATTTAAAATCTTCTCATTTTTGTAATATTTCCTTAAATCTTATAATTTCTACTACGTGGGAATCGATACATCAATTAAAACACATAGAACCCCGTTCCCTAAAATAAAACTTCCTGTACGTGCTTTTATTGATTTATGACTTGTGGGGATAGTTGGTTCGAGATTTGGAAGTGTTTGGGTTGAAATTGGAACACTTGGTTCCTTAAGTTGGCTTTAAAAAGGCCAAGATTGACTTCGGTCAACATTTTGGGAAAACGACCCCGGAATCGGGATTTGACGGTTTCAATAGGTTCGTATGATGATTTCAGACTTGGGCGTATGTTCGAATCGAGTTTTGGATAATCCGGGAGCGTTTTGGCGCTTAATAGTGAAATATTAACTATTTGAAGGTTTAAAGTTCTTTAAATTTGGTTTCAAGTAGGTTTTTGAGTAATTGAAGTCCGTTTGGAATTCCGAGTTTGAGAATAGTTCCGTATAGTGATTTAAGACTTGCACGCAAATTTTGGTGTCATTCCGAGTCGTATAAGTATATTTCGGCGCATTTGGAGTAAGTTTGAAGAATTTGAAAATTCTAAGTTGAATCAATTTGGTTTGAGGTATGATTCTTAGTTTTGATGTTGTTTTATACGTTCCGAGGGTTCGAGTAAGTCCGTTTTACGATTTTAAACTTGTTGGTATGTTCGGGCGGGCCCCTAGGGGCCTCGGGTGTTAACTGGACAAGGCTCAGATGAATTTTGAACCTTGGAGCCACAGCTGAAGCTTTCAGCTTCTGCTATAACCGCACCTGCGTTTGGCCAGCCAAAGGTGCGAATCTCGTAGATGCGTGAAGGGCACCGCAGAAGCGTAAATTGCACAGATGCGCAGGTACGACCGCAGAAGCGTATCGTAGATGCGATGTACAAGCCGCAGAAGCGGACGAAGCCGGCTTAGGGAGAAACCGCATCTGCGACGCATTTCCCGCAGATGCAGAGCCACAGAAGCGGCTTAGGAGCCGCATGTGCGAAGAGTTTGTTTGATAGAAAGCTTTAAGAACGGGGAAAACAGTCATTTTGCCAATTTATTTCCATTCTTGGGCGATTTTTGAGCTTTTTGAGAGAGGGTTTTAACTAGCAACTTGAAGGTAAGTTAATTCTATACACCTTGAGTTAAATACATAGATTATGGGTAGATTATAACTAGTAAATCTTAGAAATCAAGGGTTTAGGTGAAAACCTAAATTTTTCTAAAAATGAGATTTTAACCACGAAAATGGTTATGGCATTGGATAAAAATTATGTATTTGAGATCTTGAAATTATGGGTAACATTTTCATCCAAAAATGTCCGAAATCTGGGCTCTTTTCTGGAATCCGGGCACGTGGGCCCGGGATAAATTTTAGAATTTTTACCATTTTGGATAGGGTAATTTATTTAATAGGTGAATTTCGAATTTTTGAGCATATATTAATTATTTTGTATAATATTTGGATAGCTTCGGATTTTTCGGCGTCGAATTGAGAATTTTACGCGACGCGGTAATCAAAAAGTGGACTTTGAGACAAGGTAAGTCTCTTGTCTAATCTTGTGAGTGGAAAATTGCCCCATAGAGATTAAATTAAATAATTATTGCTAATTGCGGGGGCTACGTACGCACGAGGTGATGAGAGTCCGTGTGTAACTACTATTAAATGCTAAAGTCCGGATAATTTAGGACTCAAAGCATGAATTACTTATGTAAATTGTATTCTTTATTAATTAAATTATTTGATGTATATATTGTGAATTGTTATGAAAGGTAGTAAAAGATGAAATTTTCATATGCTTAATTTTTGTTTAGATTAATTAATTATTGAAATAAATTGTTATCCTCTCGAATAAATTTTACAATAAATACTCAAATTCTGGAGGTACGTAAGAAAATATCCTTTCTTGTGGATCGGGCCGAATGTCTCGGCAGGATAGATGCATCTATGGATCGTGTCGCACGTCCCTCAGCAGTGTACACGACATTCTGGATTGGGCCGTACGACCTCGGCAGAAATCGTGCTTAATAAAAATAATAAATACATCATATTGATGTTTTTAATTTGCAGCTTGTGGATTTAAATAAATGGTTTGGAAGTTGTTGAAATTGGAAGAATTTAATTATTCCTGCTGATTCAGTAAAATTATTGTTAATTTTGTAAATCATGCTGAATTAAATAAATTATATTTTACTCTATTTATTATTGTTGACCCTTAGTGAGTGTCAAAGTAGACCATCTCGTCTCTACCACTTCGAGATTAGGCTTGATACTTACTGGGTACATATTGTTTACGCACTTATACTATACTGGCTATACTTTTTGTGCAGGATCTGAGACAGGTACAGTGGAAGACCTATCATCGCACATCCTCGTTATCCAAAGGTGTAGTGGTGAGCTGTTTTCTGAGCCGTCCTGCAACTACCAGTGCCTCTTCTTGTATTTTTATTCTGTCTATTTTTATTTCAGACAGTATTTGGAGTTTTGTATAATCTACTAGATGCTCATACACTTGTGACACCAGGTCTTGACACACACATTGGTAGAATTTGGTATTTTATTATTTTTTTGGATTTAAATCTAATCGATATATGTTAAATTTACTAGTTAGCTTGCGTAGCTGTAGTGTTGGGCGCCATCACGACCTTTAGGTGAAATTGGGTCGTGACAAGTTCAAACCTTTTCCTACAAGAAAAAGGACTAGCCAAACATGGAAGAGTTATAATTTCCTTCTACAAAAAGGAAAACTCAATTATGGTAAATATATTGTACTTTCCTTTAAGAAATAGGAAAACCAAATATGATAAGAAAATCAGGATAACCCCTAATAATTCTCCCCCTTGGTCTGAATTTTCTGACAAAATAAATCTGATCCACCTTTTTCACATAGCCTTCAACAGGTCGCATCTCCAAATCTCCACCACAAAGTTTGTCTCAACGTGCATAGCATACCGGTCAAATTTCTCAGACAAAAATCACGATTATCGTCAAATATGTTGCGGCTAGAACTGAATCCGCCAAGATAAACCTGTCTTGAATCTTGCTCTGATACCACTTGTTAGGACCGAAAAAAATCAGGTGTCATGCGGAAGCTAGCAAAGCAAACCTTGAACGACGATAAATCATACAACAAAAAAAAAAATACCAAAAGAGACATAAACACATAGCGTGGTTCGGTCAACTAACCTACGTCCACGGTGGAGATGAGCAATCCACTATATAAAAAGAGAGTACAAAATATCGAGAGAACAACCTCACGAAGAGACAAACACAAGTGACACACTAACACTTATCCCGTAAAGTTCTCCCCCTAAACAAGACTCCCAAGCCCTCCCCCCTCCCCCCCTATGGCTACATTGTAGATGCTACTGAATGAGAAGGAAGAATCCTCAATTTATAGAAGTCAAAACCTTTTCCTACAAGAAAAAGGACTAGCCAAACATGGAAGAATTATAATTTTCTTCTACAAAAAGAAAAACCCAATTATGATAAATATATTGTCCTTTCCTTTAAGAAATAGAAAAATCAAATATGATTAGAAAATCAGCACAACCCCTAACACTTAATATGTTGGATCGGTCCAAAATCACTTTGAACTCGTGCAAATTACTACAAGTGTCTCTTTTTAGGGAATCAAGACAAAAATAACTCGTGCGATTAATAAAAGGGTGTGAGATCTAAGATTTTAATGTAGTAATGAGATGGGATTTTTAACTTCTCTTTTTCACCCCAAAAAAATGTTAGTATACCTATGTGAAAGATCAAAAGTTGAGGATATTAAAACCAAAAAGGAAAATGCATTTTGTCAAGATTAATTAGTCCACTTGTAAGTCTTAGTAGATGTTAAAAGTGTCAAATTTTAAGGGTTTCGTAAATGCCACACGTGCTTAATAGCAATATGCAGCCTTGTTGATTCCTTTATTGTGGCAACATTTAGAGTGAATTCAAAGTTAAAAGTAGACATTTAATTCAGAGTAACCTTTACAAGATTTGTTTCCACAAAATTAAACCAGTGTCGTTTTGAGTGATGGTAAAAGAGCAGCAATTTACTTAACTTATTTTAGAAAAAGATGGAAAGAGGAATCATCTTTGATGATCCTTCCTAATTCTTTCTCTAACCAAACAAAGAACAAGTATATAACCCTGTCTTAATTATGTAGAACCTTCACCTCATAATTCTACGTTGATTTTTATAATGATCTTTTTAATAGAAAAATAAAATTTAAATCAAATTCACATGGCTACAACATTTCTTGAACATTGCTCAAGCTTAATGCAAATTCATGTTGGTCTAAAGAGTCCAAAGGTACTTTGAATGATTAGACAAAGACTCAAAGTAGTAGGAGAACCATGCAATTACATAATTTAATTGTGCTTTTAAGCAATGGTCCAAGAACGCCAATTAAACCAAACGAAAGATACCAAAATCAGTTCGTTACTATTCTTAATCTTGTGTGACTTTAATTAGTCCCATGTTGTTTTCGTAACTAACCAAGTAAAGCCTCTTTCCTACTACTGATTTTTTAATGGCTTTTTGCAACAATTTCGGAAACTGGCCAGACGCACTAGATTTTCTTTTCTCACATGGCTAGATCAATTCTGACCAATCAAATTTTCTGGCACTAATTGAGCGCTAGATTACGAGTTTTAGTTTCTAATTTCGTTCTTAAGAGATGTCGAAGAAATTATTTCAATAAGACAGTTAAGTCGTTAAAGGGTCACCACGCAAATAATTTTGTTACAAGTTCATATGCCAATAATCTTTTAGTTTACTCTTTACTCTTCTAGGAGAATAATTATGTTAAAAGTTTAACTAAAAGAGAAGTTACAAAGCTTTGAATTAAGGTTTTTCTAGTTCTCGGAATTAGAAGTTGTGGACTAGGTCATTTGTGTACGGGTATGGCCATTTAATTTGGTATTCCCCATTAAGTTATAAACTTTGTTCGATTAAATTTCTGCCTTTCACATTTTCACAATTTAAATATAGCTATTTAGACGTATGAACGTATAATTTCAAAGTTCACCAATCCAAAAGAAAAAGAAAAAGAATTAATTAATTGCATTACATGTTTTGGTTACTTTTAAACGTAGGTTGTGTAAGATTGATTTACTCCAAACCAAATTCGGGTTTATACTAAATCAAATATAGGTAATTATTTTACCATGGTGATCTAGTGCTAATTTATAAATATTATATACATAATAATATCTATTTTGCATTTATTAATTTGATTTCAACAAGTGCGTCTAATTAAGGTTTTACTGTATAAAATAGTTCTGAGTGACATTTGTGTAAGTAAAAAATGACTGGTTGGGTCATTACATTCTCCACCTCTTAAACAAACGTTCATCCTCGAACGGATTTAGAATAATACCTAGAGTGCTAAATAAGTATGGATATTTGCTCTGCATGTCCTCCTCGGTCTCCCAAGTCGCTTTTTCGACTGGTTGGCCCTTCCACAGGATTTTTACTACAGAAATCCTCTTGGACCTCAACTGGCGAACCTGTTTATCAACAATAGCAACTGGCTCCTCTTTATAACCCAAACTCTTATCTAGCTGAACTGTGTTGAAGTCCAACACATGTGACAGGTCGGCATGATACTTCTGGAGCATAAATACATGGAAAATCGAATGAACTCTCGATAGACTGGGAGGAAATGTAAGTTCATAAGTGACCTCCCCAACTCGTCTCAACACCTCAAATGGGCCTATAAATCTTGGGCTCAACTTGCCCTTCTTCCCGAATCTCATGATTCCCTTCATTAGCGAAACCTTCAAGAGAACTTTTTCACCAACCATAAATGATAAATCACGCGCTTTCTGATCTGCGTAGCTCTTCTGTCTGGAATGTGCTGTACGAAGTCGTTCCTAAATCAACTATACCTTTTTCATGGCATCCTTCACCAAATTAGTACCATATAACTTAGCTTCACCAAGCTCAAACCATATGATGGGCGAACGACATCGCTGACCATATAAAGCCTCAAATAGAGCCATCTCGATGCTAGATTGGTAACTGTTATTATAAGCAAACTCGGCCAAAGGCAAGAAACGATCCCACTGACCTCCAAAGTCAACCACACATGCCCTGAGCATATCCTCCAAAATTTAAACTGTCCGCTCTGACTGTCCGTCGGTCTGCGGATGAAAAGTTGTGCTGAGCTCTATACGGGTTCCCAATTCACTCTGTACTGCTCTCCAGAAATGTGAAGTAAACTAAGGGCCTCTATCTGATATGATGGAAATTGGCACACAATGCAACCGAACTATCTCCTGAATATAAACCTGGGCCAACCTCTCTGAAGTATACGTAGTCACAACCGGAATGAAGTGTGCCAACTTGGTCAACCTGTCGACAATGACCCAAACTGCATCAAACTTTCGCAAGGTCCGCGACAACCCAACTATAAAGTCCATAGTGATGCGTTCCCATTTCCACTCTGGTATAGTCATCTGCTGAAGTAGTCCACCTAGCCTCTGGTGCTCATATTTAACTTGCTAGCAATTTAGACACCTAGCTACATACTCCACTATGTCCTTTTTCATTTGTCGCCACCAATAATGCTGCCTCATGTCACGATACATCTTCGTAGTACCTGGATGAATTAGAATACCGAGAACTGTATGCTTCCTCTAGGATATTTTTCCTTAGTCCATCCATATTAGGAACACATAGACGATCATGTAGTCGCAGAACACCATCCGTTCCAATAGTAACTTCCTTGGAACCTCCCTGTAGTACCGTTTCTCGAAGAACTATTAAGTGTGGATCATCATACTGGCGAGCCTTGATCTGTTCAAATAGTGAAGACTAATCTACAACACATGCAAGAACTCAGCTGGGCTCTGAAATATCCAGCCTCACAAGTCTGTTAGCCAAGGACTGAATATCCGAATCTAATGGACTTTCCTCAACTGAAATGAAAGCCAAACTACCCAAACTCTCCGCCTTCCTACTCAAGGCGTCTGCAACCATGTTTGATTTGCCCGGATGATACAGGATAGTAATATCATAATCTTTTAGTAACTCAAGCCATCTGCGCTGTCTCATAATTAGGTCCATCTGCTTGAACAAATGCTGTAAACTATGATGATTAGTATAAACTTCACAAGGCACCCCATAAAGATAATGCCTCCAAATCTTAAGAGCGTGAACAATTGCAGCTAACTCCAAATCATGTACTGGATAATCCTTCTTGTGGGGCTTCAACTGACGTGAAGCATATGCAATAACTTGCCTTTCCTTGATCAATACACAACCCAAACCAATGCGTGAAGCATCACAATACACTGTATACATCCCCGGACCGGAAGGAAACACTAACACTATTGCTGTAGTCAATGTTGTCTTGAGCTACTGAAAGCTCACTTCACAATCATCGGACCATCGGAACGGAGCACCCTTCTGGGTTAATTTGGTCAAAGGTGCTGCAATAGATGCAAAACCTTCCACGAATCGACGATAATAACCTGCTAAAACCAGAAAACTCCTGATCTCAGTCGCCGAAGTAGAACGATGCCAATTCTGAACTGCCTCAATCTTTTTGGGATCAACTTTAATACCTTCGCCTGATACAATATGCCCCAAAAATGCTATAGACTCTAGCCAGAACTCACATTTGGAGAACTTAGCATATATTTTTTGTTTCCGCAATGTCTGAAGCACCACTCTCATATGCTGCTCATAATCCTCCTTACTGCGCGAGTAAATCAAGATGTCATCAATGAAGACAATGACAAATGAATAAATCTATGGCCTGAATACCTTATTCATCAAATCCATAAATGCTACCGGGGTATTAGTTAAACCGAAAGACATCACCAGAAACTCATAATGACCATATCTAGTCCGGAAAGCAGTTTTCGGAACATCCGAATCCCGAATCTTCAACTGATGGTACCCCGACCTCAAGTTTATCTTAGAGAATACCCTAGCACCCTGCAACTGGTCAAATAGATCATCAATACGCGACAACGGGTACTTGTTCTTAATAGTGACTTTGTTCAATTGGCGATAATTAATACACATTCGCATTGTTCCATCCTTCTTCTTCACAAATAATACCGGTGTACCCAAGGCGATACATTCGGTCTGACAAACCCTTTGGCTAGTAACTCTTCAAGTTGTTCTTTCAATTCTTTCGGAGCCATGCGATACGATGGGATAGATATAGGCTGGGTATCTGGAGCCAAGTCTATGCAGAAATCAATATCACAATCAGGTGGCAAACCTGGAAGATCTGAAAGAAATACATCGGAGAACTTCCGAACTACAGATACTGAATCAATAGTCGGAGTCTCTGTAGCAGTATCTCGAACATAGGCTAGATACGCCAAATAACCCTTCTCAACTATATGTTGAGCTTTATAAAAGAAATAACTCGATTAAAGTAACTAACAGACGAACCCTTCCACTCCAGCTTAAGCAACGCCGGAATAGCCAAGGTAACAGTCTTAGCATGACAATTTAGAATAGCATGATATGGAGATAACCAGTCCATACCTAGAATAATTTCAAAATCGGTCATCTCGAGCAATAAGAGATTTGCTCTAGTTTCATAACCACAGAATGTAATAATACAAGACCGGTAGATCCGGTTCACAACAACAGAATCGCCCACAAGAGTGGACACATAAACATGAGTACTCAAGGACTCACGAGAAACACCCAGCAATGGAGAAAATAGAGATGACACATATAAATACGTAGATCCTGGGTCAAATAATACTGAGGCATCTTTGCCGCAAACAGAAATAATACCTGTAATCACAGCATCTGAGACCTCTGCATCTGGTCTGGCCGGAAAAGCATAGAACAGAGCTGGAGCGCCAACTGGCTGGCCTCCACCTGGCTGACCTCCACCTCTAGGACGGCCTCTACCTACCTGTCCTCTACCTCTTGGTAGTCGGATGACTGGTGGAGCAACTGGTGCGGTAATCATAGGTTGCTGACCCTGCTACACTGGCCTACCCCGCAGCCTGGGACACAATCTCCATATGTGACTGGGATCTCCGCACTCGTAATAACTCTGTGGTGCAATAAGCCGCTGACTAGAAGTCTGGCACTAGGGACCTGAATACCCACTGGAAGGACCCTGAATAGCCGGTGGGCGGTAAGAACTCTCTGGTATAGCACTGCGATAAGGTCGCAGTGGAGCACCCTGAGGAGGCGGTGGTGCTGGGTATGGGGGCCTGCTGGACTGCCCTCTCACGAACTGACCTCTGCCCCCAGACGGAGCACCTCTGAATTCTCCAGAATACCTGAACCGCTTATCTCTCATAACCTGCTCTCGGCTCTGCTGGCGTACACCCTCAATCCTTTGGGCTATCTCTACGACTAGCTCATAAGAGGTATATATCTCAACCTCTCGAGCCATAGTGGCATGAATGCCAGTATGTAAACCAGCTACGAACCTCCGCACTCTCTCCGCCTTAGTAGGGAGTATCATAAGTGCATGGAGAGATAACTCAGAAAACCTCGCCTCATAATCGATCACTGACATCTGACCCTACTGGAGCTGCTCAAACTGACACCGCAACTTTTCCCTCTGGGAGGGTGGAATATACCTGTGCAGAAAGATACGGGTGAACCTGTCCTAAGTTATGGGAGGAGAATCTGTTGGTCTGCCAAGAATATAAGACTGCCACCATCTACGGGCCCTGCCCTCTAGCTGAAAGGTAGCAAAGTCAACCCCATGAGACTCCAATATTCTCATGTTGTGCAGTCTATCCCTGCACCGATCAATGAAGTCCTGGGGATCATCATGTCGCTCACCCCCAAAGACATGAGGATGTAGTCTAGTCCATCTGCCCAATAGTTTTTGAGGATCAGCGTGTGTAGCTGGCCTGGGCTCAGATGTAGCTGCTACCACTGGCTGGGCTCCACCCACGGGTAGTACACCCTAGGTTTGATATACTGCAGCTGCCTGTCCATGAGCCTGTGCAGTCAGAGTCTGTGCTCCTCCGCCTGCTTGAGAAATGGCTGGGTCTACCGGAAATAAACCGGCCTGAGTCATAGTGTCCATGAATCGCAGCATACAACCCATAACATCCTGAAATCCCGGTGCAGATGTGAAATCCACCGGAGTTGGCTCTGCCACAGGCACTTCACCCTGCTCCTCAATAATGGGATCCTCTGCTGAGACGTCTTCTACCTCTACCATGGGCTGGAGCCCTCCCTCGGCCTCTAGCAACTGGGGGAGTAGCTCTTCCCTGGTCCGATACCTCATTCGAGTGCGTTCTCACCATCTGTGAGAGAGTAAGAGAAGGATATTTAGTATTATATCAATTGCACGATGGAAGATGAAGAAAGGTAGTTTCCTAACACCATATAGCCTCTCGAAGATAATTACAGATGTCTCTGTACCGATCCGAAAGACTCTATTAGGCTTGCTCATAACTTGTGAGACCTACGTGAACCTAGTGCTCTGATACCATGTTGTCACGACCCAATTTCACCTAAAGGTCGTGATGGCTCCCAACACTACAGCTAGGCAATCCAACTAGTAAATCTAACATATATCGATTAGATTTAAATCCAAGAAAATAATAAAACACCAAATTCTATCAATATGTGTGCCAAGACCTGGTGTCACAAGTGTATGAGCATCTAGTAGATTATCCAAATTCCAAATACTGTCTGAAATAAAAATAGACAAAATAAAAATACAAGGAGAGGCACTGGTAGCTGCAGGACGGCACAGAAAATAGCTTACCACTACGCCTCTGGATAACGAAGATGTGTGATGATAGGTCCTCCACATGTACCTGTCTCAGATCCTACACAAAAAGTGCAGCAAGTGTAGTATGAATACGTAAACAACGTGTACCCAGTAAGTATCAAGCCTAATCTCGAAGTGGTAGAGACGAGATGGTCGATTTTAACACTCACTAAGGGTCAACAATAATAAATAGAGTAAAATATAATTTATTTAATTCAGCATGATTTACAGAGTTAACAATAATTTTACTAAATCAGCAGGAATAATTAAATTCTTCCAATTTGAACAACTTCCAAACCATTTATTTAAATCCACAAGCTGCAAATTGAAAACATCAATATCGTGTATTTATTATTTTTATTAAACAAGATTTCTGCCAAGGTAGTACGGCCGGATCCAGAATGTCGTGTACGCAGCTGAGGGACGTGCGGCACGATCCACAGATGCATCTATCTTGCCGAGGCATTCGGCCCGATCCAAAAGAAAGGACATTTTCTTACGTACCTCCGGAATGAGAGTATTTATTGTAAAATTTATTCGAGAGGATAACAATTTATTTCAATAATTAATTAATCTAAACAAAAATTAAGCATATTAAAATTTTATTTTTTAATACCTTTCATAACAATTCACAATATATACATCAAATAATTTAATTAATAAAGAATATAATTTACACAAGTAATTCATGCTTTGAGTCCTAAACTACCCGGACTTTAGCATTTAATAGTAGCTACGCACGGACTCTAGTCATCTCGTGCGTACGTAGTCCTCCCCCCCTCCCCCCAAATTAGCGACAATTATTAAATTTAATCCCTATGGGATAATTTTTCCCTCACAAGATTAGACAAGAGACTTACCTTGTCTCAAAGTCCACTTTCCGATTATCGCGTCGCGTAAAATTCTCGATTCGACGCCAAAAAATCCAAAGCTATCCAAATATTATACAAAATAATTAATATATGCTCAAAAATTCGAAATTCATCTATTAAATAAATTACCCTATCCAAAATGGTAAGATTCTTAAAATTTACCCCGGGCCCACGTGCCCGGATTCCGGAAAAGGGCCCGGATTCCAGAAATTTTCGGATGAAAACATTACCCATAATCTCAAGAGCTCACTCAAATATATAATTTCTATCCAATTCTATAACCATTTTCGTGGTTAAAATCTCATTTTTATAAAAACTTAAGTTTTCACCTAAACCCTTGATTTTTAAGATTTACTAGTTATAATCTACCCATAATCTATGTATTTAACTCAAGGTGTGTAGAATTAATTTACCTTCAAGTTGCTAGTTGAGACCCCCTCTCAAAAAGCTCCAAAATCACCCAAGAATGAAAAGAAATTGGCAAAATGACTGTTTTTCCCGTTCTTAAAGCTTTCTGTCAAACAAACCTTTCGCACTTGCGGCTCCTAAGCTGCTTCTGTGGCTCTGCATCTGCGGGAAATGCGTCACAGATGTGGTTTCCCCCTAAGCCGGCTTCGTCCGCTTCTGCGGCTTGTACATCGCATCTGCGATGCGCTTCTGCGGTCGTACCTGCGCATCTGCGCAATTTCTGCTTTTGCGGTGCCCTTCACGCACCTGCGAGATTCGCACCTGCGGCTGGCGAAGCGCATGTGCGGTTATAGCAGAAGCTGAAAGCTTCAGGTGTGGCTCCAAGGTTCAAAATTCATCTGAGCCTTGTCCGGTTAACACCCGAGGCCCCTAGGGGCCCACCCGAACATACCAACAAATTTAAAATCATAAAACGGACTTGCTCAAACCCTCGGAATGTATAAAACAACATCAAAACTAAGAATCATACCTCAAACCAAATTGATTTAACTTAGAATTTTCAAATTCTTCAAACTTACTCCAAACGAGCCGAAATATACTTATACTATTCGGAATGATTCCAAAATTTACGTGCAAATCTTAAATTACTATACAGAACTATTCCCAAACTCGAAATTCCAAACAGACTTCAATTACTCAAAAACCTACTTCAAAGCAAATTTAAAGAACTTTAAACCTTCAAATAGTTAATTTTTCACTATTAAGCGCCAAAATGCTCCCGGATTATCCAAAACCCGACTCGAATATACGCCCAAGTCTGAAATCATCATACGAACCTATTGGAACAGTCAAATCCCGATTCCGGGGTCATTTTTTCAAAATGTTGATCGAAGTCAAACTTAGCCATTTTAAAGCCAACTTAAGGAACCAAGTGTTCCGATTTCAACTCAAACACTTCCAAATTACGAACCAACCATCCCCGCGAGTCATAAATCAATAAAAGCACGTACGGGGAGTTTTATTTTAGGGAACGGGGTTTTAAAAATAAAAATGACTGGTTGGGTCATTACATGACTTCTATAAATTAAGGATTCTTCCTTCTCATTCAGTAGCATCCACAATGTAGCCATAGGGGGCTTGAGAGTCTTGTTTAGGGGGAAAACTTTACGGGACAAGTGTTAGTGTGTCACTTGTGTGACTCTTCGTGAGGTTGTTCTCTCGATATTTTGTACTCTCTTTTTATATAGTGGATTGCTCATCTCCGCTGTGGACATGGTCAGTTGACCGAACCATGTTATACGTTTATGTCTCTTTTGGTATATTTTTCTTTGTTGTATGATTTATCGTCGTTCAAGGTTTGCTTTGCTAGCTTTCGCATGACACCTGATTTGTTTCGGTCCTAACATTAAGATCCTCGAATACTTTCATTAATAGCAAACTATTATAAACATAATACAAAAGATTAGCATAATTAATGATTAACAAATATGGCAGTAAAGTATTTATACATATAGAAGATTTCATTCAATTCAAATCAGCAAGAATGAAGCTGCTTAAAAAGGCAGTTCTAGTATTTAATATCTTTCCCTATTTTTTTTCTCAATTCCTTAACATGTTTTATGTTTTTGTTGGAAACCAACGCATTCCATAACAGGTTATTTTCTTTCTATACATGGACCTTTTTTTATATAATGTAATGTAGCGAAATTATACATCTTTATATTCTGATGAAATAAAATGCATATATTTCATGAAAAAATATATAATGTATGTTTGTGGTATATTACATTATAAATCATGTATTTTAAGGAAAATTCATGTATATATGCATATGTTGTTTATACACGTCTTTATATTTAAATATATATCATCGATCCATTCCATAAAAGATTTTTTCCTTTTTATACATGGACCTTTTTATTCAACTTAATCTTAGTAAAATTATATATCTGTATATTCTATAGAAATAAAATACATATATTTCGTGAAAAATAATATAATGTATGTTTGTGGTATATTATAAATAATATATTTTTTTAAGGAAAAATCATGTATATATGCATATATTATTTATACACTTATATATATTTAAATAGATATTATTAATATACCATTTATATTTTGCACTAATATAATGTGCTTTGTATAAATTATCTGTATATAAACAGTATATGTGACATTTGTTTTTTCTTCTATATACTTTTTGGTGGCATGTTAATATTTCATATATATATATATATATATATATATATATATATATATATATATATATATATGTGGTATAAATACATATAAGAAATATATATGACATATTGATGGAATATTTACATTGTAAATTATCCCAATATAATATACTTGAAATATATTAAAGATATATTTTGAGTTAAAATAAAATTGTACAGAAAAAAGTTAAAAACTCAACAAAAAAAAAACTAGAATTGTGGGGAGGGAATTATTTTAGAGATGTTCTTCTTTCAAAATCTTTGATATATTTGGGTAAGTGTTATTTATGGAAGAGAAAAAAGAAATTATGGAAGAGTGAGGGAAAAGAAAATGTAGTAAAAAGTGTATATATGTAGAGGAATCCTTAGTTAATGGAGCTATCAACGTGAAAGTGCTAAAATAGTAAAAAAAATATTGTTCCCTTTTTGAAATAAACAAAGCCTACTATCATTTATAAAAATAGTTTTTAAAAAGAGAGAAAGCACGGAAAAATCTCTATTTTATATTTTTATTAGTTAATAAGTAGTACAATGATTCAACAAGGTCGGTGTTGTCATGGACAGTTGCAAAGTAATCCCCTATTTGCGCTTAAAAAGTAAACTGAAACGATCAAATTAACAAATGAATTTAAGTTATATACATTACAATAGAAATTATATACACAATCAGTGCGCTTTAATCTATATATAATCAGAAGTGGCTAAATGGTGTTAGAGGCTTAAAGTCAAGCTGTAATAAGAGGCCTTAAATTTGTTTAATAATTTTAGATATTTTTGTTGAAGTGTATTCTTTTTGCTTTTGAGATGCAATTTAATTTTGATGATGTAACCAACCCATTTTGTATATGGGTAAAATCGAGGCTAATGAGCACCCCGATTTCTCGGTGGGCAAACGAAGCTAGGAGTCTCTCGTAAAAAGCCCCCAACAAAATACCTAACCTCGGAGCCCTCGAGACCACGCCACCCGGATTCAGTTCGAGTTCCAAGACCTCGAAAAGCATTATCAAACGTCCGTTCACGATTAACAAAGATCCATGATATCCGTGCCCAACCGGATATCACGACATGAATCTCGGCCCGTATCGGCAGCAGATCAGAGATTAGCGAAAAGGAAGATTTTTACCTTTCGTAGAATTGTATTTAGGGTAAAACTCTCCTAATATATAAAGGGGAAGTTTATTATTCAATAAACACACTGTAACACGCATATCAAGGCCATACAAAATTTGTTTTCTTTGTTTCTAAACTATTCAAAGGTTCTTATTCTTGTTCATAACTTTTCATATATATATTGGCTACGAATCGAAGGCAGATAAATTGTTAAGCCTACAACGGAGCCCGGATTCAATACTACTACTAGTTTGGCTATTTATTATATCTTCATTTGCTTATCTAATATCATTAATCACTTGTATTGGATTAATCCACATATCCTTAATACCGAATATAAATTCAGTTGTTATCCATTTTAAGGGTAAAATATTTGGCGCCCACCGTGGGGCTAAGGATAATAGTGGTAGTTTGATACAAATTTCCATAACACACTATGTTTTACACTTGTTATTTGAGATTTTTATTTCAGGTCAACCTAAAAATGTCAAACTCTCAGTCTGCTCACTTGAATGTTGATGCTAAATCTAACCATCACAGCGAAAATAACAATATAGTGTCTAGCAACGAGGTGACCCCTACTGATCCCAACGGAAGTCCCAGTTGCAGACCCAGTCAACACCAACTCACATGTGGCCATCCACACCAACCTGTCGAATGACCCTGAGTACAGTATTCGTGGAGAAGCATGTCCAATGACTCGGGGTAAGCCCGAAGGTGAAGGTGATGAGATCAATCTGCGGGTGATCTTCGAAATGTTATAGGCCCAACAGGTGGCGATAGCACAGCTACAAAATCAAAGTCGCGCCCCCAGCAGAGTTGAGCCCGAACCATCCCGGAAAAATACCCGAAGAAATGAGCAAGCCATAGAAAAGCTGTGTGAAGCTGACCCCGGGACCAACTCCGAAATAATAAAAATGCTTGAGGAACTGATAAAGAGGGTGAAATCGGGGGAGAAGAAAATTAAGCCCAACGACAAAAAAGTTGAGACCTATAACTCCAGAGTCGATCAAATCCCAAGAGTGCCCCCAATATTGAAAGGTCTCGACTCCAAGAAATTTGTCCAGATTTCTTTCCCTCCGAGCGCAGCACCGAAGCCAATCCCGAAAAAGTTTTGTATGCCCGATATTCCAAAGTATAATAGAACCACATATCAAAATGAGCACGTGACCTCCTACACGTGTGCCATCATGGGAAACGACTTAGAAGATGACTAAATCGAGTCGGTGTTGCTGAAAAGATTTGGAGAAATCCTGTCAAAAGGAGCAATGATATGGTATCACAACTTACCCTCAAATTCTATTGATTTGTTTTTTATGCTTGCAAATGCCTTTATGAAAGCGCACGTCGGGGCCATCAAGGTCGAGACCAGAAAATCAGATCTTTTCAAGGTAAAACAAAGAGACAACGAGATGCTCAAGGAGTTTGTATCGAGGTTTCAAATGGAACGGATGGACTTGCCTTCGGTTGAGGATGATTGGCACGTTCAGGCATTTACATAAGGACTTAACCCCCGAAGCTCCTTGGCTTCGCAACAACTGAAACAAAATTTGATAGAGTACCCGTCAGTGACTTGGGCCGACGTCCATAACAGGTATTGGTCGAAAATCAGAGTTGAGGATGATCAGCTCGGGGCCCCCTCTGGGTCCGTTTTTCCCATCAGAACTAATGACAGGTCTACGAGAGTCGTCGACCATGAACCAAGATCGAACAACGATCGATATCAACCGTATAGCGGAGATCGAAGGAGTAACGGATTTGGGCGTAATGCTACAAGAAACGAGAAGATGAGCGATCGAGGCCACAGTAGCGAGGGACTCATGAGCAAAAACGGTTTGGATAGACCACTCGGAGCCAGGGAGTTACCAAGGTTATCGGAATACAACTTCAATGTCGATGTTGCCAATATCGTATCTTCCATCGGGCGCATCAAGGATACCAATTGGCCTTGGCCATTGCAGTTCGACCCTACCCAAAGAGACCCTAACCTGATATGTAAGTACCATGGCACTCATGGCCACAGGACCAAGGACTTCCAACAATTAAGAGAAAACGTGGCCCTGTTATTCAATAACGAGCAAATTCGGGAATTTTTGAGTGATCGAGCCAAAGATCACTTCTGGAATAGGGAATCCAACAAACAGATCAAGCAAGAAGAACCTAAGCACGTTATCAACATGATCATTAGAGGAGTCGATGTCTCCCAGGAACCAATGCTAAAGCGCACTAAGGTGTCCATCACAAGGGAAAAACAAACCCGATATTATATTTCGGAGGGAACCATTTTGTTCAACGATGAGGGCGTCGAAGGCTTCATACAACCGCATAATGATGCACTGGTAATATCTGTACTTATAAATAAATCTTAAGTTAAGCGTGTGTCGATTGATCTAGGTAGCTCGTCCATCATCATCAGATCGAGGGTCATAGAGCAGTTGGGTCTACAAGACCAAATAGTGCCAGCAGCCCGGGTTTTAAATGGATTCAACATGTCATGCAAAACTACTAAAGGAGAAATAACCTTGTCAGTAACTACCGCTGGGAAAATTCAGGATACTAAATTCTACGTGATCGAGGGGGCATGAGATATAACGCCTTATTCGGAAAGCCTTGGGTTCACAACATGAGGGCAATACCCTCAACACTACACCAGGCACTAAAGTACCCCACACCGGGAAGAATCAAGATGGTTTACGAAGAGCAGCCGACTGCAAAAGAAATGTTCGCAGTCGATGAGGTGCTCCCGGTATACGCACTCTCAACATCAAAGAACACGGAGTCGGTTAGGAAGGGAGAAACCAAATAGCAATCTCTGATACCGACCCTGACTAAACCGGAGAAGCAAGGAGCAGGCGATGATGATGATTACAGAGTCCCTAGGTCGTTCATCGCCCCTGATGATTCCGATGCCACCAAGTCAACGGTCAATGAGATGGAGCAAGTCATATTGATTGAACACTTTCCCGATCGGAAGGTATACCTGGGCACTGGGATAACTCCCAAGCTCAGGAAAAAAACTCATTAAATTCCTTATAGCTAACATATATTGTTTCGCTTGGTCCCATCTTGATATGACAGGGATCCCGCCAGAAATAATCACTCATAAGCTGAGCTTGGATTCAAAGTTCCACCCGGTTAAACAGAAGATGAGCAAAGTCAAGCATGTATTCATCAAAGATAAGGTATCCAAACTCCTTAAAAAAGGTTTCGTTCGGGAAGTTAAGTACCCGGATTGGTTAACTAACGTAGTGGTAGTGCCTAAAAAGGGAAATAAATTAAGAATGTGCGTAGATTATAAAGACTTGAACAATGCATGCCCTAAGTACTCTTTTCCTTTGCCTAGCATCGATTGCATGATCGATGCGACGGTCAGGCACGAGATACTCAGCTTTCTCGATGCCTATTTCGGGTACAACCAAATCCGGATGGACCCGGGGATCACGAAAAAACTTCATTTATCACTAAATTCAGCACCTATTGTTATAACGTAATGTCGTTCAGACTAAAGAACGTCGGTGCCACTTATCAACGCCTAGTAAACCGAATGTTCGAAGAACATATAGAAAAATCAATGGAAGTTTATATTGATGACATGTTAGTTAAGTCCCTGAGAGAAGAGGACCATTTAAAACATTTACAGGAAACCTTTGACATATTGAAGAGATACAATATGAAGCTAAATCCGGAAAAATGCGTATTCGGGGTCGGATTCGGAAAATTCCTTGGATTCATGGTGTCCAACCAAGGGATTGAGATTAATCCCGATAAAATCAAAGCTATAAAAGATATCACCATAGTGGATAGTGTCAAGGTCGTTCAGAGGCTAACCGGGCGCATAGCCGCCTTGGGCCGGTTCATATCGAGGTCCTCAGATAAAAGCCATTGGTTCTTCTCATTATTGAAGAATAAGAATAAATTTTCTTGGACCCCGGAGTGTCAACAAGCTTTGGAAGAACTCAAACGGTACCTTTCGAGTCCATTCTTGCTCCATACTTTGAAGGCGGACGAGCAGTTGTATCTTTACTTGGCGGAATCCGAGGTAGCGGTAAGTGGATTCCTAGTCTGGGAAGAGGAATGTACGCAATTTCCTATTTACTATGTTAGAAGAACTCTAGGCGAGGACGAAACAAGGTATCCTCACCTAAAAATATTGGCGTTCGCTTTGTTAAGTGCCTCCAAAAAGTTAAAACCATATTTTCAATGCCACCTCGTATGTGCCGTAACCTCTTACCCACTAAGGAATATTATGCACAAACCCGAGCTCTCGGGCCAGTTGGCCAAATGTGTTGTAGAAATTAGCGGGTATGATATCGAATATCGACTCCGAACCGCCATCAAATCACAAATTTAGGCAGGCTCCGTGGCCGATTTTACGCCGGCCTTAATACCCGAAGTCGAAAAGCAATTGTTGTTAACCTCGGGGACTTCCTCGAGAATCTGGACCCTCTTTATGGACAGTGCCTCGAATGCAAAAGGGTCTAAACTCGGTATCGTGTTGAACCCGCCTACGGGTAACGTAGTTAGGAAGTCTATTAGAACTATGAAATTGACTAACAATGAGTTCGAGTATGAGGCCATGATTGCACGTCTCGAATTGGCTAAAAGACTTGGGGCCAAGGTGGTCAAAGGTAAGTGCAATTCCCTTATTATGGTAAATCAAGTCAATGGGACGTTCGAAGTAAAAGAGGAACGAATGCGAAGGTATTTATACAAATTGCATGGAACGTTGCATCAATTCAAGGAATAGACCCTATAGCACGTGCCTCGAGATCAAAATAGCAAGGCCGATGCTCTAGCCAACTTGGGGTCATCGTTCGATGATGATAAATTCAGCTCAGGAACAGTTGTACAGCTCATGAAATCGTTAGTGGAAGAAGGGTATGCCGAAATAAACTCAACAAGTTTAACTTGGGATTGAGAAACGAATACGTAGACTATTTGAAGACTGGGAAGTTACCCTCGGATCCTAAAGAATTTAGAGCTCTATGCACAAAGGCGGACAGGTTCAGCCTATTTGAAGGGACTTTGTTTAGAAGAACATTCGACGGCCCCCTCTCCATATGCTTGGGGCCGGGAGATGCATAATATGTCTTGAGAGAAGTCCACGAAGTCACCTACAGAAACCATTCGGGAGCGGAATCATTGGTTCGGAAGATAATCAGGGTTGGCTAATACTGGATCGCATGGAGAAAGAAGCGAAGGACTTTGTACGAAGATGCGACGGTTGTCAAAGACACGCACTGATGATTCATCAACCCGGAGAACTACTCCATTCGGTCTTATCCCCATGGCCATTCATGAAATGGGGAATGGACATCGTTGGTCCCCTGCCATGGGCACCTGGTAAGGATCAATTCATATTGTTTATGACTGGTTATTTTTCTAAATGGGTCGAAGCTCAAGCGTTCGAGAAAGTAATGGGAAAAAGAAGTCATTGACTTCATTTGGGATCACATAATATGTCGGTGTGGGATACCGACCGAGATCGTGTGTGATAATGGGAAGCAATTCATCGGCAGCAAGGTAAACAAGTTTTTCAAAGACCATAAGATTAAGAAGATACTATCCACACCCTATCACCCTAGTGGGAACAGACAAGAAGAATCTACAAACAAGACCATACTCCAAAACTTGAAAAAGAGGTTGACCGATGCCAAAGTGAAATGGAAGGAAATTCTACCCGAAGTCTTGTGGGCGTACCGTACAACTTCGAAATCTAGTACCGGGGCCATCCCATTTTCATTTGTCATGCCCCGACCTTGGGGAGCGCTACCAGCACTCAATCGAGATAACCCGATCGAGCAAGCATGTACAATACCTTCTACCCAAACTCACTCATGAATAAAGAAAATATCCATTTCATTAATTAGACAATGGGAAGGACCATGTGAACAACGCTGATTCCTTATCATTAGTTACATCATTTATAAAGTTCAAAAAACATACACTTTCATTGTTTGAAGTAAAATGTGTGATACAACTACAACATTACTAGTTTGACCTCCCCAACACCAACATACCACACATACTATGTCTACGGAGCCTCCAATAGATACAAAAGAGAACGATGATAGTATCGGCAATAAGGCCACGGCTATACCTCAAAACATAATACACAAGGAACAAAAGATACGACCCCGATATAAACTGATGCTCACCAAGTCAGCTGGGAAGAGGGTGTATCACTATCAATGATCAAAGCCGCCTTTTATGGAACCACCTGCATCCATTAAAGATGCAGCGCCCCCGGATAAAAGGGACGTTAGTACATATGGAATAGTACTAGTATAAATGACTAAATACCCTCTCAATAGAACGAACAATAACACAAGGAAGGACAATCATAAAATCAATGGGATCCTCAAACAATACCAAAACATCAAGTTAGGAGCAAGACAAATTTTCAAGTAAATTTCCATATTTTAGGTTGGGAGATCTTAGCACCGATATACCAGCGTTATTTTAGCACGGAGTCCGATCACGGCCCGATCAGCTAGGTCGTCTCACCCAAAGACATCAACCACAATCACAATCATTATCTCAATCTCAATCATTATTTCAATTATAATCTCAAGCACAATCAGCACCATGTGTGCGGCATTGCATCCGATCACGACCCGACCGGCTAGCCCATCTCACCATAATTCTGTATGTATCAACATCACCCTTTTCTAGAAATCATCTCATCCCAATAAATAGGAATATTCTTATCACATCAATCGCATCCCAATAAAAGGGTATAACCACAATTCACTCTTACACCCGCATGTGTAGTTTCAGGGTTAGGTTTTTTTAACCTACCCTTCCTCGGTGACTAACGAGATTCCCAGGGTGTTTATTTATTTAAAGGATTGATAACTCATTTCATTATCTTTTATATATCATTCATTTCATTGGCACCAATGGCCATAACACAATGTCACTCTTGGCATGTTGGCCGTATTTCATATTTGATGTCATCTCTTTCACTTTCAAACATCATCACGGATCATCAACAACAAAACATTTCGATTCAAGACTTTAAGTCCACATGTGAGCAAATAAGAATGTTAAGAACATTGAGATTTCTTACACAATTTGGCATATTAGCTTTCATTTGAATCACGACTTGAAGTTATAACATTTAGATATGCAACCCATGCTTTGAGAACATTTTCAAATGGAACATAACATAAAAAGAACATTTGGAATACATATTGAACATATATCTTTTGACACAAGACTTATTCGGAATAATCAATTTATAATGAACAACTCGGGACTTACAAGGACATGGTGGTATTCAATTCTAAGAGAGAAGTTTAGCCAACATACCTCGCCTCGAGCTTTTTAAATTACTACAATATTCCGCAATTCTTAGCCACTTCCATCTATTTAGAAATATAGCAAAATTGAACACAAATTAGGATGGAGTTTATGGTTCCAACTCATTTGAGCATTTTATCAAACACTAGGTGTGCATTAAGGTTTCAAGGTCCTCCTATGGTGGATCCCTCCATCCCACTACCCAAAATTTACCCAAATGAGCTCAGCAATCTTCCCACTTCCTTGATGGTACATGCATGCATGATGAACAACTCCCACACCCAAGAATTGCTTTTCTCATTACCTATTTCCAATTAATTCCCGAGATTGAGGGATAGGGAATAGAATCTTACCTCCACGTTGAAGACCTAATGAGTTTTTCTTGTGAATTCTTTAACTTTGAGAAAGAGTTGATGAAAAATAACCTTAGGAACTTCTTCTCTCAATCTAGACCACTCCCCTCTCTCTAAATATCAGTTAGGGCCAGCCAAAATAACCCACAAGTTATTTTTATGAAAATGGGATCGGGTGAAATTTTCCAAACATAAACTCTACGAAGCTGGGTCTATGGTCGCAGACCGGACCACAAAGCAGGTATGCGGCCCGCAAAGGGGACCCCAGAAAAGGGTCCCAAAACTGGGATGTTCAGGTTGGGTCTCTGGCAGGTCTGCATTCTGCAGACTAGTTCTGCGACCGCATAATGCGCCACAAAACTCCCCTATGAAAATCTTCATGCTGGATCTGTGATGGATTGTGCGGCTCGCGAAATATTTATGCGGCCACATAATGGACCGCAAAACAATGCAGGAAAATGGGCCATTTCTATGCTTTATTCAGTGGAGGTCCTGCGACCCGCAGACTGATTCTGCGGTCGCATAGTGGACCGTAAAAATGTCCTACTCTACCAAAAAAATAATTTCAACTCCATAACGCACTGTTCAACCCAACAAGCCTATACCATAGCGAGCTTGCGAGCCGCAAATAATCTCTATAATCGTCAACACATAAGTCTATCTTGGTACCACGAAACTCCGGGTTTTAGGTAAAACTTTATGGGGATTTACATAAGTGGTCTACGATGCCGAAGCATTAATACCGGTGGAAGTCAGAGAACCTAGCCTCAGGTTCCGATATGCGACCGAAGAATCAAACGATGAGGCCATAAGTATGAGCCTGGAACTATTGGATGAAAGACGAGAGGCCACCCTAGTCCGGCTGGTCGCCCAGAAACAGCGGATAGAAAGATTTTACAACCGAAGAGCGAACCTCCGACACTTCAAGATAGGGGACTTGGTGTTAAGAAAAGTAACATTTCATACCCGAAACACGAACAAGGGAAAGTTAGTATCGAATTGGGAAGGACCATATCGAGTCGTCGGAATTACCGGCAAGGGCTCATACAAACTCGAAGCGGGAAACAGTGCACAGCTACCGAACAACTGGAACGTGACATACTTAAAGCAGTACTATTGCTAAGGTACGATCATATTTACTATTTTATAATATTATGAATCGGGCTAACACTTTCAGGCAACATCCAAAGGAAAATGTGACTATTAGGTCTGAAAGCATGCGTTGCACTCTTTTTTCCTTGAACCGGTTTTTTTCCAAATGGATTTTCCGGCAAGGTTTTTAACGAGACAACAATAAATCGTGCTAACTTGGATTCGAAGATCGATTTTAAATCGGAGTCAATGGGTGCATCAACAGTATCTGAGCACTCTCAAGATCGACCTCGAATACCGGGGGCCATCACCCTCGGGTTAAGGTTCTTAGCAAGGAAACAAGGAAACTTTATACTTGAACAACTTAGGCTCGGTGGATAGGATTTATTGTAAGGGCCAAATGGTCAAGTGAATCGTGCCCGCATAGGCCACCTAATCCATAATAAATGCTTTAGATCATGTGATTTACACTCGAAAATGAAAGAAAGTTTCCACATTGCTATTACGTATTTTTGCCTCTTCAAACATCGAGCCTAAGGGCTACCCCTACTCGGGGACTATCGAGCCTAAGGGCTACCTGTAACGATCCGACCGGTCGTTTTGAGTATTATTACCCCGTTTCCACAGTTACTACTCGATTTATGCCTTACAGTTAATTTATGACTTATCGGGGTAGTTGGTTCATGTCCGGAAGGATTTCGGAGTGAAATGAGATACTTAGTCTCATAATTAAAAATTTAAGTTGGAAAAGAGGACCAGATATTCACTTATATGTAAATAACCTCGGAATTGAATTTTGATGATTCCAATATCTCCGTATGGTGATTTTGGACTTAGGAGCGTGTACGAAGATTATTTGGAGGTCCACAGTGGAATTAGGCTTGAAATGACGAAAGTCGAATTTTTGGGAAGTTTGACCGGGGGTTGACTTTTTGATATCGGGGTCGGAATTTGATTCTGAAAATTGGAATACCTCCGTTATATCATTCATGACTTGTGTGCAAAATTTGAGGTCAATCGGATGTGATTTGATAGGTTTCGGCGTTGTTTGTAGAAATGGAAAGTTTCAAAGTTCATTAGGCTTGAATCTATGTTTGATTCGTGTTTTTTAGTGTTGTTGGATGTGATTTGAAGACTCAACTAAATTCATATGATGTTTTAGGACTTATTGGTATATTTGGTTGAGGTCCTGAGGGCTTCGGGTGTGTTTCGGATGGTTAACAGATCAAAAAGTGGACAAAAATAGCTGCTGCAATTTCCTTGTGCTGCAATTTTCGTCTCCCAGAAATCGAGCCCAGAATTTGCCAGAAATCGAGCCCAGAAATCGAAGGCCATGATCGAGCCCAGGGTCTAGGGCCACGATTGAAAGCAGGGTCGAAGACATGATCGAAGGCCAGGGTCGGAGACCAGAGTCGAAGACATGATCGAAGGCCACGATCGAGAGCCATGATCGAGGACCAGGATAGAAGCCACGATCGAGTCCCAGGATTGTGGCCCAGGATCGAGGACTAGGATCGAGGCCTAGGATCTAGGACCTCGACCGAAGGCCAAGATAGAGGCAGAATCGAGGTGGTCTGGGCAGAATTATAAAAACAGGGACTTCGTCCAATTCGCCATTTTTGTCAAATTGGAGCTTGAGGAGAGGCGATTTTTGGTAGATTTTCAAGGAAAACTTGAGGTAAGTCCCTTGTGATCATTTTTACTCCATAATATTGAATTATTATTGAATAATCCGACTAGATTACATGATTTTGAGGTGTAAATCGGAGATTGAAACTTAGAAATTTGGAAATAAGATTTGTAGATTTGAGGGTGGAGTTGAGGTCGGATTTTGGTAAAATTGATATGGGTAGACTCGTGGTTGAATGGGTTTTCAGATTTTGTAACTTTTGTCGGGTTCCGAGACGTGGGTCCCACAGGCAATATTTGAGCTAAATTTCAGATTTTTATGGAAAATTAGCATTTTCTTATGGAATTAATTCCAAAGAATTTTATTGACTGAAATGAATTATTTATGACTACATTCGAGGAATTTGAAGACCAATTAACGAGGAAAGGACATTGCAGAATAAGAATTTTACGGCGTGAGGTAAGTAACAATTTTAAATCTGGTCCTGAGGGTATGAAACCCCGGATTTGTGTCATGTGATTATTTTAGAGGTGACGCACATGTTAGGTGACGGGCATGTGGGTATGCACCGAGGGGATTGTGACTTGGTCCGTCCCGAAAAACTGTAAAGTTGAATAATTTATTGTTAGTTATATGCTCTCTTTGTGTTGAAGAAATTTGACTCTAAATCATATCAGAAATCATGCTTAGGCTATGTGATAGTACTGTTGGGAACTACCGAGGTCACGTACTTGTTGAATTATTTGTTAATTGTTGTATTGTACTCAATCATGATTTTACATGCATATCATACCTCAGTCTTTCTTGATATTTGTTGATACACTATGTTATCTTTGTTTGGGCTGATCTATGTGATTTTCGAGAGCTCAAGAGACTAGAGAGGTTGAGGACTGAGTAAGGCCGAGGGCCTATCGGTGAGGTAAAGATATTATGGCACGTGAGTTATCTGTGCAGGATATTATAGCACGTGAGTTGTCCGTGCAGCACGTGAGTTGTCCGTACAGATTATGGCGCTTGGGCTGTAGGAATCCCTCCGGAGTCTGTACACCCCCAGTGAGCGCGGGTACCCATTGAGTGTGAGTGCTGAGGGCTGAGAGCCGAGTGATGAGTTGAGTGACTGTTGCCTGAGAGGCTATACTTGCTTTGCATTTGTTGTTGCACTTGGTTGCTATCTGTCATTGTTGTGAAATCTCTGAAAGATTTTATATCCGGATTACATGAAATTGAACTGTATAAAATAGATTTGACTTAAACTGCCGGATTTGAAAGTATGTCTATTCCTTGCTGAATTACTGAAAGTGAACTATAACTGTATAGCTCGTCATTATCTTCAGTTCCTTAGTTATTATTATTACTTGCTGAGTTGGTTGTACTCATACTACACCCTGCACTTCGTGTGCAGATCTAGGTATTCCCGGACATAGCGGGTGTTGATCCTTTTGCGCAGTTGAATTCCAAAATATTTTGAGGTAGTTGTAGTATTCCATAGACCTTGTCTCTCCTTCTCTATCTCCTTGTTTACTGTATTTAGCCTTAGACTATTATAGACCATATTTTCCAGACTTGTATTCATATTAGATGCTCATGTACTCAGTGACACCAGGTTTTGGGAGTGTCGTATTAGTATTTGTGGGATTTTGTATTGTATTTAAATATTATATTTTCAAACTTGAAAGAAGTTGTGGATCATGGATGTTATCGGCTTGCCTAGTATCAAGATAGGCGCCATCACGACAGGTTGGGATTTTGAGTTGTGACACTACCTCTACTCGGGGACTATCGAGCCTAAGGGCTACCCCTATTCGGGAACTATTGAGCCTAAGGGCTAACCCTATTCGGGGACTATCGAGCCCAAGGACTACCCCTACCTGGGGATTGTCGTCTTTTTCTTTGTTTGAAAGGAGAAAAAAAGAGGTAATATCTATACCTAAATATTAATCCAAATTGACACGAATCTAAATGACAATGACCAAGAATTGACCCCTAAGTGGACTAGAAAGAAAGGATTTCTCGGAGCAACCCCCCAGGTTCGAGATCCAGGAGTCAACTTTTCCGTATGAGCATTCGGTACATGTATCAGTCCGTGTTGGAGACATGGGCTGTTACTCCTTCAGAAACTGGGAATCCACAAGGAAGGATAGGACACAGAATAAAGACCTAAAGTTGTTCGTCGGATGAAACCGAGAACCTAAAGATGTCTATCAAAGAGCGAGGGGGACTGACTAAACGGCTGTCAACCAGCTCTGAAGGTTGCAAAGCCTTTAGAGTGCCCCTGAATGGAAGGAAGGAAATATATTTAGAAATCTTTCCTAGCTACTGGGAAAGGGGACTTTCCACTCGGCAGTCCACCGGGTGGGTTTGTTTCTCCTTCCAGTTTCGAGAGTTCGGGCAACTCGAGCTACCAAATCCCGGACACAGAAAACCTATTGGGTAGTGCCTAAACACGAAAGGCTACGGCCACCCTAAAAAAATGGCTCGGAGACGTCCAAAACTCGTAATCAGAATATAAGGCCTTTATTAAAAAAAATCTACTAAAAGGCAAAAGCATCATCTAAAATCACTTAAGCACCTTGGGAAAACTGTTGGTCACACCGAGTTTTCAAGGCCTCGAGCAAATAATGTTTCATCGAAGTCGGGCTCTGTTCGTACATATGAAACACGAATAACTTATTACTACATTTGATTCTATGTTAAGGCATCAAAAATATTTTCAAGAATAGAGATTATAAAAAGATGCTATAAGAGTAGAGACTTGAAATTGCCAGAAAAGGAAATTTTTATATATTCCGCAATGTAATTACAAAGGCCCAACAAAACCAACCTCAAAATAAACAACAAATATACACAAGACAAAAACAAAAAAAAAACTTTCTAAGGCATTCATGCCTGATCTTCACCGGGGGCCGACTCGTCGCCAGAACCGTCGGAGCCTTTAGACCCCGTAGAACCCTCGGAACCTTCGGCACCTTCAGGCTCGGAAAGTTTCTTCGCCTTGGCCTAAATCTTTATTTCTTCCTCGATCTTGGTCTATAGGTCAAAGCCTCGGGCATGAATTTCTTTGAGGGTCTCCCTTCGAGACAGTCGCCTCATATATTCGGCATTGGTCTTCAAGCGGGCCTTGGCTACTTCGACATCGACCTTGTATTGGGCAACCATCACTTCAGCATAGGCAGAGGTTGTCTCCAGCTTGGACTTCATTGCCTCGTGTATCTACCTAGGGCATCCCATTCTGCGACAGCCGAGCTCAGCTCACTACAAAAAAACCTGGAATTAGCTACGAACATCGTCGCTAAAATGCTCGTAGCTAGCAGAATTTCTTGATAATTTGTTGCTAATTCGTTGCTAAATGAGATTAGCGATGGATTTTTCAGTTTAGCTACAAAATTTGTTCGTCACTAAAATCTGATTTTTTTAGTACTGTTCTGCTCGGAGATCTTCATTCAGCTGAACCCATTTGTCAGCTTTCTCCTTCGCCACCTGAAGTTGAACCTCTACCGATGACAGCTTTGCCTTGGCGGTTTCCTTCTCCGAAGCCAGATGGTCCATTTTTCTTTTCCACCCATCAGCCATTGCTTGGACCTCGTTCATTTTAGCTTGGAGTTGGTCGATCAGGTTGATCTTCTGCTAGACCTGTGAGGCTTTGTCGTTAGTCGCCATGACTAGTTCCTTATTTCTAACTTCAAAGACCTTTACCTTTTCGACCATATTCCCGCCTCAGGGTCGAGGCTTCGTTATGAGCCCTATCAGCTTGGCCTGAAGGTCCTTGATGGCCCCATCTTGTTGCTCGCTGAAGAGCTTGTATGTATCCCTCTTTTAAGCCTGCTCCTTGAGCTCAAGCTCGAGCTGATTGACCTCGACACGGTACCAGAGGAAACTTTCATGATGAACTACCGAGGCTTGAAAAATAATGAAATTCATGAGAGATATCAAAACCTGAGTAAAATTTAAAAAGATGTAATGATGCCTTACTCGATTCAGCGCATGCTGCCCCTAATTGAAAAGATACGACACGTCCACCTCGTTCATTTTTTCCTGGTCCTCCTCGGTCTCCAGGCATCGGAGATAGCTGGCTACAACCATGGGAGAAGATAGAACCCATGCATCATCCAGGACAGTAAGAATAACCGATATCTTGCGACCGGGTTCAACACTCAGAGCGGGAAACTGATTAATCAATTTTGGGCTCGAACTCGGCCCACCAACTTCTGAAGATGTATTCTTCTTCAGGAATTCCAGGTCGCCCAGCCCAGAAACATCTTCCAAAGTGGACGAGTCCATACCATCAAAGAAAGATGATGGGGATCGTCTGCGCTATTGGACTTCTCTTTTCCTGCTTGGGCCTGCTCAAGCATGGACTCGGTGTAGGAAGGTGTCCCCATAATTTCAATTACACCGGGCGCTTCCTTCGGAATGGAGCCGGCATCCCAAGGGGTCCCACCCCCCGTCTCTATATCGGCTTCCCGAGTCTGAGGGAGGTTGGCCTCAAGAAACTCCCCCTCGGATGCCACCTGCTCCTCGGGAGGGGTCGATCCATGGGCAACAAAAATGTCATCTTATTCCGACTCATCCTTGAGCCGGAGAAGCGAGTCAGAATCTGGCACACAGGAGATGGTACTCTTCTTGGGCTTGCGAGCCACCCTCTTCTTTAGCTTCACCTCGGGACCCGGGGAGCCCGAAGGTTTTCTTTTCCTCTTCTTCTTTTTCCCTCAGGCAGCCCTGGGTTGTCCCGTAATGGAGGGATCAATGGACAGGGATACGTCGTCGTCCCCTTCCAAAAGCCTAAGCTCGGTGGTCTTAGGAAAACCTATAAAAGAAAGAATAAAGGTCAGTATGATATGAGTTAAGAACACGGTAATAGCTATTCGAATGAGAACCTTTCCGTGAGAATGGGACTCCCATCGGCCCTTTGAAAGCTTGCACCATGAGCGTTCAAAGTATGACATCTTTTTGCAGATGACTTTGATCCTCTCCTTAAGCCGGGGGACCGCACTTGGAACCTGGGCAACATCTGCATAACCACAAATACAAATGATGAGAAATAAAATGAAGAAAAATTGGCACTTAAGTAAGGACTGCACTTACGAGATGCATTCCACTTCTCAGGGAATAGCATAAACTCAGGAGGGGTCAGATCTTCGGTCTTCACCCGAACAGAGTTGTAACGGCCCGGCCAGTCTTTTTGAGCGTTATAGTCCCGATCCCCTATTATCTGTTTCTCCCATATCTATTTCTTCTATTGTGACTTGCCGGGAGGTTTCGTTTTGGTTTTTAGAGTGTTTTGGGACACAGTCCCTAAAACGGGAGCTTAAGTCTTAGGATTTTTGACCGTAGTCAGAACTGTGTGAAGACGACTCTAGAATAGAGTTTCGGCGGTTCTGTTAGCTCCGTTGGGTGATTTTGGACTTAGGAGCGTATCCGGATTGCGTTTTAGAGGTCTGTAGCTTACTTAGGTTTGAAATGGCGAAAGTCAAATTTTTGGAGATTTGGACCGGTAGTGAAAATTTTGATATCAGGGTCGGATTCCAATTCCAGATATTTGAGTAGGTGTGTAATGTTTAATATGAATTGTGTGCAAAATTTGGGGTCAATCGGGCATGGTTTGGTTGGTTTCGGCATCAGATGTCGAATTTGAAAGTTTCAAGTTCCTTAAGTTTGAATCGGGGGATGAATTGTGTTTTTAACGTTGTTTAATATGATTTGAGGGCTCGACTAAGTTTGTATGGTGTTTTAGGACTTGTTTGTGTATTGGGTTGAGGTCCCGGGGGCCTCGGGTGTGTTTCGGATGATTGACGGATCAAATTTGGTTTTGGAAGAATAGTTGAAGCTGCTACACCTAGTGTAATCGCACCTGCGCAACACTGACCGCAGGTGCGATCCCGCAGAAGCGAGCCAAGGGATGCAGGTGTAGTTTGGAAGGAAGAGGCCAGAGGTTGCAGGTGCGGAGGTATAACCGCATCTGCGCATCCGCAGATGCGGAAGATGGAGCGCAGAAGCGGAAGGGGCCAGGACGTGAAGGATCACAGGAGCGGGCGCGCAGATGCGGCCCATTGCTCGCAGATGCGGACCCAGTCCCCTTAAGTCATTTCCGTACCTGCGATGGAAATTCCACAGGTGCGGCGTCGCAAGTGCGAGGTGCGAGATTTCTGGATAGAACACTTAAATGCAAGGGTTCGCGATTTTTGCTCATTTTCAACATTTTGAGCTCGGGTTTGGCGATTTCTTGAGATCATTTTTTAGGGGTTTCTTGAGGTAAGTCCCTTGTGCTTATTTTTTATCAATAATCTTTCTTCCCCATGTATTTTTCCACCTAGTTAGTATGTATTTAAGGCGAAAATTAGAAGTTGGAGGCTAGGGATTTGGAGGTTTGATTTGTGGATTTGGAGGACCATTTTGTGTCGGATTTTAGTAAATTTGATATGGTTAGACTCAAGAGTTAATGAGCTTTTGGATTTTGTGACTTTTACCCGATTTTGAGACGTGGGCCCGGGTCGACCTTTTAGGGCAAATTTCAGAATTTTTGTTAAAGTATTAATTTAATTAATTAGATGAGTCTATTATGATTGAATTTATGATATGTAATTTATTTTGGCTAGATTCGGGCCATTCAGAGCCGGATATTCATGGGAAAGGCATTCTTACAGATTGATTGAGCTTGGTTCGAGGTAAGTGGCTTGCCTAACTTTGTGTGGGGGAACTCCCCGTAAGAATTGTATTGTTTTTGATATATGAGCGTCGTGTACATAAGTTGACGAGTACGTACACGGTCTAATTGTGTAAAACCCCGATTTTCTACTAAGTAATAACTTGATTTCTTCCTTAATTGAGTTCCATCAATATGTGTAGTATCCTGCTAGATTAGAATAACATGCTTACTTGCCTTAACTGTTTACTTGAACTACATGCAGCATGTTTAGTGAATTTACATGTCCTTCCTTAACTGATACTTAGGTTGAACTATAGGATTTCGTGCCATGATTATTGAATTCTATTATTTTTAGCTGCATATTTATTTTGGGACTACGGAACGATATTCCGGGAGATCCCCCTGTACTGCATATTTACTTTGGGACTACGGAACGGTATTTCGGGAGATCCCCATATATTACATATTTACTTTGGGACTATGGAATGGTATTCCAGGAGATCCCCATATTCTGTATATTTACTTTGGGACTACGGAACGGTATTCCGGGAGATCCCCTTGTACTGCATATTTACTTTGGGACTATGGAACGGTATTCCGGGAGATCCTCATGTACTACATATTTACTTTGGGACTACGGAACGGTATTCCAGGAGATCCCCCTGTACTGCACATTTACGTTTGGGACTGCGAGACGGTATCTTGGGAGATCCCCTGTTGTGTTTCTGCGTACTGAGTTGTTACCTTCTATGATTTCACTGTTGTTAGATTTTATCCTTTATTTTATTGCGGTATTACACTCTATCTTGTTTTATTATATATTTACCAGTAGGGCCCTGACCTGACCTCTTCACTACTCGACCGAGGTTAGGCTTGGCACTTACTGGGTACCGATTATGGTGTACTCATGCTACTCTCTGCACATGTTTTTCGTATGCAGATCCAGGTACTCCTTATCAACCGCACTATCAGTGACTTAGGACAGCTTTGGAGACTTCAAGGTATATCTGCCGCGTTCGCAAACCTCGGAGTCCCCTTCTACTCTTCCCCATGTCCATTATCTTCTATCTTTTCTTTTGATAGAAGATTTTCCATCCTGTAGTTTGTGATTCACGATGTTCCGGATTTTGGGACTGTTGTGTATTTTTGAATAGTTGGTTAACTTTATATTTTTATTTCATGTTTCCGAAAAAAGTTAGGCTTACCTAGTTGTAGAGACTAGGTGCTGTCACGACGTCTCACAGAGGGGAAATTTGGTCGTGACAGAAGTGCCCCTACCAGTCTCGGTCTCGGTCTTCATCAATACTCGAAAATGGGGCCTTGCTGGCCCGGCGAATAAGCTTGATTAGTCTCCCTCGAAAAATTCGATGATTGTATAGACGGAGCAGGTGGTCGATGGTGAACCGATTAGACTCGGTGTTATTCACAATAAAACATGGTTGATGGTGGATTTGCCCAAGGCACACCTCGTATCTCTTGCAAAAATCCAAAACAACTTGGTCTACCGGGCCCAGTATGAAGGGGTAAGTGTAAACACTTAAATACCCCTCCACGTGATAGTAATAGCATCCTCAGGCCCGAGGTCTACTACGTCTTTGCCTTCCCATTTACATTCCCCTCGGACCGCGGGAAGGGCGCTTCGATAACAGAGCATGTATACTTCGATGCTCCTTCACCCCGGTCCTATTTGGATGAGGGTTTCTCGACCTTGAAGTCGTCCGCAATTGAACAGCCCCCGAGAGTAAAAAAATTCAACGGGGGCTTGGGAGCTGGTTCGGTGGCAGTCGACTCGGTGGAAGCCACTTCGGGAGGAGCAGTCGGCCGGTTGGGAAGATGAAGAGGCAGCCTGCTGAGGGACTGGCTTGGATGTTTTGGCCATTACTATCTGAGAAAGTTCGAAGATTTGAAGAAAAAGTATGGAGGTTTGAAGGTGAAGAACAGAGTATGAAGATTCGAAGAAGGTTTGAAGGAAGTTGGTGATAGCTAGAGAATTTGAAGGTAGAAGCCTGATCGGAAAGTGGAAAAAGAACATGGGATAGAAGCTTTTATAGGAGAAGTACACGATGCTTCGCATTCGGAGGCAACCAACCAATGGTTGACTCGTGTCTGAAGTCAGAGTGACGCGACTGATGGGACGTTTAGACTTCTTCGCCGTTTCGGTTGTAACGTACGGAGGAAGGAACCGGAGAACATCTATCATTTCTCAACATTTCGGCAAACCTACTCTCTGAGAAACGAAGTGACTATCTGTATACGGGTAAAACCGAGGCTAATGAGCACCCCAATTTCTCGGTGGAGTAAATGAAGCTAAGAGCCTCTCGTATCAAGGCCCGAACAAAATACCTGCCCTTGGAGCCATCGAGACCATGCCCCCCGGATCTGGTTCGAGTTCCAAGACCTCGAAAAGTATTACCAAACTTTCGCGCACGATTAACAAAGGGGCGTGATATCCGTGCCCAACCGGATATCACGGCGTGAATCTCAGCCCGTATCGGCATCAGATCAGTGATTAGCGAAAAGGAAGACTTTTACCTTTCTTAGAATTGTACTTAGGTAAAACTCCCCCACTATATAAATGAAAAATTTATTATTTAATAAACACACTCTAACACGCATATCAAAGCAATATAAACTTGATTTCTCTGTTTCTAAGCTATTCAAAAGTTCTTATTCTTGTTCATAAATTTTCATATATATATTGGCTACGAATCGAAGGCAGATAAATTGTTACGCCCACAACCAAGCCCGAATTCAATACTACTGCTGGTTTGGCTATTTATTCTATCTTTCATTTGCTTATTTAACATCATTAATCACTTGTATCGTATTAATCCACATATATTTAAAACCGCGTATAAATTCAATTGTTATCCATTTTAAGGGTAAAAAGTTTGGCGCCCACCGTGAGGCTAAGGATAATAGTGGTAGTTTGATATAAATTTTCATAACACACTCTGTTTTACGCTTGTTCTTTGAGATTTTAATTTCAGGTCAACCTAAAAATGTCAAACCCTCAGTCTACTCACTTGAACATTGATGTTGAATCTGACCATTACGGTGAAAACAATAATATAGTGCCTAGCAACGCGGTGCCCCCTACTGATCCCAATGGAAGTCCCAGTTGCAAACCCAGTCGATACCAACTGACATGTGGCCATCCACGCCAATCTGTCGATCGACCTTGAGAACAGCATTCGTGGAGGAGCCCGTCCAATGACTCGGGGTACGATTGTTGAAACATTATATATTAACCTTTGATAAGATTTTATTAAGTTTAATGTTGAATTTTTTTCTCCACATGACGGTCAACATAACTCACTATATACAATTGCCTCCCAAAGTAACAATCATATGAGAATTTGTATTTACAAAGATGATAAACAAATCAACTATAGCTTTTTAATAATAAGTACAATAAATATTTATATTACATATAAGAAAAGTAGGCTTTTGGGCCGCTAATTTTGTGAAGCCTAAAGCGGCCGCTTTAGTGGCCTGAGGGTTAAGCTCCCTCTGTACGTATATAACATATACCATCTTACCTATCAATCTTTATAGAGATTAACCAGTAACCAATTAATTAACTTAGAAGTGATTAGATTATGTAATACTCCATAATTTAACAAATAATGTCAAATTTTAACTTGTATACAATGTTTCTCCTTCTTACATCAACATATATTATATATATCTTTCTTTCTTTAATTTCCTTTTTTTTTCTTTTTGAACACGGCATGAAATAGGTTGAAGGCCTAGTGTTCTCTAGCTAGAATAACAATGGAAAGTCAAAAAACTATGACAGTGACATTAATGTAGAATTAAAGATCACAGGGAAAATAAGATAAAAACATCAATGTCCATGATCTCATTAGACAGTAGCTGTAACTTGTAAGCCAAGCATTATTTGTTGATGTCCATATATTTAGTCATAGTCTTTCTTATTTTGAAGTCCTGTGCATGTTGCCCCCAAGAGGAAGTTACTTTTAATATTACCATATGGTATACGTACACGTTATTTTTTAATCTGTTATTTCAAGCCAGCAACCAGCTTGAGAGTTTGTATATATGAACCGTCGTCGGTGCCCAAATTTAGTTTGATTTGAAGGAAAATAACTTTTTGCTGATTTATTCCCTAGTATTATAGTCTCCCCTAAGTCTGTATGTCCTTTTCAAGTGCATCACATGTGTGGCGAAAATTACGGCACACAAATATATTTGAATTTTCATGTTCAATCGAATTTAGGCATCTGTCTCGCTCACAAGCGAAGTTATGGGTATTTGATTCTTGATTCTCATACCCAGAGAGAGAGAGAGATGCTCACTTGACCATTTTCATTTCAGTTCTGAATTACTGCTCGCGGAGCACCCATTTTTTCTACTTAAACAAGAAAAGGTAAAAATCAAAGACTTGCAAGTAGGGTTGGCATATATAGGGTAAAACTGATAGTCCGAATTGAAAAGTACCATTGGTTATCGGTATCGGATAATTAGGTTAATGATTCGTTAACGATTTAATATTATTTGACTATTGGATTAACGATCTGTTCGGATCTTGATTTGTCTAATTTTATTAATAGTTTAACCGATAATTCAATAAGCTTAATTAAAACTATAATTTTATCCTTAAGTATATAAAGTCACCTTAGAGATTCATTCTCTCATTCTCTTAATTCTCAACCATCACTCTTCATTTTCAGACCTTACTTCTTAGGATAACTATTAGATTTTTCTGAAATTCTCATCTTCATTCTTCACAGATTATTAGTTTTAAACTTTAAATTGTATCTTTTGTACATTTACAATTTTTTCTGTGAACTATGTACTGAGATAGTTAGTAAGATTAAATTATTGAATGTCTTATTAATTACTCCTACTAACTTATTTCGTTTATTGACTATCAGAATGAAGGTGATTAGTAAGATTAGATGTGCATTTTTCACTAATTGGTAGTTGGTTAAGGATCACCAACTATTCTGTTTTAAATTTTTCATCTTTATGCAGCGTTATATATTACGTTTTTTTCCTTTTAGATTGAGTTACTTTATCGGGTAAATCGATAATTATATTGAAACAATAATGATTAATAACTGACTAACTTACTATCCGATATGTCGGACCTATAATATTCACAAGCGAACAGAACCGACCGATACCTACCGTTGAAGGGAGATTGTAGATGTATTATTAGGAAGATACACAGCAGGACTTCATGAGACCAAGAGATTCAAGTCGTGCAAGTTGCATTTAATACTGCTTCTATTCATCTATTAAGAGCTAAAAAGAGTCACGGATTTTTCAACTTTTTATTGCTACTATACATTGTCGGAAGATTTATTTACCTGAGTGCACGGATTTACATTCCTTAGAATTTTGGAAATTTTATATACTATAGCAAAGTTATACACCATATTTATTATAAACCAAAATTATTTTAAAATATTATTTTCTATAGGTACCTTTTATATTTTATAACAAAATAAGTATTTTATGGTATATACTACCATTGAGGCATTAAATACGCTATTTATGTTTTTCCTCTCTCTTAGACAGTTGGACATACCTATTTTTAAGGGATTGTCGTTATTGTATTCATGAATACATGGCGCGAATACATGTGAATACATGCGCGTACAGCTGGACTGCCCCGATTTTAGGCGCTTTTTACTGTTGTATTCATGAATACATGGCGCAAATACATATGAATACATGCGCGTACACCTGGACTGCCCTGATTTTAGGCTCTTTTTGTTGTTGTACTCATGAATACAGCAACGCAAATACATGTGAATACACTACCGTAACAACTGAATAGTAGTTATAGGAAGTAATTATGTATATGGTAGTTATAGGAAGTTAATAGCTACTAAACAATAGTGATTTATGAAAATTCCTCTAGAATTTTCTTGTTAAACTTTTAGCTTTTAGCCAATTTATCTTTTGGCGTAAACTAGGGGTGTACATAAGTCGGGTTGGTTCGAATTTTTTAATTACCAAATCAAATCAATTGTGTCGTGTTATTAAATCTAAAGACCAATCCAAACCAATAAAAGTCAGATTTTTTAATCTCGGGTTTTTCAGTTATTTCGGGGGTTTTTTTCTTTATAAAGTCTTCATATCACAAAACATAGAATTTGTGCTCCAAATATTCTTTGATCCTAGTAAGAGATAATTATATAAGGTGTTTTTCAAGAAAATAACATAAAATATGAGATGAGTTATGTCATTAATTGTACTAAAATATTCAACAATAAAGATAATAAAATCGCATAAAATAAATATAATTAATAAGCCATAATAAAAATAAACATAATCTAAAATTATTAAGTTGTTAAAATAAGTACGACTAACAAGTAATATTTTTACATGACTAACCACTATAAAAAATTGTGCATTTTATCTAAACCATGAAAAAATTAAAAAAATAGATACCCAACACTAATGTCATTCCTACAACAATTTAATTGAATGTCTTTTATTAGCATTAATATTAATATGATTTTGGTTTGGGATTTATTTGAGTTACTAATATTTATGGACTATAAAATTTATTGTAGCATTCAAAAATTATAAGTCTATACATGTAATGTCAGGTTGGCTTGGTTTCGGTTTGACTTTTTTTAGTTAAAATCAAACCAAACCAATTATGGTTGGGGTTTTTTTCCCAACACCAAACCAAATCAAACCAAATTATAATTGGATTTTGTTTATCCGATTTGGCTCGATTTATCGATGTAAACATCAGGTGTTAGACTAGTATTTAACTATTTTGTGCCAGCTTTGTTTGGCCTAACATGATTTGCCGTCTTTCCGACATGTTAGGAGTACTCACTTTCTTTTTAGGTATCTATCAATTTTCGCACTAAACTTCCTAGTATCTTTTTTGCTTATTAGTTACCTCTATGAATGTATACAAGTAGCTCCACACAAAATGAAAAATTAACTTGAGATCATAGGTGAAAGCAACTGCACAAATGCATACAAATTTAGGTTTGAAGCATTTTAAATATCAACCCAAAAGAATTTTGAAACAGTTCAAGTAACCATGTTATATATTCCTCTCTTCCTTTTTGAGTGTACAATTCAAAATGTGTAAGAACTAGAAAAAATATGTAAATAAAGGCGAATGGGCGAGAGGTACACCCAACCCACCTATGACCTACCCACTCGTTAATCTCGGTGTTAAGCTAACTTGCATACATAGAGTTTTCTTTTCCTATTATTTTGAGTATAATCTATGTGTTACTTTTGTTTTTATAATCGTGCTGTCTGAACCAACTTACGCGTACCTCAATTATTTCTATGGGATACCTACTACTCCATGTGTTATTTAATTGAGATTATTTATCCTTTAATTAAACCAAATATGTACCTTAAGCTACTTCTACTAGTCATTAATTCCTTTTTCCCACTTATCTTTTATTTCGTGTGTTATAAAGCAGTAGTTATTTTTTCTAAATCAAACAGGCCTCAATGGAGTCAGAGTAAATGTGACCATTCAGCGGGAAAATGAAATTTTGAGAATGGTTGAGATATTTCATCACTTGTTTTTCATACCAAACACACCCTTAATCCACCTTATTTTTGTTTTTCATGTCCTGATACATTATATTGAGTTTATCTGTGCTTGCTGCAGAGAAACTGAGAAGGTATTGGAATTCACCAGAATCTTATTGAATAAATGTACAAGCATAAGTAGCCTGTATATGTTTATAAGCTGGGATGACTTACATTATATTTCGATGGCAGAGTTACAATTGAAACTAATAGAGGAATTTCCAATTGTTTCTATACTTTTCAATTTATTCAACTACATTTTCCTGTAACAACAAAAATAAGCAATTTCAGGCATATTACATGCCAGTTCTCCCGAAAAATCATTTGGAGAGCTTCTGTGCTTCAGGAATATATTTTACAAAGTCTTCCTGAGCTTGAATGATCAAGTCATCATCGTCCCACTGGTCACGATATGTCTCGGGCTGAGTCTTTTTATTCTTTCTTGAAATAAAATACATTTGCTTTCTCCATTCTTCAGAGGGTGGAGATCCACACTCAGCAGCCAACCAATCATCATAGTCAAACTGTAAAGATGGGGATTGTCAACGAGGCAAGACATACATGTCACTCTTTTGGTTAACCTATAAGATAGGAATAATAAGCACTAGAGCTACTTTCTTGTATAGAACGGTTGCATAACCATTTGGTGTTACCATGCCAGAACTAGTTTAGCCACATATACAGATGTACATATGCCAATCACGCGCAGAGATTCATATCCGAGGATGTAAATGTGCTAAAAGAACCACGACAAGCCAACTTGAGTGCACATGAGAAGTCTGCATGGATTTTCGTATGACCAACAACTTGCGTTTGCTCATAATGACAGAAGCTTACTACTCTCTAGTTCTTCAGTTTCATTTCTCTTCTCTTTTTCTTTTCCAAATTAACTAAGGTGGTGTAGCCTAGAACTTCTGTATGTTAAGAATAGGCATATGAAGTAAAAAAGGAAAGGAAAAGAAGACGACACAGAGAACAGAAATAGAAACCTTCAACCATTCGACAAGTTTTGGCAGATGTTATACCTGACAATCATCCATATTATGAGTGTACCGTTTTGGAATGCAAGAGGTTTCCATGGATGAGTATAAAGCCTCAATATCAGCATTCATATCTTCCTTTGATGGGAGAGAAATGCGACCAGATAAAACACCAGCGATCCACTTGCTTTGCAATTCACACAAGGGGAATGGTATAACCTGGGGTCAACAACAGACAAATACTTTGTTCATGTCCGCCGTTTAAAATGTAAATTGATAAACCCAAGCACAGAATCTCTTAATTTTACCTTCCAAGGCAGCCCAACAAATGAAAGACTTGGAGCAAAGGCTGGTGGAAAAATGTGTTTGTAAAGTGGCCCAACCCGGTTGTCGTCCACAGTTACTAGTCCATTAGTTTCAAGGAAAGGAAAATGATACTTGTACCTAGGAAACATATAAGCAACATTCTTGAATACTTCATCCTCCCATCAATTTGACTATCTTGTAAGATTAATAGCAATTATTCTCGATTATGAAAGCAAAGTTAGAGATCTCTCACGGTGAATTAGGAGGTCTGTACTACCAAACTCACATAAATAATATTCATTTAGTTGAAAAATAACTTTTCTTTACAAAATCAGAGAAGTTTTCTGTCCTTTAGCCAAACTCACAATATCTCACCAAATCTGGGCTTTTACCTTTCTATAGACTATATTTTCAATAATATACACTGTCCAAAATAAGGAAAAAGGGGAACCCCCCCCCCACCCCCCACCCCCCCCCAAAAAAAAAAACAAGAACTATCACCTTCCTTTTGTTTTCTTTAACCTGGGGGTGAAAAGGAAAGTTTCAACATGACTAATCACTCACCCTGTGCAGTGTAGGATGATGTCGGCAAGGACTTTGGACCCGTCTCGAAAATTCACGCCACCATCGATACCAACAGATTCAATCTGCATCATTTAGACAACTGAAGATTCAGCATCTCGTGTTGATAAAAACCACATAAATATACAAGTTATAAACAATTTTACCATAGAATGTTGCCAAACATTATCATAGCTAGGCAGCTTCAGCGGAACTCCACTTGTAGCTGATCTAGAAGAAATGTGGACCTCTTTAGCAACTTCAGCGATTTCTCTGGAGATATCAGTAGCACTTGCAGCACTCCCTATCAGCACAACAACCTGTCAAACCATTTATCATATATGATATGCTCTGAATATGATACCAAAATGTAGAAATGTCATATGATTGCGCAATAAGATGATATTATTTCTTTGCAATATATTAGTCAAAGCATGGAAGCTGATACAACCAGGGAGCATTTTTCCCACGACTGGGCTCGAATGAGCATACAAGTACGTTCACTTTCCGTATAGTCTACCATATATCTAAACAGCTTCATGAAAATAAGGACCACTATAGCTTCTAAGTATTAATATTAATTATAAACAAACAAGTTGATTAAAATTAAAAAGTTATCTGTGTTTGTAGTGTCATCCTTCATATGTCCAGTACTTCATGCAAAAGTAACACTTGAATCATAGACTTGTCCAAAGATGTTCGGGTTCAACAGTCTATTATGTGTAGCCAGAAATTTCATGTAATAGAAAATCATAGTTCACACTTTTAGTCAAGAAAATTAAAAGATAACTTCCAATGAGTAGAGCAAATTCATAATCGAAATAACTGCAAGCATTTCAGTTACGTGACCGCAGTTCTAATTCGGAAACATTTTAAAGAAACAATGAACCTGACACATACTTGGTCTCGAAAAGGATCAGGAACACGGTAATTGTGGCTGTGAATTTGCTTTCCGGGCCAGACTTCGATTCCTGAAAGGCTAAAGGCCTCCAGTTAGAAACTTCAAAAACTGCAGATTGACATAGCTTGTCAAATCATAATGACAACTCATAAATAGTCTCAAAGCTACTCATAAGGTCATCCTGAATAAGGAGAAAAATGGAAAAGAAGTGCCAACTCAAAAATTTTCAACTGCTTGCAACATATGAACCATAATAATTAACAGAAAAAAATACTTATCATATGCCTCATAACTAAACAAAAATTATGTTTGAATAAAAAAAATGGCTGGAAGCTTAAAAAGGCTAATCTTTTATTCGTACAATATTCACTATTTGTTGTGACACTACCTCAACAACAGAAAGAGAAAAGGAGAAAACATTTCAATTCAGATGGGAAGCCAAAATTTCCTAAGAAAAACCATGACAAACAGCATGCACATAATGTTGATGCTCAAAATGATCAACTTTGATCGGCCACCACAAATAAAACAGAAGGATGGAACTGTTGGCTTAATGTACAAATAAACCTGGCTAATGGATATTACAATTGGATTACCAAATACTTGAAATATTCATACCAAACTTTATTTACAAAGACTTCATCAGCATTTGTCTTATTCCCTTAAAGAATCTACAACTACCACAAATTGAAACGTCACTAAAGGAGATACTCCAATATTCTATTCAAATGTGAAGAGTTAAAGATCAAAATATAATTGGATTACCAAATACTTGAAAATTCATCAGGATTTGACTTATTATATCAAAGAATCTAAAATCGCCAGAAATTTAAAAGCAACAAAAAGAATATAGTACTCTGTTCGACTAGAAAGAACTAAAGATCAAATTTTTACCAGGAATATCAGCAGTTCTTGGTTCAGTATAATGTCCGTTGCATATAACTACAGCATCATATTCCTCATTAACAAACACAGCATCATTCTCTCTCTTTTTCGAACTAACCTTCCATTTTCCATTCTCCAATAATCCCACATGGCCCACTTCCATCCCAAATCTCACAAGTCCAATAAGCCCAAAATCAACCGCAAAATCCTCCAAATAATCCAACACTTCTTTATGACCCGGATACCTCCTCGGGTCTCTATTAGGCTTTTTCTTTGCCACAAACGGATAATCCCGATAACCCATTACTTCCCGAGGAAGGTTAACACGAAGAGATGAATACAGGCTTGAGTGAACGATTTCCCGTTTTGGGTCGATCCCAATCGGGTCGGATTCTGTGGCGGGCGTGTAAACCCATGTGCCACCAAATTGATTTTCTCGTTCGAATACAACGACACTGTGACCTTCTCGTTGGAGTTCGCGGGCCGTAACGAGTCCCGCGGAACCTGCACCGATAACGGCGACGTTTTTGTTTTTGGGGGAATTTTGAGGCATATGAAAATGGGATGGAGTTGGGGATAGAAGTGTCATGTGTGTTAGTTTGCGAGAATAAAGTTGGTTTGAAGAGATGACACTTCGAAGAATCATGACTTTGTAATATTTTATGTTGTTTTACGCTTTTAGCTGAGTCTCGTGTTTTGTATCTTTTGTGTTTGTTTGATTTGTTATGCTACAGGTATTGCATGTGTGTTTGTGGCAAGAGTGGACCCGTGAATCTTTGGTTTGATTCCTCACCAGTCACCACATTCAATGTTTCTTGTTTCGTACCGTAGTTTAGAATGAAGTTTATAATGTGACAGGTATTATCCCGTTCTTTCCGTTTATGTGATCCTACTTGAGCTTATATTTTTTATTTTATTTTCAATGATAAGTTTTAATAATCATATAAATGTCATATAAACATAATAGAAGAATTAACTCAAATAGCCGCCCACTTAATCTATTAAATTAAAATTAACTGACAAATGTATTATATATGTATAATTCATGTATAATTCATGTATAATATATGTATAATTAATGTATATTCTATGTATACCGACTAGAAAAATTAAACATTGAATCTGACCGGCTATTTGTGTAACAATACATGACATATTTAAAAGAACAATTTACGCGCCACAACAAATATTTACACTGTATTTATCATTCGTAGCTATACTTTTCAAAAAATTACCTTTCGTAGCTATATTTGACTTCATTGCAAATCCACCTATCGTATTGAAACAAAAGATCAATTGTTTTAAACTGAAACAAGAGAGCAACAAGCTCTGTAGCTCAGTTGGTAGAGCACTTGCTTAGTAAGTAGAGGTCTTGAGTTTGACTCCCTACAAGAGCATTTTATTTACTGTATTTCTGTATTTTGCCTTAGTTATATTCGTTGTGCGAACGAATACAATCAATACAACCTGGTTGTATTCGCTACACGAACGAATACAGTCGATGCATGTTGTATCATTTATATACACCCTTAAATTTTGACTTGGTTGTATTCATTACATGAAAGAATACAGTTGATACATGTTGTATTCGTTGTGCGAACGAATACAATTGCGCGAATGAATACAGTTGATACATGTTGTATTCGTTGTGCGAACGAATACAATTGCGCGAATGAATACAGTTGATACATATTGTATTTGTTGCGCGAACGAATACAATTGACACAGGCTGTATGCGTTGTGCGTCTGAATACAAGTGATACAAGCTGGTAACAATTGAATAATAGCTAAGAATAGTAATTAGGCAAATAATAGTTATGTATGATAATTAGGCTCTAAAGTGTAGTGCTTTATGAAAGTTCCCCTATTTAAAATCATGAATTTCAAAAGTATTATAATAAGGGTGCAGCTACTTATTATATTTGGGTTTAGACAAATCCATTAGTTTTTGCTTCGACTTAAGTATTTGTACCAGGCAATCCATCAAATATGTATAAATATTTAATTATAAATACAATAACTAAAATGAGCTATGAAGTTGGTAGCAAATTTAGAATCTATAATGTATAAATTTTGACTTCGCTTCTGTGTTATAAAGTACTATAACATATTTTAGATTGCTATTTCAAAAAATTTAATACTTACTATTCTACCACTAGACCACTGGATCATATAAAATACTCCTATAAAGGAAGGAGTATTATATTACTTGATGGTCATTTTCTTCCTTTCGTCATGGAACCTATATTCCTTGATAAATTAAATCATGTTAATTAAGAGCCCGTTTGGACATATAAAAAAAAATTCCTTTTTCTAAAATATTTTCACTTTTTTTTCTAATCAGTGTTTGATCATAAAAATTACAATTTTCACTTGAAGATGGATTTTGGAAATTTTCGAAAATTTAAAAAACTCCTTAAAGTTATTTTTCAAAATTTTCACTCAAATCACTCACAAAACTTCAAAAACAACCCAAAATTATATTCATGTCCAAACACAACTCTAAATTTCAAATATCATTTTCACTAAAAACATTTCCCCCCTATTTTGAAAATTTACAATTCTTATGTCCAAACGCCCACTAAGTTTCAAGCAACACCAGTGGTCTAGTGATAGAATAGTACCCTGCCACGGTACAGACCCGGGTTCAATTCCCGGCTGGTGCAATCAATTTATTTGATAAATTGTTGTACAATTTTTCGGCAACCTGTTTAAGGAAAAACTAAAAACTTCACGTTAGGTGGCTCACAATAACATCATTCTCTTGGGGCTGGGCCAATTCCCAATGTAGGGTTTGTATTAGATAGCCACTGTTGCATGTGCTATTCACGTAATATTCAATTTTTCCAAAATATTTAATTGGTAGTTAATGTTGGCATTTGCTCCTCCTTAAAAGTTAGGCTTATCGATTTTTTAACTTCAGTCATGTTGGTTTGAAACTAATTCCCATACGGCTAAACATTGTAATTTTCTACTATGTTTTGAATAGCGATCCCCCAAGCGACTATATGAGCATTTGCCCCTTTCTCATTTCCGCAGCAAAAGCCCCTCAAGCTATTACAAATTATCCTTCTTTTTTGTACTTCTCCTGTAACATTGTTATTTTTACTCTAGAAATTATTCTCGCTAATCCTTAGGAATTATACATTTGGGAGTTAATCCTTTAGGATTATAGATATTTATGGAGTAAATTTATTTAAAAGATGATAGACTATATGTATATCCCTGTTATGTTTTGATGATCTAACAAACTTACTGTCAAGAACCAGATAAGGAACTTGTTACACATTATCAAGACCTTAAGATCAAAAGGTTCCAGCTTGGGATATGGTTCAACTCTTCAGAGTCAAAGGAACAACAGTAAACTCGTTTGGGTTCCTAAGTCTAACTCCTGATTTTCTTGTACATAAAACAATGAAAGGAAGCACCCTACAATGGTACATGGATAGTGGTTGCTCAAAGCATATGACTGGAAGTACAAATGACTTCCTTTCACTTAAGGCCCTGCAAGGAGGGAGTGTATTCTTTGAAAATGGAAAGAAATGATACATTCTGGGAGTTGGAAGGATTGGGAAGTCTCTCTCACACTCAATTGAAAATGTGTACTACGTGAACGAGTTGAAGTATAGCTTGCTAAGTGTTTCCCAGATTTGTGATAAGAGAAACAAGGTGGAATTTGTGTCAAAAATATGTACAGTCACAAACCTAGTGACTGGTGAGGTGGTGCTAGTGGCAAGAAGATACAAAAATATCTAAGTTGATGATTTTGAGTCTCTGCAAAATGGTGATCTCAGCTGTCTAAGTATTGTTGATGATGATGCTGAATTATGGCATAGGAGGCTGGGTGATGCAAGCTTTACGTTGCTGAACAAATTGGTCAGGAAGGACCTGGTTCGTGGTCTGCCCAAGTCAAGCTTCAAGGATCACAAAGTGTGTGATGCATGTGTAAAAGGCAAGCAAGTTAGATCCTCATTCAAGCCCAAAAAGGAAGTCAGTACCTCAAGGTCACTTGATCTTCTTCACATGGATCTATGTGGACCTATGAGGGTGCCAAGCAGATGAGGAATGAAGTACATCTTTGTGATAGTTGATGACTACTCCAGATTCACTTGGACCTTGTTTCTCAGAACCAGGGATGAAACTTTTGAAGTGTTCGTTGCTTTTGTCAAAAAGATCCAAGTGAAGATGGGTAATAAGGTAGCCTGTATCAGGTCTGATCATGGGACAGAGTTTGACAATGCCAAATTTGATGAGTTCTGTACTGAAAATGGTATCACTCACAATTTCTCAGCTCCAAGAACACCTCAACAAAATGATGTTGTGGAAAGGAACAATAGAATCTTTGAAGACATAGCAAGGACAATGTTGATGGACAGTGGGATTGTAAAGAATTTCTGGGCAGATGCTGTCAACACTGCTTGGTGAACAGGTGCATAATCAACTCCCTTCTGAACAAGACTCCATATGAACTGTTGAATGGAAGGAAGCCCAAGCTGACACATCTAAGGACTTTTGGGTGTAAATGCTTTATTCTCAACAATGAAAAGGAAGCCCTTGGAAAATTCGATGCCAAAAGTGTTGAAAGAATCTTTCTGGGATACTCATCTCAAAGCAAAGCTTACAAAGTATACAACAAAAGGACTCAATGTGTTGAGAAAAGTATACATGTGATCTTTGATGAATCTCACCTCTCCTGTGAGAAAGACAGACAAGCTAATCAATATGGAGAACCTTTATCTATTCCAGGGGAAGTTACTAACATGGCAAATGGAAAAGCAGACATGATGAGTCATGTAAAGGAATCCAGTGAAGATGATGCGAGTACACCTCCATTTATTTAAGAGGAACCTGGTCCCTTGATCACACCAACTGAAACTGAAAATAGAGTTGCTGATGCAGTCCAAGGTACTCCACTTGCTGAAGTAAGAAGCGCCCAAGAACCTCAGTCAGACATACCTGGGTCCTCTACCAATGAGATTCAGGCACCAAATTGGAAGCACAAAATCTCACATCCTCTTGACAACATAATCACCCCTATTGAATCTAGGATTCAAACTAGATCAAAAGCAAGAAACTCACTTGCCTTTTCAGCCTTTCTTTCCCAAATAGAGCCCAAAAATATCAAAGAAGCGTTGAAAGATGCAGACTAGATCACAGTCATGCAAGAGGAGCTGCATCAATTTGAAAGAAACAAGGTATGGCACCTGGTTCCTCGACCTACAGATCAAACTATCATAGGGACCAGGTGGGTATTCAGGAACAAACTTGATGAGTTTGGAAATACAACAAGAAACAAGGCAATGATTGATTATGATGAAACATTTTCTCCAGTTGCTCGAATGGAAGCTATTAGAATTCTTATTGCCTTTGGATCTCATATGGATTTCACATTGTTTCAAATGGATGTCAAAAGTGCATTTCTAAATGGCTACCTGAAAGAAGAAGTTTATGTCAAGAAGCCACCCGGATTTGAGTGTCATGAGCATCCTGAGCATGTATTCAAGCTGGACAAGGCATTGTATGGGCTAAACAAGGCTCCCCGGGCTTGGTATGAAAAGTTATCAAAATTTCTTCTAAAAAATGGTTTTACAAGAGGGAAAATTGACAACACTCTTTTTTTGAAGAAACGAGGGAGGAACCTGCTCATTGTTCAGGTATATGTTGATGATATCATTTTGGAGCCACAACTGACTCTCTTTGTGAAGAGTTTTCAAAACTCATGGGGAGTGAGTTTGAGATGAGTATGATGGGAGAATTAAATTTCTTCCTGGGACTTCAAGTGAAGCAATCTCAAAAGGGAACAATGATAAGTCAGCAGAAGTACATTAAGGAGCTGCTAAAAAGGTTTGACATGGAAACATCAAAAGTTATTGACACTCTTATTGCCACAGCTACTCGTTTAGATATGGATGAACCTGGTTCTCCTATAAATCAAATCATGTATAGAGGGATCATAGGGTCACTGTTGTATCTCACTGCAAGCAGACCAGACATTGTGTTCAACGTGGGCCTTTGTGCAAGGTTTCAATCCAATCCAAAGGAATCTCATCTGAAGGCTGCCAAGAGAATATTGATATATCTCAAAGGAACGCAGAACCTAATTTTCTACTACCCCTCAGGTGACAACTTTAGTCTTATTGGGTATGCTGACGCTGATTATGTAGGATATCTGGTGGATAGGAAAAGCACGTCTGGGATGGCACATTTCCTGGGTTCTTGCCTAATGTCATGGGGTACAATGAAGCAAAACTCAGTGGCACTCTCAACTACAGAAGAAGAATATGTAGCTGCTGCTTCTTGCTGTGCTCAATTGTTGTGGATCAAGCAGCAACTGGAAAACTTTGGAGTGTTCTCACATTGTGTGCCTCTCCTATGCGACAATACAAGTGCACTCAATATGGCCAAAAATCCAGTCCAACATAAGAGAACCAAGCACATTGATGTGCGTCACCACTTCCTCAGAGACAATGTTGAAACGGGGCTCATTTGCATGAAATTCTGCAGCACAGAAGATCAGATTGTAGACATATTTACTAAGGCCTTAAGTAGAGAACATTTTGAAAGAAATCATCTGGCACTGGGGTTGATAAAACCCAACTGAGAACCTGGTCCCTCGATGATTGGTTATGAAAGAAATGTTCAGGTAAAATTAGCTAAAAAGTATTTTCTGGCAAAGTCTAACTCATCTTTTTACCGTTACAGGTAGACACGCATGATGATTACAGAGCAAATAGGCAGTTGATGCAGTACGCGCTGGTAAAAGGGGCAAAGCTTATAGATGCAAGAATTAGTCAGGGAACCTGGTTCTCCTGACACAGGTTAGTAGTTTCTCTGTTCTCTCATGCACAATTTTGAACGGTTAAAACAAGTGCCATGTCATCAGTGTGTTAGTTTCTTTTCTTTGCGTCTTTTGAACCCAAACGTCTCACCCGTTAGAAATCGACCCGACTCCCAAAACTGCCGCCTTTTCCTAACCGGTCCCTCATCAATCTTAAATACATCCATCATTGTCACAACTCCTCATATCAAATGTTAAAATTTTCCTTCTTCTTTCTCTCTTTCAAACTACCCATCTCTTCTTCTCAACTCATCACTTCTCTCCATGGCTGAAAATCACGAAACCTCAAGTGTTCCAAGTGACACCCCCATTGCATCATCAGCTATTCAAACACCGATATTAGACTCATCCCTCAACACTACCACTAGCCAAAACCCTAGGGCAGAGTCACCCCCACACTCCGTCTCCTCTCCTACCCAATCGAGTTCTGGTTCTCATAGGAGTCGCAAAATCTCAACTCCTAAAAGATTTGTGGTTACAAGCTCTCCTCGTGCCTCGCCGGAAAAACTGGGTGAAAAGGGTCATGTTGATGAAGAAGAGAATCAGGAAATCTCTAGTCCTCTTTTGGATGAAGGCTCAAATGTAGATCCAACTACTGGTTCTGAGAATGCCTTAGTTCCCAAACTTGAGCCTACAGGTACAACTTCTTCTTCTTCTTCTGCGATTTCAATGGAGTTACAAGAGAAAGAAGTAATAGAGAACATGCTATCTATAGCTAATGTAGGGGTTGTTATAGAAGGAAGCGCGGATGGGTCTGAGGTTCAGAGGGAAGAGTCTAAGACTGTGGCAGAGGGTAGAGAGCTTATGCCTGTTGAGCAATCGGCACAGGACAATACTACTGGGTCCCAAATGAGGGACCTGATCCCTCCTCAGAGGATCCAACTCAGGGGTCCTCTCAAAAGCCCCAGGTCAGCATTGATCCTGCTCCCTCCCCTCATTTCGATGCTGAGCCTTTGTCTATGGTCATGCCTGAGATGAGATCTGATTCTAAAGAAGTAATTGAGGAAAGTGAAGAGGATTCTGATGATATGTCAATTGCTAGCTTGATTAGGTGTAGACCAATGGTTGCTCAAGAGTCAAAGTTGTGAGCGAGAAGATAGTACTAGTTGTGAATGTGGATGATGAAGTAGAAGAGGAACCTGGTTCCTTGACTAGAAAGTGCTCAGAGAAGCATGGTTTCCCCAAGCCTTAAAGGGGATCTTCTATGTTTGCTGAAAGTCTGATCAAGTATGATGATGTTGTCGCTAGTGAAAATGTGGTGAAAGAATCTGGTGATAAGTTGGTAGAAGAGTCTACTGGTAGGGTGATGGAAGAATTGGGTGAAAAGTCTGTGAAGTTTGATGAAAAAGGAAAGAATGTTCGCAAGTCTGCTAAGAGAAAAACTGATACTGACGAGGAACCTGGTTCCTCAAAGAAGGCCAAAATTGGTGATCCAAGGAGTGTTGGGAAAAAGAAGTTGAGGAATAAAAAGGTGCTATGGGGCCGCACATTTGCCCATGACATTTTGAAGAAGGCTGGTATGAGACAGCTGGTTGAAATTTGTGAGTTTCAACAGTGGACACATTTGTTCACAAGTGATGCTCCAAAAGTGTACGAGGAGGAAGTTCAAAGTTTCTATGCCGACCTCTTCAAAGTTAAGGATGATCACATCTGCGTGCTGGTGAATGGAATTGATATGGTAATGGACTCTGCTTTGTTGGGATATATTCTGGGTGTGCCTGCTGAAGGGTTGTCTAGTGTTCAGGGATCTTGTTCTCAAAATTTCAGAAACGCCATCCTGAAGGACAGAGCAGTTCAGCAAGGGGAACGGGTACAGAAGAAGGCCCTCCTTCCAGTGTACCAACTGTTATTTGAGATGGTGAATAAGGTCTTGCTCCCTCGTGCTGAGAGAAGATCTATCACTTCTCGTGCAGACTTATTCCTCATGGAAGCACTGGACAACTTCGCTACCATCAACCTGTTTGGGATCATGATAGAGCACATGCAGAAAGTGACAGATTTTAAAGATGGTAATCATGGGCTGCCTTATGGGTTCCTTCTCACGAAGGTCTTTGAGTACTTCAAGGTTCCTCTGGGACAAGCAAAAGTGGGCACTAAGAAGCAAACTTTCTCCAAGTCCACTCTGGAAGAATGTGAGTGCATTGATAGGGCTGGAGGAGTTGGAAGTACTTCTACCATTTCTCAGTTAATCAATGCTCAGAACAGTGCTACTGCTGAGATAAGGCAGTTAAAATCAAGGAATGCTATTCTTGAGAGTCGGTTGAGTTAGCTTCAGGAGGCACCGGGTTCCAGTATCTCTCAAAGTGAAGAGGTTGCCTGTCTGACCAAGGAGAATGCTGAGCTCAAGAAACAGATGGAGGACGTGAAAGAGAAATTGCTCAATGAGAAAATATCGGCGAATGCTCGAATGGATCTCATCCTCCAAACCCTTGTCTCTACCTCTAAGCCCTCTCCTTCCAGTTCTCCCTAAACAGTGTCCCCTCAGTGTCAATTCTTAAGTATTGGTTTCCTATGATTAGTTTTTTTATGATGTTTGTGGTATTTATTTTTGTTGTTCTGGATTGTGGATGGTTGTCAGTAACATTGACTCTGCTTCCTGTTTTCAAATCCAAATTGTTTAATGGAAGCTTTTCCCTTTTTGCTGTATATGCCTTATCTTTATGATCTGTTTTTAGTCATGTTGTGTGCACACAAGTGACATGAGTAACTCAAGCTAGACTTCTTTCTGCTATAAACCCGTTACTAATCTTTTTATGATGCCAAAAGGGGGAAAAATAATTTAGGGGGAACAGGATGGGAAACAGATTCAGGGGGAATTCAGAAAATGTTAGTTCTTAGGGGGAACTTGAATTATAAGTTTGTCATCATCAAAAAGAGGGAAATTGATAGGCTATATGTATATCCCTGTTATGTTTTGATGATCTAACAAACCTACTGTCAAGAACCAGATAAGGAACCTGTTACACATTCTCAAGACCTTAAGATCAAAAGGTTCCAACTTGGGATATGGTTCAACTCTTCAGAGTCAAAGGAACAACAGAGGGAACAGATAGCTACCGTTTCCTGAGAAAACTGCACAAGTCAACTGCCCCATCTGTAAAGTTACTGCCTGCACACGCTACAGTGCAGAAACAATGCAACAGTCAACTTTACGGGGAGTGTCTTTTACCTACCTTGCTTACATCATCCTAGTGATGTCACAAATGCATTATTAACATCAAGGAAGGTAAAACAAATGACTTGAACACTTAAGAGAATTTGCCAAAAAACACTCTGTGTGATTGATCATCAAGAAAACGATTCTCAAGTGCACCAAAAATAAAGAATAACACTGCTACGGACCAGTTCCCCATATTAAGTTATTATATGTCCTTAGTTGAGTTGTAAATTTATAATAGTTCTTCAAATGTAATTCTTACTTAGCTTGTTTAGAAGCATTCCGTAGGAAACCCTTTGTAAATCATAAACTCTTGTATTTGTGTCTTGCCTAGAGTTAGTCGAGTTGTAAAGTCTTTGTAAAAAAGTTATTACAAAGTGGCTTATAATAGTATGTTACAAGTTAGTGAGGGATTAAGAGGTTAATTCCTAGGTTGCATAGGTTGTGATCTGAAAGATGCTCAGTAGTGAAGTTGAAATCCTACAAGGGTAGGTCGTGATTTTTAATCCCGTTGAGCTGAGAATTTTCCACGTAAAAACTCTTAGTGTTATTTACTTTCTGCTGTGTTCGTGTAATCTGTGGAAACTAATAGAGAACCTGGTTCTCTATATAGTTTGGTGGACCCTCGAATTCTATCAAAAGAAGATCAAATTTGTTAAAGGTTTACCATTAATTATCTGAAAGCATAAATATTTCTGGAGCAAGACTTGTTCCATATTTTGTGATGCTAGGCTAGTGTTTACCCAAAAATCAGATAGAGTTGAATTTGTGTATGGTTCTAAGGACACGTGATATAACTTGATACAAATTGTAGAGCGAAATGTAAAAATCTCTTTTCTTGGCAAAATGGAAGGAAATATGAAACAGAGAAAAGGAAATGTTCATGAATCAGACAACGTCCTCCGTAAATGTGTTAACATCCCCCCTTTTATATTAAAGGGATCCTACTTTTTCTATAATAATAAAAATATGTAGTGGAAATCCCACGATAAATTATCTTTTCCTTGATTTCTGCCAAGATTCTCTCCCATAGTGTGGTTGCAACGGCTCTTATCTGCGAGCTCGATACTGGCTCGAGCTCGGTATTGGGTCGAGCCCTAGGTCTTAGTTCGAGCTCGATTCTGACTTGGGGTCTCGATATTCGGGGTGAGTGTTGGTCGGTCTAGGCATCTTCGATAATCTCCGCCTTGCCTCGTAGTTCGATTTGGATATGAGTTCAATAATGATATCGAACTTGTCATTGATCGGTCTTATAGCTCGAAGCTCGACGCCCTTACTTCGAACCTCGATCGAGCTTGTCATGCAGATACCCTTTGATCGAAACATCATCGTCTCGACCAGTCCGTATGACTGAGTCAATCAGTTTTGACCGTACACAGATAGTCCCCTCGTTTCTCGGAAAGGGATGTGGCGAGAAACGATATGATTTCCCAACAGCTCGATCAGATATATGCTGACATTTACATCGATCTCGACTATGACGTATGTGATATCTGTCCTATCGGCTCGGTTTTACCGAGGCATTTAATGTGTGTCAGACGGTGGACGACCACCGCTGATATTGAACCGTCATTGCTTCAATCTATAAATAGCCTTTCCTTCCGCCATTCATCACTTTTACGTCTTCAATCTATAAATTTTCTAAGTTCCTTTTCGTCTTTTCTGAGTTTTCTGCCTGCAAATCTGTGAGTTTTATTGCAAATTCTTTCTTAAAACACCAAATACTCCCGTTCTTTGTTCACAGAATTTTAAATGGCGAAAACGTTTAAAACTGTTCCGCAAAAAGAGACCGCTTCTTTTACACATAGAGTTGTAGGTAATTCTAATGTTTCTCCTTTTGTTTGTAGGCTTCGGTGTTGCATCATGAGGCCTTTCTTCGAATCCGGGAGGAGCATGATGCCGAGGTTCGGAGCCTCACTGAGAAGAGCGACTCATACAAGCTCCTTAGTGAAAAACTTCAAGCAGATTTGACAGCGGCTCGGGAAGAGCATGAGGAGATGGCTGAGCAGGTATTCCGAATGTTCCATGATAGTGAAGATGAAAAAGTGATAACCATTAACGATCCGATTCTGCAGGTTCGGCAGAGGATCGAGCAAATCGGACGGCTTAACTCACAGGTAGATGCGTTAATGGCCGAGGCAGAAGAATTTAAAAAGTGTATGGATATCCTTGCCTAAAAAAAGGAAGCCATTCAAGCTCAGTTGGAGCTGTCTGATGCCCAGCTTCGATCTGCGAAAGAAAATACTTTGGGGCAGATCGAGAAGATGAAAGAGCTTCAACATCGGTTGGATTTGGCTACTTCAGATAAAGCAGATTTAGCTAAAGAACTTGAAGTGGCCAGATTTGAGGTGATCGAAGCCAATAAAAGAGCTGATGCCAAAGTGGCTCAGTTCAGGATCAATGTCGAGGTTAACCAAGCCAAAGCTGAGAGCATGGTCGAATATGCAAAATGGCAAGCTCGGAGAGAAGCTCTCGAGGAGGTCAGAGCTCCGGGCTTCAATATTGGGATTGAGATTGAAGTTGCCAGGGCGGAGGAGAACAAAGCTCGAAGGTTGGCCTTTCGTGACTCGGGGGAGTCAGAAGATGAGGATGATGCCGAAAATACGGCCTCCAATGAAGATTGAGTCATTTAGGGCCTTAGGTCATTTGCTGCGTTCTTTGGATACCACTTTCGGTTTTTTATAAAGAACTTCCTTTTGGCAGAGTAGCCGCCTCTCTACAAAAAATTTGTAAATATAAATCTTTCTTCCTTTTGAAGCAAAATGGCCTTTCAAGCTAAATAGATAGTTTGAATTTTAATCTATGTTGCCTTCGGGCCTTGTAGGTAGTCCCATTTGCTTTATCGGGCTCGAACATCCTTCAGCCTTAAATAGTCACGTGTTCATTTGAATTCGAAGAAATGAGTAATTTTACTCGAAGTAAAGTAGCTCATAGGCGTAATGGTCGAGTGAGTACTTGCTCGAACTCGAAATAAAGTAGCCTGTAGGTTTAGTGAATAATTTGAACTCGAAATAATGTAGCCCGCAGGCGTAATGGTTGAGTGAGTGCTTGCTCGAACTCGAAATAAAAATAGCCAGTGGGCTTAGTAGTCGAGTGAATGATTCGAACTCGATGCAATGTAGCCCATAGGCGTAATAGTCAAAGTAGCCCGTAGGCTTAATGGTCGAGTGAGTGCTTGCTCGAACTCGAAATAAAAGTAGCCCGTAGGCTTAGCAGTCGAGTGAATGATTCGAACTCGATGCAATGTAGCCCGTAGGCGTAATGGTCAAAGTAGCCCGTAGGCTTAATGGTTGAGTGAGTGCTTGCTCGAACTCAAAATAAAAGTAGCCCGTAGGCTTAACAGTCGAGTGAATGATTCGAACTCGATGCAATGTAGCCCGTAGGTGTAATGGTCAAAGTAGCCTGTAGGCTTAATGGTCGAGTGAGTGCTTGCTCGAACTCAAAATAAAAGTAGCCCGTAGGCTTAGCAGTCGAGTGAATGATTCGAACTCGATGCAATGTCGCCCGTATGTGTGATGATCGAGTGAGTGCTTGCTCGAACATAAAAGTAGAATGTGGGCTTAGTAGTCGAGTGAATGATTCTAACTCGATGTAAAGTAGCCCGTAGGCTTAGAAGTCGAGTGAATGATTCGAACTCGATGCAATGTTGCCCGTAGGCGTAATAGTCAAAGTAGCCCGTAGGCTTAATGGTCGAGTGAGTGCTTGCTCGATCTCGAAATAAAAGTAGCCCGTAGGCTTAGCAGTCGAGTGAATGATTCGAACTCGATGCAATGTAGCCCGTAGGCGTAATGGTCAAAGTAGCCCGTAGGCTTAATGGTAGAGTGAGTGCTTGCTCGAACTCGAAATAAAAGTAGCCTGTAGGCTTAGCAGTCGAGTGAGTGCTTGCTCGAACTCGATCCTGTTTGCATGATAAATCTTGAACATTGAATATCAGTAAAAAAGATTGTCTCTGCAAGTCATTATACATGTGTTCCTATTTTGCGTCAGGGCTCAGGCCAACTATATAATCATGGTTCGTTTTGATCATTTGGCTCTTACAACGTTTCATGTTGAGACATTGTTTGTCATGAAATAACGAAGTAACTTCCTTTGCACCGAACTTGATAATTATCACAGATGCGTTCAATGATAAAGCCCCCCAGTATACGAGGTTGATTTTAAAGAGGCCTCGGATACTCATCAGTGGTATCGTTTTCGCTATATGGCTGGTATCGTTCTCTGGTCGATTTTTGCTTGGTGGTTCTTTTCGTAACGGACCTAGAAATCAACTGGTCATCTTCGACTCTTATTTTGGATTGATATCGATTGTGCACATCGGTCCAAGTAATAGCTGGGTATTCGGTCAGATTTTGCTTTAGCCGCTGTGAAGCCATCGAGCTCCGCTTGTTTAGACCTTGAGTGAAAGCTTGAACAACCCAATCGCCTGTGACTGGTGGCAGATCCATCCGTTCCATTTGAAAATGAGATACGAACTCCCTCAGCATCTCGTTATCTTTTTGTATTACCTTGAACAGGTCCAGCTTTCTGGTTTCGACCTTAATGGCTCCGGCATGTGCTTTTACGAAGCAATCTGCAAGCATAGCAAAAGAATCAATAGAGTTAGATGGTAAATTATGATACCATACCATTGCCCCCTTTGACACGATTTCACCGAAGTTTTTCAGTAATACAGATTCGATCTCATCATCTTCCAAATCATTGCCCTAGGCACACGTGTAAGAAGTGACGTGCTCGTTGGGGTCGGTCATTCCGTTATATTTGGGTATTTCCGGCATACGGAATTTTTTGGGGATTGGTTTTTGGGGCCGCGCTCGAGGGAAAAGGATTTTGTATGAATTTTTTCGAATCGAGCCCTTTTATCATTAGCGGAACCCTCGAAATTTGATCGACCCTAGCGTTATATGTTTTCACTTTTTTGTCGTTGGCTTCGACTTACTTTGTGAGTTCCTCGAGCAATTTAGCAATTTTAGGAGCAGTCCCCGATTCCTGCTCGTTTGATTTCACTACGGCGGGTTCCGTTCTGGGGGTGACTTCTCGAAGAAGCGGATTGGAGTTCGGCCCGCTTTGCGTATGAGTTCGGCTCTGCAACAGAGCTATCACTGCTTGTTGGGCTTGTAATATTTCGAAAATCATACGCAAGCTGACCCCGATTTTCCCCGTGCTGTAGGTGTCTCGGGCTATGGATCGAGCACCGCCCTGAACGCTTCTCCCCGGTTCAGAACGCTGATTCGCTTCTAGAGCTATCTGCGAATTGATATCCAATGGTACTTCGGCTTGAATTTCGGGTTCTTTGCCTCGTTGCCGTTGTCAGGTAGCCTTCCGGCCTCGGGGACCAAGTTGTTGCTTTCATCTTGAAGGCCGGCTTCGAGGTCGATAGGTAGAGCCATGGCTGATTCGAAGTTGTAAGCTGGAGTGTACTGTAGATTTATATCAAACAATCACTGTTATCCTTAGCCCCACGGTGGGCGCCAAACTGTTTACCCGAAAATCGGATAGAGTTGAATTTGTGTATGGTTATAAGGGAACGTGATATAACTTGATACAAATTGTAGAGCGAAATGTAAAAATCTCTTTTCTTGGCAAAATGGAAGGAAATATGAAACAGAGAAAAGGAAATGTTCATGAATCAGGCAACGTCCTCCGTAAATGTGTTAACATCCCCCCTTTTATATTAGAGGGATCCTACTTTTTCTATAATAATAAAAATATGTAGTGAAAATCGCACGATAAATTGTCTTTTCCTTGATTTCTGCCAAGATTCTCTCCCATAGTGTGGTTGCAACGACTCTTGTCTGCGAGCTCGATACTGGCTCGAGCTCGGTATTGGGTCGAGCCCTAGGTCTTAGTTCGAGCTCGATTCTGACTTGGGGTCTCGATATTCGGGGTGAGTGTTGGTCGGTCTAGGCATCTTCGATAATCTCCGCCTTGCCTCGTAGTTCGATTTGGATATGAGCTCAATAATGATACCGAGCTTGTCATTGATCGGTCTTATAGCTCGAAGCTCGACGCCCTTACTTCGGACCTCGACCGAGCTTGTCATGCAGATACCCTTTGATCGAAACATCATCGTCTCGACCAGTCCGTACGACTGAGTCAATCGGTTTTGACCGTACACAGCTAGCTAGTACTTTCCAATGATTATCCATGAGGAATTATTGTTCTCTCTTTCATTATCAGTTTTCCGAAACTCATGAAGTCTGGTTTTACCACATATATATTATTACAAGAGGAAGATGTCACTAACTAGATGGGGCAAGTGGCTAGTCATTAACAAAAAAGGAAACTTCCCATTTTCAAAGAGGGAAATAAATAGAAAAGGATAGTAGAATTCAGACGAGGAAACTCGACTATGGATCGAATAACTAGAAAATGGAAATACAACTTAAGATGAGAAGAGGAAATCCGACAATGAAGCTAAATTAGTAGAGGAAAATCGACAATGAAGCAAAATGAGAAGAGGAAACTCGAACATGGTTCCATTTTGTTACAGATGAATGATTAAGTAAATGACATATATTTTTCTATCTAAAAGGAACAAAAGACAGCAAACAGAACTTTGTACTCATTAAATTATACTAGTTCAGAGTAATTTTAAAGTAATACCCCTACATTAATTATATCGGTCGAAAATTAAATTATTGGACAGATAAAATTATTGGACAAAAACAAGACGCGAAGGGCATACCTGAACAGCTCAAGACAACTGCAGATTAACAATATTCCCCCATTAAAAAATAATAGCACTCCTCTTTGCTGCCCTTTCAACTTCTCGAATGGACGAATTTCATTAAAATTCTTGGAGGTGATAATTTGGTTCAAATAAATTATTTGCTACGTGAGTTAACATATACTCCTATTTTTTCTCTTTTACCATATATATTGAGCCAAATAGTTACAAGTAGTAGCTGATATGCGTCTAGAAAAATTGGTTATTAATACACTGGCAAGGGTTTGCCAATATCCCGCCACAGCAATTTCTGAAAGAAAATAATTATCTCGGCAAGAGATCACTCTCTAAATTGGAACAGAGGATATATTTATTTACTGAGGGTGAAAGCACTTGCCTTGTGAACAAGCCTGTAAACTGGGGAAAGTTACACATATAATTGGAAAAAAGAAAAAAGAGAAGGCCAAACATGATAAGCGAGTCAGCAGTTATGACAGCTTTTTTATTAAACATGTATTGAAGTATCCTAAAATAAGATGTTGACAAGATATATATCCTTACAAGACCACACAATTGCTAATAATGTATTACAAATATAACTAACATAACATCCCTTTACCAAAATGAGTTGAATAAAGTCTACTTTGCTTATATTATTACTAAGAATAAAACCCATTCATGCATTATTTTTAGTGGATAAAATATGAAAGGAAGAAAAAACAATTCTCATACACAGTACGCTAACCAACCACTTGTTCAATGTGGGAAAATCCGTCTATTATATAATCCATCTCTCACTAAGAAAATCAATAAAACTTAATTATGCTTAGACTTCACGCATAGAAAATCAATAAAACTCAATAATTGGCTTAGACTTCAGTCATTTTCAATTAGTCTATGATTAATTCGGCCATCTGTCACTCCATGGCTGGAGACATAGTACTCTTGGGATTCGTGAAATAATTCACAAAAGATTATTATCCTATTTGATACTACTACTACTACAACTACTATATAATCTTATTTTAGAATGCTAAATTGAGCAACACGGGATTGTCAAGTATTTGGTTTCTGGTGTCGACATAGAAAAATGGCTGAATTGCACGTGTCTGTGGGAGCTGAAAACCAAACAGCCCCTTGTTTAAATAACCGTTTTCACGTGAAAGCTAAGCTTCGATAGCTACAATATGGGTGGATGAAGTGTTTATAAAATCCATGAAATTTAACTAATTATAAAAATGCTAGTCGTCTTATTTTTCATCCTATTAATTGCAATGATCATGTGTAATGGTGACAAAATAAATAAAAATATAATTATTTATTTATATTATCTACTAAAAAATAGGATAGATAATGAGTTTTTTTAAAATGAGTCAAATATGAATAAAATTCATATTATTCACTTAAAAAATAAATATTTAATAAATAATCAATTAGTTTAACATTTACAATTGCAAGCCTTAACAATTGCCTATAGAAATCAGGATACAATATAATACGGACATATTATAATTTTCCTCTTTTGAAAGAAGACATGTACAGAATTCTTTTCATTTGGACAGAAACACTGATAGGAGCTACTCTTTTGATGTCCCCTGAATAGCAAATTATTTTGACATAGGGATGGGATGATTTCATATATCCCCTTTGTATACTTATTTTTTAAGAGCTTTAATTTTTGAAATCCTACAATCATGTAAGATTGGAGCCTGTTCCAATCCGGTAGGTAAAGGGTGCTCTACACCCTTTTGATGTACTTCAACTTCATCTAATAATCCGAGCATTTGAAAAAAAATATATATTTGCAACGACTCAAATTAGGAATTTCTTAAATTTGGGAGACTAGATTTTTTCTCAAAAATAATTTCATTCAAGAAATCATGAATAATATAAGATTAACCCATTTTCTATCCATATTAAATATGGACGAATCGAATATTTATAAATATATATATATATATATATATATATATATATATATATATATATTATCCGCTTTGACCCGTCCACATTCGACCACACCCATCTGTTTGCTCCCCTAATCATGTGTAATGGATTTAAGTTATATGCTCTAATGTATAGCTTCAAGAAATTTACACTATCAGTGCAACTTTTACGTACGTGTTATATGCATTTTTTGTGTGTTAGTTATAGTAACGAATTTATGGTAAATAACTGCTATAACATATAACTGACCTACTTATTGTTACTTTAAATATGATATTTGTTTTGATTGTTACGTAAATTTTATTGGATCGTATCGTTAAATCTGTCGTTACGTAACGACGAAATGTGTCACTTTATGTAACGACTGATTTGGTGTGGACGCATTTTTTCTCGCATCTCACCCTTTATTACTATTAAATAATTTTATTTTATCATTTACCCTACCTTTTTATATAATATTTTTATCTCGTATCATATTTTTTCTTTATAATATTACAAGTTTATTCTTCATATTATTGGTGCATGATATCATAAAACGACGACAAACGATACAATCTATCCAAACATTGTATTCATCAAACGATACCGTACAATACAATACAATATAATACGATACGATACATTATGAAACGATATGCAACAACCATACAATTATTTTAAAATAAATTAATGATATGAAAAATAAATACTTACTTTAATTTATAGCCGAAGTTGAAAACTAGAGTCGACAAATAAAGGATTCATTCCCCTTAAATTTGCACTTTTTCATCCGTCAACTCTTAAGTTTGATTTATCCATTATGATTCAGAAGTAGGGGTGTACAAACCGAATCGGAAAATCTCACCAAATCAAAAAGTCAAAACAAATCGATTAAAAAATCCGATAAGGTTTGGTTTGATTTGGTTTGGTGTTGATCAGTAAAAAAACCCGAACCAAACCGACATATAAATATATAATTTTTATATATACTTTTAAGACTTTATATAGAATTTTCATTAAAAAAATATCTAGAAATATTTGGGATTCCCCTATTGGATATAATATTTAATAGAATATGAAGTGCTCAGTTTTTATTAACTTTAAACATTGTGTTGTACGATAACTTTCTTATCACTCAATCTCTTTGTTTTTCCATATTTATTATATTCTTATATCTTTTTCGAATTTGAAGTAATGTTTCGATAATTAAAAATTAAATAAAATATATCATTATTTATGTATCATATTGATTTTATGTTTAATTATTAAATTCGGTTAACTTTGAAAGTGTACATCAATGGCAAAATTATTGTCAGACAACTAAGAAAATAACTATCATGTGTTACTATGAAAATTCTCTCATAAGAATATTTTAATAAATCATATGTTTGTCAATTTTTTTAATTTTTATTAAACATATATTTACTTATAAAAAATTTAACAAAGTAAGATTGACATATTATTCATGTAACCAAAAAAAAACCGAAAACTCGAAAAATCCGACAAAATCGAACCAATTCAAATCGATGTAAATGATTTGGTTCGATTTTTACTAAAACCGAATCAACCCGGTTCATGTACACCCGTTACAAGTTACTAAGCGGTTACAGTTTATTCCAATAAAACCACGGCGGAGTTCGCAATCACCGTGTCAATTGCTTATTAAGGTTCAAGAACTCTTTTTTTTTTTTGATCATAGGTTCAACAACTCATATTTGATCCCAACGCATGGAACTATATTTTGTTTTTGCCATACGCATTTAGTTTTCTATTTTTATTGTCAGAAATAGTGGCACCTCATTTTTATCGTGTCACTGTAAAGAAATGAGAGTCCCTCGGCCCTGGCCCTAATTATCTGCCTTATTTGCTTTTCCAAAAAATTTCTTTCTACTAATTTTTCCATAAGAAATTTGTAAAAACTAAAGGAAGTTTTTCTTCCAAAATCCATTCATAGGAAGAAATAAGAATCCAAGAAAAATCATCTTGAATATAAAGAAAACTGACTCCTACTTCTTTTTTTTATTTCCCTTTCCTTATTGGAGCTATTGTTCCTTTGGTGACCATCTGAGCAATCCCTTTTGTAAAACAAAATGACCCCTACTCATTATTTGAATGTAAAGAAAACTATTTAAAGATAATTGTGATAGATATTTATAGTTTATCGAAAATAAAGCAGTTCTGAAATCTAACGAAGAATCAACTATTGGTAGAAACATGGTTGTCACGAGATATTATGCGCTGGACAAAAACGAAACATCAAAAACAGACTGGTTAACATTAAAGTTTGTCGCTGTTGATCCAAGCAACGATACATGCAATCATGTTACTATTTTTTGTTTGGGAGTTCTTTGTTACTTGAGATTCTACAACGTTGTCGTTTCTCCCATGTGTGTAGTTGTTCAATTATATATATTTTCTGGAGAATGTTTTTATTTCTTTTTCGAGGCGTGTGTAAGTGTGAAACCAACACTATATTCACAACCTGATCTTAGTACGATCTTTTTTCGTTTGAATTGATTACTTATAACGGTGTTTTTTTTCACACTATCAAGTCAGAAGCTTTATGTACAGTTTGTGCAAATATACCTTTACATACATAACGCCAATTAAATTTACTTCACTACGTCCTTCACATATCAATATTAGTAGCAAATTCAGACAGGATCAGTGATTAGGTAATTGTATAATTTTAATTTGTTGAATGAGATTCAGTCAACGAACAGATCGAGACAAAACTACAGAGTGGAGCTACGTTATATTCTCTAGTTGTAAACCATCATAAGGGGCCGGGACCGTGGGTGCGATCAAATATCCTTATGTAGATTCTAACACTCCTCACTCCCGGTCCTGCAAACTGGAGCGTGGGCAATTCTGGCTCTAACATGTTAAAAAAATGGACGTTGAACTTAACTCAATCCCCAAAACTAACTCATGACATAGGGATTGTCCAAGGCCTTTTAAGGAGCCAAGAAAATCCACCTTCCATCGTGAGACTCAACACATTTCGTATATCATCTTTAACAACTTTATTAGGTGTCATTCCTAAAGATGCATGCGTTACTCCCATATTTTACCTCGTCCTAATGCGTGAGATAAAATTTTCTCTTCATTCCTAGAAGTATCTTTAACCCAAAAATAGATTTTTCGGACAAAGTTAATATTTAGAAGAAATTGGGTTACTAATAATCAAGATTTACTTTACTTTCCCAATAATTTGTAGAATAAATCAAGGAATGAAAATAATTGACAAAAAAAATATGAAACATATTGGTTATCACTTTCAAAATTACGATTTCGAATAAAGTAAAGAATGATTGCATAAATTTCAATAAGTATCTGATGATGTTACAAATGAGGTCTGAGTCTTTATATGGATCATACAATTATAACGGTTCCCTTACTAATTAATTCGGGCTCACTAATGGTATTAATTACCTTGATTGCCTGTTACCATATACAATTATAACGGAAATATTTATGGCTAAAGATTTCTTGTAACCGTATCGATTTACCTTCCTTATTTATGACAGATTCGTGCATCCTCCCTTCTTAACAACCTTTATTCATTCTGTTCATGTTTCCCCTTTTACAGCTGTTAGATACGACTTTTTTCTCAGTATAACTCCATGAGTGTTCCTCTCGTGCCTTTTCCGCATTCTTTAACTCATCTAATTAAGAACTCCACTTGTTACTATATTGATGGTCCACGTACCATGCCCTATCACTTCGTTGTAAGTCCACGCGTCATGCCTTTTTTTCACTAACACAGATAGTCCCCCCACTTTCTGAATATTCTTAACTGAATATTTGGGAAGTCGTAAGTATTTGTGGCAGGAACTCTTTGCCGCTGTTTCTCGGGCATCATTATGCCCTCTTCAGAATCGATGCGACGTACGTCACATTCATTTAATGCTCATGCTACGTGGCTTTATATGATTGGCTCTGCAGTTTCTCAGCGCCTTTTAGTGTTTTTTCTGCGACTGCGACTACGTCAGTCACGAAGTGACGGTTCTATTATGACACTTCATATGATAAACTTTGGCGACAGTCGCATCTCCTTATAAATACTTCATCCCCTTTGATTTCTTGAAATCTTCTTCCTTCTTCTCTGTATCCATCATCTTAATCTTCCTTCGTAATTCTATACCTTTCCTCTATATTTTCTTTGTTAAATATGTCTTCTTTAACACCAGACCCTCACAAAGTTGTGATTGTTGATGAGTTTGCTCCTTCTACTGCCCCTACTAGGAGTAGGAGAGGTGGTAGACTCTGCAATCTTGGTTCGTTATCTACTCGCAGTTCTACTTCTCAAAGTAGTTCCGCCAGGCTATCTTCTTTTAGACCTAGAGCTCCTTTAACCTCTAGATCCTCTTCTAAAAATAGGGACCAGAATGAACCCATGCGTGAGCCTACGGTTTTTGAGATTGTTCCTCAAGAGTTTTCTTTTGTATCAGATCATGAAACCATGAAAAATCAAGTTTCTTCTATAGCTTCCCTTAACCCTGCTAAACTCTACCCAAGTTTGATCACTCATAGTCTTCTTTCTTTAGTTCGACGAGAATGTCTTGGAAACCAGATTTCCCAGTTTTAATTCATGGTGCCAACCAAAGAATCACTTCTTATCATGCTGGCTTTTCTTTCGTTTATACCTACCCTTTCACTTTAGGGTTTAAAGCTCTTATTGACCCCAATGATCATCGAGTTTTGTCACTATTTTAATGTTTGCATTGGCCAAATTGGTCCTATTGTGTGGAGAGCAGTAGCATGCCTTCGCTATTTGTCTCATTTAGTTTCTGCTCTTTTTACCTTCCGTTATTTACTTCATCTTTACTCCCCCAAGATGTTTTGTGAAAGAGTCTCTACCTTCGTGGATACAAGTAAAAAGGGTCTTAGTTAGCCCCGAGGATGACCGCGATCGTGGCTGGTATGCCCGTTTTGTTGCTGCCCCCACTAGTGGATTAGTGGGTGAAGAAAATATGCCATTTCCAGAAAAATGGAACTTTGCACGTAAGTCCTTTTTTTTTCTTTCTTTGATGTCTTAAGTTCCTTTATGTAATCATATATTCATTTTTTCAGCAACCGTGGAAGTCTTCGAAGAAATTCCTGACTTCTGTACTTGGGTAGAAAAAATGTTGACTGCTGCTCCCATGGACAAAAGACCTTGAAATTTGGTTGGAAAGTGAAGACTCACGGTATTTTTCATTCTCAAAGTTTCTTTCCTTCTTTACTTGTTCATATATAAATTTTTTATCATCCCTTTTTTTTATTAGGGTTTGCTATTCATGGCATCATTCCGGTATCCGTTCCATCAACCAAGCTCTGTGTAAGTTTTGCCCAAGAATAAATTTTGAGTGTTTCTTCCTCCAAGAGAAAAACTGTTGAAGCCCGTAGGTTTGATGATGAAGAGGATTCAGACGAAGGTTCCGTGGTGTGAAAATCGTGGAAGACGCGTGATTTCAGATGACGAAACCCATGTCCCCATGACCCCCCATCAAGTTCGATTCCCTTCAGACTCATTGATGAGCCAGAGAATGCTCCTTTAGAAATTTCTGATGAAGATACTGGTAACTCAGCCAATCCCCCCCCCCCCCCCCAAGTCATGTTGAAAGGTTATTCACCCATGGCTTTGAGGGTGAAGAAGGCCTCGAGCCTGTTTCTGAAGAACTGCCACTTGCTTCCCTTCCAGTGTTTCCTACTGTTAACCCCTATGTGTCTTTGCCTAATGTTGTCCCAATGGTCGCTCTCGCTGCTGCTCTTCATGTAGAAGCTGAGCCTTCTAACATTAGGCAGGGTATGAGAAAAGTCGTAATTGAAGTCCCCGAGGGTGGAAATTTGTTAAGAAAATATGGACAAGCTGATGTGTGACTGAAGCCATTGTTAGGACCCGTGGAGAAGAAGAAGTTGGAGGCACACCGTTCCTTGACCTTAATGAATATAATGATATTGTTCATTCTTCTCTTAAGGTATAAATTTACTTATATTTCCTTCCTCCATTTCCTCATTTGTAACTCTTCTTCTTTTGTCTTTTTTTTTTGTAGATTAACTTGATAGGCACTCACCTTATGAAAAGGATCTCTTGGACTGACCAACAATTAATTGAGTCGCGAGCCGAGGCTAATAACTGGAGAGAATAATTTGAAGGTCTTGAGTTGGAGAAGGACGTTCTTGCAAAGGAAAAAGAAGCTTTGGAACAACAACTGAGGATGGTCTTTGCTGAGTTAGCGGTTCTAAAAGCTTCTTCCAGTCAAGTTGAAAAAGATAGGATATATTGAAATTCTCTTTTGCTGAACAACTTTCCAAGGCTACTGAAGAGATAAGGAGTTTAAAAGAGCTCTTTGATCAAAAAGAGGTTTACGTGGGTGATCTGGTTCAGACGCTTACCCAAGCCCAAGAAGATCTCTGTGCCTCAAAGTGTAAAATTCAGTTCCTGGAAAGTTCTCTTGCTTTTTTTGAAGACAACTTATGAAGCCTCGGAGGCAAAAAAGAAGAAAAGAAAGCTGAAATTGAGCAATGGGAGAAGGTTTACGAAGCTCTCAAGGATAAATCATTACTGGATATTAGTTGGACTTTTTTGAACACTCGCCTCGAGACTTTAACTGAAGCCAACCAGGAAGGTTTTGACCTTAACGCTGAAATTGCTAAGGCCAGAGAAACAATTGAACAAATTCAACAACGTCGAAGCTTTTCCACACCCGAAGACGAAGGTTCTAAGGGAGATGGAGATGGACTTGCTCCTGGTGAAGCTGATGTTCATCCCTCTTCTCCCCAAGTCAATCCTTCTTCTCCCGTTGATGATTCTCCTTAGCTTTTCCCATTTCTAGACTTTTTCTGTTGAAAATGTTTGTTTGTTGGTTTTTGTATGGAACTCCCTCGTATTTTTTGGACAACTTCTGGAAGGTTTTTACGCCCCTGTCTTTTTGGGGTTATGATATAAATAGTGCCCCTGTTCGTTGGGGTTATAAATATCTTTATCTCTTTTGTCGCATATTATGCTTTATGATCCTTTAATATTTGAGCTTACTCTTGCACTTAAAATACTTTAACAGACCATGACTTCGATATACACGGGTATTTATAAAAGAGGGCCCTTTTATATTAATGATACTGATGGAGATGACGTCTCATCTTCATATTTGTGAAAATATATGAAACATGAAGTAGATATGAAAAGAGAAATAATTTGAGGAAGTTTTATTTCTTGATTTCTCAAATGAATAAATTTTGTACATCATTTTTCATAACTGTTCATACAACACTTTCATAACTGCTTTCATTGTAGCAGGTTTACAAATTCAAGTCTATTTTCGCGCGACTAAATTTATGGCCTTAACCTAGAAGCTCGTGGGAATATCTTGCATCCATTTTGCGAGTTTGAACTCCTTTGAAAACTTTTCAAAGGGCTTCTTCAAGGTTTTGATTCAGGCTAAACCATGCCCTTGGTATACATTTTTCTTCCTTGTGTAACCTTCTATATGCATAGTCCCCCTAGTATTGGAGCATTGAAGTATGAAATCTCGAACACTGGATCAACTCCTTTCTTTTGGTCCTTTCCCTGAAAAGGAAAATACAAACGAGACTCGGAGATAAATTCTTAGATGATGACTGCATAACCACTTTCCCATAAAAAAAGTTGTAACCTAGACCTGGAATAATTCAATATTCTACGTGTCTTTTGGGTCTAATATCATCATTTGGTACGGGCCAGCATTTTGCCTATCATCTAAAATGGTTAGTATATTCAAAAGAAAAAAATAAAATCGAACTTGCGTGATACATGACCGTGGGTATTATCCTCGTTTAGAAGTAATACCTTTTCAAATGGACTGCATTCCAGTTCGACAGTAATACCTTGCCATCCATGGTTTCCAACTCGTATGCTCCTTTTCTAGCGATGCCTCGAACTCTATATGGGCCTTCCCAATTTAGACTCACTTTTCCTGCATTTGCCGCTTTTGTTGACCGGAACACCTTTTTGAGGACGAAGTCCCCAATATTGAAATACCTCAAATTGGCTTTCCTGTTATAATATCGTTCAATCATCTGCTTTTGAGATGCCATTCGAATTAATGCCGCTTCTCTCCTTTCTTCTAACAAATCTAAATTTACCCGTAGCTCTTCCTCATTTGCCGCTTCAGTAGCATGCGTGTACCTCGTACTTGGTTCACCTATCTCCATCGGAATCAAAGCTTTTGCTACGTATCTAAGTGAAAATGGAGTCTCACCCGTACTAGTTTTTGTTGTTGTTCGGTAAGCCCATAGCACCCCTGGTAATACCTCTAGCTATTTGCCTTTTGATTCTTCCAATCTCAACTTTAAATTGATGATAACCTTATTTGTAGATTCAACTTGTCCGTTGGCCGCAGGGTGATAAGGTGCGGAAGTAATTCATTTAATCTGCCAACTTTGGAAGAATTCTGTGATTTTCGCGCCTATGAATTGTGGGGCCTTGTCATATACAATCTCCTTTGGAACTTCAAATCGACATATAATATTTTGCCAAATTAAAACCCTAACTTCTTTTTCTCACACCTGTTTAAAAGCACCTGCTTCTACCCATTTTGATAAATAATCTGTTAAAACTAAAAGAAACCATACCTTTCCTTTAGCTTGAGGCAACGATCCTACGATATCCATGCTCCATTTCATGAAGGGCCATGGTGAAATTATTGAATGCAACAGTTTTGCCGGTCGGTGCATGTTATTGACATATCGTTGACATTTATCGCACCTGGCTACAAAGTTTTCTGCTTCTTCTTTCATTTTTGGCCAATAATATCCTGCCTTTATTAATGTTTTCACCAACGATCTTCCCCCGGTGTGATTGCTGCAATGCCCCTCATGTACTTCTCTTATTACACACTCCGTTTGTGATTGTCTGAGGCACCGTGCTAAAGGTCCACCAAACATTTTACGATATAAATTTCCACGAATTAAGCAGTACCAGGTAGCTTTCAGTCGTAGCAATTATGATTTCTTCTTATCTTCAAGCACGATACCATACTACAACAAGTTCACAAATTCGTTTCTCCAATTCCAAGTTAAATTATTGAAATTTACCCCACTTTTGGTTTGATTAAGTGCTGAATGAAACAAATGTATCACAATGGCATTTTCAGCATTTGTTGCATCCGCGACAGACACGAGATTTGCCAATGTGTCTGCTTCTGCATTTTCCTCCTTGGGTATTTGCACGGCTTTCCATGTATGAAATTGTCTAAGCAATTCTCGTACCTTTTCCAGGTATTGCTGCATTCGCGTCTCTCTTGCCACGTAAGTCCCGTGCATTTGATTAACCACCAGATGCGAGTCACTTTTGATCATAATTTGTTCGATACCAAGTTCTCGTGCCAGTTCCAAGCCTGCAATCATAGCTTCATACTCTGCCTCATTGTTAGGGATTGGATAACATTTTATTTCTTGTCTTATGACTTCACCTGAGGGTGGAATTAAAACGATTCCTAAACCTGCTCCTTTAACATTTGAGGAACCGTCGGTAAATAGGGTCCAAGTCCCCAAATTAGCTCCGGTAAACACCTGTAGTTCCTTCTCTACTTTAGGAATTAAATTCATGCTAAACTCCGCTACAAAATCTGCTAACACCTGTGGTTTTATTGCAGTTCTAGGCTGATATATGATATCATACTCACTGAGTTCTATTGCCCATTTAGCTAATCTACCTGATAATTCCTGTTTATGCAGTATGTTTCTTAGGGGGGAAAACAGTTATAATAGAAATATGATGATATTGAAAGTAAGTTCGTAACTTCCTAGATACCATAATTAATGCTAAAGCAAGCTTTTCTAGGTATGGATACCGTATCTCAACATCTAGTAAAGACTTATTAACATAAGAGTTGGGGATTGTTTACTTTTATCTTCTCATACCAACACCGCACTTACCGCTACTTCTGACATACCGAGGTAAATGAGCAAGTATCGAAAATGATCCCCGCCCTGTGTTGAATTGACCAACATATCGTCTGTGTAGACTTCTATGGTTTTTTCCAGATGTTCTTAAAATATTTTAGTCACCAATATTTGATACGTGGCTCCAGTATTTTTCAAGAAATATGGCATGACTTTGTGATAACAACACGATAGGGGTCCAAGAATTACTAAAAAAAATCAAGAAACATGCGGAAGCAAAAAGAAAATAAAGAAACAAAAAAACGACGGAAAATTAAAGATAGATTGAATTCAAGAAAGAGTTTCTTGAATTCATGAAGTCTATTCTTAAAGTTGAATCCTAACAACAATAATTAACTAACAAAGAACTAATCGCCTTTGGTAGAGAATTAAAAATAAGAGATAGATTGTGAAACCCGACCCCTTTAGAATAACAAAAACAATAATAAGCCTAAACTTATCACCTTTCTTGAATACCTAGAAGTGATCTAAGATTTCAAAAGAGTTTAATCTTACCACCTTAAGTTGAGTCTTGAAGGTTGAAGAATAAATCCAAGAGTAGCCACATACAAGAGTGCAAGAAAAATTTTACAATTTTTATTAATAATAGTCTATAATAATCTAAATTCTAATAACAAAGAAGACACCCTTTATATAGAGAGGGGGTCACGAAATTTCTACCTAAAAATAAGGAAATAAAGTCCTAAACTACTTTGGACAACAAGCCAAATACCTTGGAAAAAGGAAAAATACTAGGAAACAAAAACCAAGTCAATCTTGGAAAGTAACTCCAACAATCTTAGGAAAAGGAAAACATAACCTTAACTACCTAGGAAAGCAATAAATCTATTTCCAAAATATATGAAAATAAGTTAAAACCAATCTAGGATAGAATCTTGAAAGTCCCAAACCAATCATGGATAGGATCTTGGAAATCTTGGAAATCTTGAAGGCAACTTGCAAGCAACTTGGCACAAACTTGTATCCAACTTCTATCACGTCTATTGAACCTTTCTTGGGAAGCAAGTAAGTCCTTTTTATGTTATAATAAGTGGCTTCATGTAGGACTTATTTGGTTGCAAGTTTGGACACATTTTTAGGTGCCAAATAGGTCCAATAATGGCCTGATTTGGACCTTCTTCAGAGGATGTCTCTTGGTATCTAATCCACCTCTTCTTGGACATGAATTTGGACTATAAAATAATTATAACACCTAGACAACTCATATCCTTTATCCTTGAGCTCTCCATCCCAATTAACAACTTCTTTATTTGCACTTAAAGTCTAATGACCTTGTTTTGTAACTCTTTAACTTGACATCTTGTAAAAGGCCCTCTTTGAGATTTCAAAGCTTATTCTTGTCCTTGAATAGATTTGAGCTTCCTAGGATGCTATCACTTTATAATAATAAGTCCCCTTGTCTGTGATAAACGAAGTGTTTTCTTCATCTAGAGGGTCCATTTTTATTTGGTTATATCCTGAATATGCATCTAAACAACTTAAAAGTTCATGACCTGCAGTAGAATCAATTAACTGATCTATATGAGGTAAAGGAAATGAATCTTTAATACAAGCCTTATTTAAATCAGTATAGTCTACGCAAACTCGCTATTTTCCATTTTTTTTGGAACCACAACGATATTAGCTAACTAGTCAGGGTACTCTCGTATTGAACTAATTTTTAAAAACTTTTGTACCTCATCCTGAATCACTTGATTTTTGAAGGACCCTTGCTTCCTTTTCTTCTGCTTGACAGGTTGGTGTAATGGATCCTCATTCAACTTATGAGTTATCACCCTCCGGCGATATACCTGTCATATCTGAGTGTGACCAAGCGAAATAACTGTTCTTTTTGGTGATGGAGGTTTTGGGCGCTCGTGTCTGTTCTTAATGTATGATTGTCTCCCTTTCTCACTGAACAGATCAGTAAGATAACCTTGCTTCAATAAATGTTCGACTTCTCCTTGCAAAAGCCTGCAATCAGTTCTTTTATGGCCGTGATCATTATGAAACTCGCACCAGAAATCTGGGATTCTTTTGTTCAGATCTGATCTCATTTCTTTTGGCCATCACACCTTATCTCCCGTACCTCTTAAAACATCAACTAATTCAGAGGTGCTGATGTTAAAGCTATAATCCCCTATCCTTACTTGCGTACTGGAATCATTGCTTCGGGCATCCTGCTCATTTTGATGAAGAACTCACGTCTTTTTGCATTGATCTTGAATTAAATCATGCATTTTCCTGTTTAGATCGAGAGTCTCGCCCTGCAGGTCCCATGTACGGCTCGTACCTATTTTTACCGGACCTCCTTTCTGATTCTGAACGTCTCAAACCTGGTCTTTTATCAGCCTTTGGTTGTGCGACTTTATCTTCTTCTATCCGCAGCTTCATACTGTACCTATTGCACACATCGTTCCAAGTTGTTACAGGAAATTCTCGCAAACTTTCTTTCAACCTCCTCATGGCTTCTGAACTTTTCTCGTTCAAGTTGCTCGCGAATGCCATAGCCGTCCAGTTATTAGGTACCCGAGGCAACATCATCCTATCCTGATGGAATATATCTACGAATTCCATGAGCAATTATGTACTCCCTTGTTTAACCTTAAAGACGTCTTTCATCTCTTTTCAACTTTTTTAGCTCCCGAATGTAATTTTATAAATGAATCTTCAAGCTCAGCAAAAGAATTAATAGAATTTTCAGGTGAAAGAGAATACCACGTTAACGCTCCTTTTGTGAGTGTTTCACCAAACGTTTTAACCAAAACTGATTCGATTTCCTGCTTGGTTAAATCATTGCCTTTCACGCCGGTAATGAACAGAGTTACGTGATCTCGAGGGTCAGTTGTTCCATCATATTTGGGAATATCAGGCATTTTAAACTTTTTGGAAATTAGTAAAGGTGCTGCACTTGGCTTCCAAGATTGCTGTGAATACTTGTCAATATCCACACCTTTGATCACGGGAGGCTCGCTAGGTATTTGTTCTATACGATCGTTTTGCTCCTTCAACTGTTTCTGCAAAGTTAGCACTAAACCTTGTAAATTAGAATTATTTGGCGTACCTGACCCTCTATCATGAGATTCATTAGGAATTTCTCTACTCCCAGAATTATCAAGCCCTGAACGTGGCTTCTCCAAAGTTGTTGTATTAACTGGTGGAGGAGTTTGCGCCGCATTGGGTAATCCTTTGACAAAAGCCTGTAGTGCACTGTTCACGTGTTCTGCAATCAATTGCTTTAGAGCATCCTGCTCTACGGTTTGGTCGTTTCCCTACAAATCATCAGCGCGCGAAGTAGACCTTTCAGGTGAATTTCTACGGGATTGTTGAGGGGATCCCGTAGGTGTGTGGTGTGGTAAAGTTCCACTTTGTTGGTTCAACTGGTTGTTCTCTTTAACGATTGACATACTTGGTTGTTAAAATTGGAGTTTGGAAAGTGAATAGATTATCAAATTCCCGTTAACGGAACCAATTTGCTTAACCCAAAAATAGATTTCTCGGACAAAGTCAATATTTAGAAGAAATCGGGTTACTGATAATCAAGGTTTACTTCACTTTTTCAATAATTTGTAGAATAAATCAAGGAATGAAAATAATTGACAAAGAAAATATGAAACAGATTGGTTATCATTTCCAAAATTACGATTTCGAATAAAGTAAATAATGATTGCATAAATTTCAATTAAGTATCTGATGATGTTACAAATGAGGTCTGAGTCCTTATATGGATCATACAATTATAACGGTTCCCTTACTTAATTCGGGCTCACTAATAGTATTAATTGTCTTGATTGCCCGTTACCATATACAATTATAACGGAAATATTTATAGCTAAAGATTTCTTGTAACCGTATCGATTTACCTTCCTTATTTGTGACAGATTCATGCATCTTCCCTTCTTAACAACCTTTATTCATTCCGTTCTTGTTTCCCCTTTTACAACTGTTAGATCCGGCTATTTTTTCAGTATAATCCCATGGGTGTTCCTTTCGTGCCTTTTCCGCATTCTTTAACTCATCTAATTAAGAACGCCACTTACCACTATATTGATGGTCCACGTACCATGTCCTGTCACATCGTTATCAGTTCACGTGTCATGCCTTTTTCCGCTGTACAAGTGTTACTATTATTCACCTTTAGATACTGGAGTATAGATACTGGAGTATTAGTGGGTAAAAGTGATGGTTCAGAAAATGAAAGTTAATTTCAGGCATTTTCGTATATACTGGAGATTGGAGAAAGAACATATAGAAAGACGGAGTGGACGAGAACTAGATATATCTATCTCTTGCATTCTTTCACAAACAACCAAAACTACTTGATAGACACAAAATTATTTCTAGTCGGAGATACCTTGAATTGGAACGCTAGCAATGAAAGGACATTTTCTATATTATTTTTCCTTTTTTCAAATTTGTTTTTTAGTTATGACCCTACTTTTTTTTTTTTTTACACGTGATATATTTATTTTTACACGTAAGAAATGTGTCTTTTACACATAAGAGATTAAAAAATTTTTTTTTTAAATTTTTTAAAAATATATATATATATATATAGGTGAGGAACAAAAAAAGAATTACCATATGATGAAAGATTAATTAAGGGCTCAACAAGTCACGAATTGACCCGCGACCAAGAGGGAATGACCGTTTTTCTCGCTGTCACTTTAATTTGGTGAATGCACCCTTCCACTTAGAGTCCGTTTGGATTAGCTGATTGTAAATAGCTGATAAGCTTGTAGTGCTGAAAAAATTTTTTAAATGCTGAAACTGATTTTTAAAATAAGCATTTACGTGTTTGGATAGAAGTGCTGAAACTGATAATAAGCAGTTGATGTGTTTGATTAAAAAATGCTGATAAGCTATTCTTTTGTTAAAATGACTAAAATACCCTTGAATCTTTTTCAAAAGATTATAAATTAAAAATTTTTTTGTAAAGAAAAGAATTAATAACGAATATGGAATGAAGAGAAAGTTGAGAAATTTATTTTGGGAAAAGTATTTTGTGAATTAGAAAATATTATTAAGGATAAACTAGTAAAAGTGTTGGTCAAACTAAAAGTGCTTATAAGTTGAAAAGCCATAAGTTGGGGGTGACCGGCTTATGACTTATGACTGATTTTAGCTTATAAGCACTTGGCTTATAAGTACTTTGAGTATTTACCAAACGCGTAGATAAGCCAAAAGGTGCTTATAAGCCAGTTTGACCAGCTTATAAGCTTAGCCAAACACCCTCTCAAAGGCAAATAGGTTACTGGTATAAATTTTAATCCCCAAGAAAAATCAGTACTTTAAAAGATAAAAAACTTAAAACAGGGAACCAGAAATGAAATTTTACTTGTTTATAATCATATAAAAAATATCACTACTTTGGACACTGTAATCGTTTACATTTACTTTTATGGAGTGGCCATTCGTAGAAAAAATAATTTATCTAAATGTGAAACTTCTCAATTCAAATTTCAATTAGCCGGGCCCCAAGCGGGTATACCGTGATAAAAAAGAAAATAAAAAATTACATTTTATGTATCCTAAATTTTTTGAGAAGCTTCAATAAGGTATATTGCCTTTGACTTAGGGGCCTAGGGTAATAGCACATGATACACGGATAAAAGTTCACCATCAATCATTCATACTATCATTTGATGCTCCTGGACCCCAAAATAAAGAATAAAGAATAGACAATCATAGGAGAAACCCTCCCATTTGAAATGGAACTACATAAAATATAAAAATAATAGGTATACAAAAATGATTAAAGAAACAACAATTACCCACACGACTCTCCTATAAAAAGGTGAAGGAATCAGTTCAGTCTGCAATGCTCTGAGTTTTACTCCCAATGTTCCTTTAATCTCCTTCTACACCTCCAATTTTATCCATTTTCTCTCAATACTCAGGAGTTGATCTATTCCTCAAGAAACATAAAAATACAAAAAAAGAAGAAGAAGTTAAATATGGACCTTCCCCAGACACAACAAGATACAAAATCTATTCCAGATGCCTGGGATTACAAAGGGCGACCTGCTCTTAAATCACTCTCTGGTGGTTGGGCTAGTTCCGCCATGATTTTAGGTGACTTATCCTTTTCTCTTCTTTTTGCACATTTTTAATCATTTGGTATATGAAATCTATTGTTCTCTATGATCATGTCAGATAGGCTCAAAACCTCGAGCCCACGACATGACCTTCGATTGGTGGATTACTTCTTCTTTGTCACTTGTCATTACTTGATCTTTTAACATAGAGTTGTACGTTGTATGTATAATATATAACAGGGGTTGAGGCAGTGGAGAGGCTAGTAACACTAGGCATTGCTGTAAACCTGGTGGTGTACTTGACTAAAACCATGCACTTGGGCAATGCTAACGCCGCAAACATTGTTACTAACTTTATGGGAACTTCTTATATCCTTACTTTGCTTGGCGGCTACATTGCTGACACTTTCATCGGAAGGTTAGTACGCTCCTCCATATATAAACAATTCAGCATCTTATGTGCTGCGGTTCGACCAAACTCAGTATTTTTTAAATTTATATATGAAAAACTAGTTATGTTTTCTTAATTTCTTCTTGGTTTAATCGTTGCAGGTATCTTACCATTGGCATCTTCGCCACTGTTCAAGCTATAGTAAGTTTCAATGCTTCTTACCCAAAACGGAAGAAAATTTCATTCTAGTTTTCTTAAACCACTTCACTCACCTTCAGAGTTTTAAAATGTTGGAACTAATTAAATATAGCCATGAATCAGCCTTTTTTTCCTCTTACGTACGGATAAATACGTATGCTTCTTTTTTCGCACATAATTGGTAGTATGTGCGAAAAAAGTGATTGCGTAGACAAAAACCTTTTTTCTAAGTTCCTATGAAAGAGATCACACGCAAGAGCAAGAGGTAGAGCTATAAATTTAATAATAAGTCATTTACAGAGGAGTACAAATTGCAGAAAACTGCATGCTAGCTATAATTGCAGGAGGAAGAAAGAAAAGAAAAATCAAACAGATCTAATTTAATAGGAGTAAATGATGTACTGTATAAAACTTTACACTATCATATTACAATAAATTAAAACTATTACAGATTGCCTGTAGTAAGTACTGTATAAATTAGTAGCCTTAAAAATGAAACAGTAAAACAATATTAATAATAAATTTTGAAACATACTACAAAATTAGATTTATACTGTTTCTTCTTTTGTAAGTACTAATTAAATTTTCTTTTATTGCTGTGATGAATAGGGTGTCACAATTTTGACAATATCCACCATAATCCCAAGCCTACGACCTCCAAAATGTGAACTAGGAAGCTCAACATGCATCCCAGCAAGCGGCAAACAACTCGCCGTCCTTTACACCGCCCTATACATGACGGCTCTAGGCACCGGCGGCTTAAAATCCAGCGTCTCCGGCTTCGGTTCCGACCAATTCGACGATTCCGACAAAAAGGAAAGAGGCCAGATGATAAAATTCTTCAGCTGGTTCTTTTTCTTAATAAACGTAGGAGCGCTAGCTGCAGTGACAGTACTAGTTTACATTCAGGATAAAGTGGGAAGGGAATGGGGTTATGGTATATGCGCTTGTGCTATTATTGTTGGACTTATCGTGTTCTTGACTGGCACAAAGAATTATCGTTTCAAGAAACTTGTAGGGAGTCCATTGACCCAAATTGCTTCAGTGTTTGTTGCTGCTTGGAGGAAAAGGCATCTGAAATTGCCATCTGATTCCTCTTTTCTAATCACTGTTGATGATATTATTGGGGAAGATAAAAAAAAGAATAAACAGCAGTTGCCTCACAGCAAGGAGTTCCGGTAAGTTATCCTACAACGTTAACGTTCTTAAGTTAATACTATAATTATAGTCAAATATACAGATACTTAGGTAAAAGTTTTAATATATGTATATATATAGTCTATGCAAAAGTTATCCGTAACCGATCTTTTAGATAAGCTCCTGCCATCATTAGCTCTTGAATTTTATTCCTTTTGATGCGACGTAAAATATTTTTAAAAAACTATCCGATTTGCTAAACATTATTAACAATCTTTCGGAGAATATTTACAGAAGTTCACCCAAATACCAAAAAACTTGTTCAATGAACATGCATATTTATACTAGCATCATGGCGCGGGGGGGGGGGGGGGGGGGAAGGGGAGGGGGAGTGCAATTAAGAAATTAACTCTTGTATGTCTAGAAAACTATTTAAAAATTGGGTAACAGTCTTGCATTATATTTTAACAGTATGAAGTAGTTATAGTGTAATAATTAAGTAGCTATAATTGTACCAAAGAAAAGTTGGTGCAACTGGAAAATTATTTTCATGGCAGGCCAATCTTTGATAGTTATTTATATACGGTAGGCCAATCAACCTATTCACCAGCAGTAGTCTCCAAGCAAATCCAAAAATTATTTCCATTATGCTGACTGTTCTGTTCCGATCCAAAAATTACATTTTTCCTGTGGTTTTAATTTTGTTTAATTAATTTATTTTGCAGTTTCTTGGACAAGGCAGCTATTAAAGAAGATGACAGTGAATTTTCTGGGACAACCATATTGAATAACTGGAATTTAGCAACTTTAACCGATGTTGAAGAAGTTAAATTGGTAATCAGAATGTTACCAACATGGGGTACGACCATTATGTTCTGGACTGTCTATGCTCAAATGACAACATTTTCCGTGTCACAAGCTACTACAATGAACCGTCATATTGGTAAATCCTTTGAAATTCCAGCTGCCTCACTCACTGCTTTCTTTGTTGGAAGTATTCTTTTGATGATTATTTTCTACGATCGGATCATGGTTCCAATTTGTCGTCGATTCTTGAACAATCCACACGGTTTCACCCCGTTGCAACGTATTGCTATAGGCCTAGTCAGTTCAATTTTTGCAATGATAGCCGCTGCTTTAACAGAAGTGAAAAGATTGAAGGTTGCGAAATTACACGGATTGACAAACGATCAGAATGCTATAATTCCTATGAGTGTGTTTTGGTTAGTCCCACAATTCTTGCTTGTTGGTGGAGGTGAAGCTTTTACTTATATTGGGCAACTTGATTTTTTCTTAAGGGAATGTCCTAAAGGGATGAAGACTATGAGTACAGGCTTGTTTATAAGCACAATTTCATTAGGATTTTTCTTTAGTTCAATTTTGGTCACAATTGTGGATAAGGTGACTGGAAAAACAAAGCCATGGTTAGCTGATAATTTGAACAAAGGAAAGCTCTATGATTTCTACTGGCTTTTGGCAATATTGAGTGTTTTGAATTTGATGGTATTCTTGTTTTGTTCAAGACGATATGTGTACAAGGAAAAGAGGCTGGCTGAAGTGGGGATTGAAATGGAGGAGTCGGACCCAGTTTGCCATTAAAAAGCCAATTATTAGCAAAAAGCCACTTTGATTTTTTTTTTTTTGGTTTGAAATTGATTTTGTTCTCTTTTCTTCTTGGGATTTTATTTCAGGCTTCTTTCAGTGGCAAATGTAACATAGTAACAGTGGGTTCAAAGAACCCATTGTCTTCGGGTCAGAATTACTATTTATATGTAGAAACTGTAAGTCAAAAATAATTACATATGAATGAAATCTGAACCCACTGCTTCAAAGAAGCAGTGATTTAGTAGTATTTGACTCGTATGGAATTTGGTTGCAAGTAGGGGTGTACATGGAACGAGTTGGTTTGGTTTTTATAAAAACCTAAAAATCAAACCAAATCAACTATATTGGTTTGGATTAGTTAGATTTTGTCGGATTTTTTGAATTTTTTTTGTTATATTCTTATGGAAGAATTTTTAGTAGCACATAATAGTTATTTTTAGTCGTCTGACAATAATTTTACGTTGATGTACACTTTCAAGGTTAACCGAATTCAATAATTAAACATAAAAATAAATATGAACCTATATAATGATATGTTCTATTTAATTTTAAATTATCGAAATACCATTTCAAATTCGAAAAAGATATAAGAATTTAATAGATCTTGACATATGAATATGGAAGAACAAAGAGATTGACGCATTTCACTAACACTTGAAAAGAAAGTGATCATACAACCCATTATTTAAAGTTAATAAATATGGAGCACTTCATATTTATCTAAAGGCAGAATAGCTTAAATGACGCTTATACTTCTGCCACTTTGTCATGCCGGTTCCCAAACTTATCATTTTACCAATTGAATACTTACATTAGTTCAAATCGTGTATAATAAACGCTTATGACAGGAGGCTGCCAATGCGTGTTATACAATCTCCTACATGTAGGACGCCGCGTCATTACTAGTGCCACATAGGAAAATTAACTATTGAAAAATAGGACTGACAACCCAAACCTAATATTTCCTGTCATTTTATATTTATCGATTATTCCACGTCATTGTTTATTTTTTGAGAAAGTATGTTTTAAAAAAATTTGAAGAATAATCCAAAATGCCTCAATAAACTACCTCATAGCCACCATTACAACTTCTTTCTTTATCTGACCAACGTGAACCATTCCCTAACCACCAGCAAAGATCGTCCTTTCAAAATCTCAACCAACAGAACTCTTTTTCATCTGTAAGAACATCCTCACACATTGACCTCTCACCACTGTTCTACGGTTACTGGTAACCATACAAAATAGAGAAAAGAGAAATTCAACCGCCACAAAATTTTCTTCACTGTAACCAAACAACCGGAAGTCATCACATTCCTCTAAAAACCACCACCCAAAAGCTCCATTAAATACCCATCTTGTCCTCATTTCATTTAAAAAATAAACCAGACGGAATCCATTATCTCGAAATTACCTGAAGAGTCAATTAATTGAAAGTTTGTTGTCTCCGCCATTTTTTCTAGTAAAGAACTAGATAATTGGTTTTGAGTTAACATAAAAAAAAAGTGCTTTTTAGAAGTTCAGTTGAGAGAAATCAATTGGGTTTTGATTAAACAGAAAAAGAAAAAAGAAATGTAAAAGATTCTTTTGTTAAAGAAATAGAGAAAAATAGTATATCTCTGCATGATTTTGTGATTTTGAAGGCTCATTCATTGTTTACAGTAGTGTGGAGGGGAAAAAAGGGAGGGGGAAAGAGGGATTGGGGGCGATAAAAAAGGTGGGAGAAACTGAGAAAGAGAAGAAAATTGGGAGGGAGAGGGTGATAATTTCGATTAACTTATTAACTTTATTTTTTTAGTTTAATTTATTTTTAATCAAAATCACTAGTATCACTCTCTTTACACGCGTGTGTTAGACATAATATGTCCACCTCAGCTATGTCAATGCCACATAAGCTCGGTCAATGGTCAGAGAGATTTAGAAAATTAGTTTTAAACAAGTAGAAGTGTCTGAATGAAAATCCGTAAAGTTCGAGGACCGGGATGTCAAAACGATACAAGTACGAGTGTCTCTTAGGCTATTCTGCCTTAACTAAATATTACATCGCATAAGAGAATTGCAAATATCTATAGACTCTTTTTAAAGAAAATTCTATAAAAAGTCTTAAAAGTATATATAAAAATTATATATTTATATGTCGGTTTGGTTCGCATTTTTTTACTCAATACCAAACCAAATCAAATCAAACCTAATCGAAATTTTTAGTCGGTTTGGTGCGATTTTCCGGTTCGATTTGTACAATCCTAGTTGCAAGCAATCATTTGAGAGTTTAATTGAATTTATCATTTTTTAACTACATTTGTTTTCACAAAAGAGACACAAAGAGAAGAAAAAGGGAGGGGAAGAGGGTTACCGGAAGTCTAGCAATTAGCAAACTGAAAATTCAAATAATTAGAGAGATCATACTTTTACTTAATTATTATATCGTCTGATATTTATTTTATGGATTTTGACAAGCATATACCTATTATTGGTGTTCTCGTCCGAGCCGCTTGAAGTATTTCTAGATTTCGTTTCCTTCAACTTTTAGATTTAAAGTATAAAAAAAAAACAATTTTTATTTATTCAAGCTAAGGGTGGCTTTTCCAATCATTTTCTTCAAAATAAGTTAATTCTTGGTTGTCACAGCTAAACGGATATCCTTTTTCTTGCAATTGCTTGTTTCCTAATTCCTAGTTCCTAGCTTTTATACGCCAATCATTGAAGGGCTCTCGATCATTATTTGTTAATTATCTATCTCAATTCTCTTTCTCTCTGAAAATAAAAATGAAATATCCTCGTTTGTATTAAAATATTATGTACAAGACCAAAAAAGGCATGAAGTTCCTTAGAACTATCTCTCCTCTTTGTAATATGTATATATGTATACTACGTATCCTTAGAACCGCGTATAAACTCAATTGTTATCCGTTTTTCGGGTAAACAGTTTGGCGCCCATCATGGGGCTAAGAATAATAGTGATTATTTGATACAAATCTCTGTAAAACACACTATTTTACATTTGCTCTTGGAAGTATCTTTGATTTCAGGCTAAAAATGAGGAACTCTCAATTAATACCCCTACATATCGACAACGAATCTGGCCATCAAGGGGAAAATAACAATGGGACGCTCGGGGATGAAAGGCCACTCGCTGACCCCGTTGAAACTCGGGTTGTGGATCCGATTGATGTTAATTCCCATGTGGCCATCGAAGCGAACCAACATTCCGGTCCCGAAAACAGCATCCATGGTGGAATCCGATTTGCAGTTCGAAATACCCAAAATATTGGAGAAGACGAGATCAACCTGCGTATGATCTTTGAAATGCTGCAAGCTCAACGAGTGGCGATAGCTCAGTTGCAGAGCCAAACCCAGGTACCGAGCAGGGCTGAGCCCGGTCCACCCCAAGAAGTAACTTACAGAACGGGGCCAGCTGTGGTAAGGTCAAATGAACAAGAATCGAGGACTAACCCCGAAATTATAAAGATGCTCGAGGAATTGACAAAACGAATAGAATCAGGGGAAAAGAGGATTGAAACAAATGACAAGAAAGTGGAAACTTACAACTCTAGAGTTGATCAGATCTCGGGCCCCCCACCAATATTGAAGGGTTTGGATTCCAAAAAGTTCGTACAAAAGCCTTTCCTTCCGAGCGCAGCTCCCAAACCGATCCCCAAGAAGTTCCGTATGCCCGAGATTCCTAAATATAATGGAACGATCGACCCCAACGAACATGTCACCTCTTACACGTGTGCCATTAAAAGGAATGATCTAGAGGACGACGAGATCGAATCCATATTACTAAAGAAATTCGGGGAAACCCTGTCGAAGGGAGCAATGATATAGTATCATAATTTATCACCTAACTCTATCGATTCTTTTGCCATGCTTGCAGATTATTTTGTAAAAGCACACACTGGAGCCATAAAGGTCGAGACCAGGAAGTCGGACCTTTTCAAGGTAAAGCAAAAAGAGAACGATATGCTAAGAGAGTTTGTATCTCGCTTCCAAATGGAACGATATGCAAGGATTAAATGAACGAAGCTCAATGGCTTCACAGCAGTTGACACAGAACTTAATTGAGTACCCGGCTGTTACCTGGGCCGATATACATAATCGATATCAATCAAAGATTAGAGTCGAAGATGACCAGCTGGGGGCTCCTTCTGGATCCGTTACCAAAAGGGACATCGATCGAGAACCGAGGTTGAACAGGGATCGATACTAACCATATAATAGAGATCGTAGGGGAAACGGACCTGGGCAAAACTCTGTATGAGGTGAGAGGTGAAGTGATCGAGTCCAAGGCTCCCGAGGGCTGATGAGCAAGAATGGTTTTGACAGGCATACCGGACCTAAGGAAGCACCGCGATTTTCGGAGTATAACATCAATATTGATGCATCCGCCATCATATCGTCTATCGGGCGCATCAAAGATACTAAATGGCCTCGACCTTTGCAGACCGATCTAGCCCAGAGAAATCCCAATCAAGTATGCAGGTATCATGGCACCCATGGCTACAGAACGGAAGATTGCAGGCAGTTGAGAGAAGAAGTAGCCCGGTTATTTAATAAAGGGCACATTCGAGAGTTTTTAAGTGATCGGGCGAAGAATCACTTCAAAAACAGAGCATTTAATAGACAAAACGAGCAAGAAGAACCGCAACATATTATTCACATGATTATCGTAGGGATCGATGTTCCCAAAAGGGCCAGTGTTTAAACACACTAAGGTGTCGATCGTAAGGGAGAAGCGATCTCGGGCTCAGGATTTCATACCAAAAGAAACCTTGTCCTTCAACGACGAAGACGCAGAAGGAATCATGCAACCCCATAACGATGCATTGGTAATATCTGTACTCATGAATAAGACTCAAGTTAAGCGTGTGTTAATTGATCCAGGTAGTTCAGCCAACATCATTCGATCGAGGGTCGTAGAGCAACACGGTCTACAGGACCAGGTGGTGCCCGCGACCCTAGTACTAAACAGATTCAATATAGCATGTGAAACTACTAAGGGCAAGATAACTTTGCCAGTAAACGTGGCCGGGACCATCCAAGAAATGAAGTTCCACGTGATCGAGGGCGACATGAGGTATAATGCCCTGTTCGGAAGACCATGGATCCACAACATGAGAGCAGTACCCTCGACCCTTCACCAGGTTCTAAAATTCCCAACATCAGAGGGAATCAAAACAATCTACAGGGAGCAACCCGCCGCAAAGGAAATGTTTTTCGTCGACGAAGTGATTCCGATATCGTCACTCTTATCAACAAAAGGGTCAAATTCGAAGGGAAAACAGGAGACCAAATAGCAATCACAAACGCCGGCCTCGACCGAACTGGAGAAGTAGGAAACTGACGAAGATGATGATTATGGGGTCCCTCATTCCTTCATAGTCCCCGATGATTTCGACGCTCCAAATCAACGGTCAAAGAACTGGAGCAAATCACACTAATCAAACATCTGCCCAAATGAAACGTATACCTGGGCACGGGGTTAAATCCCGAGCTCAAGAAAAATCTTATTCAATTTCTTATAGCTAACATGGATTGTTTCTCTTGGTCCCATCTTGACATGACAAGGATTCCACCGGAAATCACCACCCATAGACTAAGCTTAGATCCGAAGTTCCATCTGGTAAAGCAAAAAAGAAGACCCCAGTCCTAGGTCAAACATGCTTTCGTCAAAGACGAGGTAACCAAGCTTGTTAAAATAGGGTCCATCCATGAAGTAAAATACCCTGAATGGTTAGCAAACATAGTAGTAGTCCCTAAAAAAGGAAACAAACTTAGAATGTGTGTAGATTACAAGGATCTAAATAAAGCTTGCCCCAAGGATTCTTTTCCTTTGCCTAATATCAATCATATGATTGATTCCACGGCCGGCCACGAGATCCTCAGTTTTCTCGATGCCTATTCCGGGTACAATCAAATACAAATGAACGCGGATGATCAAGAAAAGACCTCGTTCATCACTAAGTATGGTACCTACTGCTACAATGTAATGCCATTTGTATTAAAAAATACTGGTGCCACTTATCAACGCCTAGTAAATCGGATGTTCGAAGAACAAATAGGGAAATCTATGGAAGTTTACATTGATGACATGCTAGTTAAGTCCCTGCAAGCAGAGGGCCATTTAAAGCACTTGCAGGAAACTCTTAGTATATTGAAGAAGTACAACATGAAGCTAAACCCGAAAAAATGTGCATTCGGGGTCGGGTCAGGCAAATTTCTCGGGTTCATGGTATCAAACCGAGGAATCGAGATTAATCCCGACAAGATCAAAGATATCGATGGCATCACGGTGGTAGACAGCGTAAAGGCCGTGCAGAGGTTAACCGGGCACATGGCCGCCCTGGGGCGATTCATCTCGAGGTCCTCTAATAAAGGCCACTGATTTTTTTGTTGCTAAAGAAGAAAAATAATTTCACATGGACCTCGGAATGCCAGCAGGCCTTGGAAGAGCTTAAACGGTACTTATCGAGCCCGCCGCTGCTTCACACACCAAAGGCAGACGAACAACTTTACTTATATTTGGTAGTATTGGAGTTAGCGGTAAGTGGAGTCCTAGTCCGGGAAGAACGAGGTACGTAATTTCCCATTTATTATGTCAGCCGGACCTTAGGTGATGCCGAAACTAGATATCCCCACCTAGAAAAATTGGCGCTCGCTTTGATAAGCGCCTCTAGGAAACTAAAACCATACTTTCAATGTCACCCCATATGTATTGTAACAACTTACCCACTTCGAAATATTTTTCATAAAACCGAGCTTTCGGGACGGTTGGCCAAATGGGCCATAGAAATCAGCGGGTATGATATCGAATATCAACCCCAAACAACAATTAAGTCTCAAATTTTGGCAGACTTCGTAGCTGACTTTACACCGGCCCTAGTACCCGAGGTCGAAAGAGAGCTATTGATAAATTCGGGTACGTCCTCAGGAGTCTGGACCCTCTTCACGGACGGTGCTTCAAATGTGAAAGGGTCCGGGCTCGGCATCGTACTAAAGCCACCCACAGGAAACATGGTTAGATAATTTATTAGAACTGTGAAATTGACTAATAATAAGGCCGAATATGAGGCCATAATTGCAGGTCTCAAACTAGACAAAGGCTTGGGAGCGGAGATGATCGAGGCCAAATGCGACTCTCTCCTCGTAGTGAATTAGGTTAACGGAACCTTCAAAGTTAGAGAATACCGAATGCAAAGATACTTAGATAAGTTACAAGTAACTTTGCACCGATTTAAGGAGTGGACTTTGCAACATATTCCTCGAGATCAGAATAGTGAGGTCGATGCTCTCGCAAACTTAGGGTCATCAATCGAGGACAACAAGCTCGATTCAGGGGCCGTCGTGCAACTCATGAGATCAGTAGTCGAAGAAGGTCACGCCGAGATAAACTCCACAAGCTTGACCTGGGATTGGAGAAATAAGTACATAGAGTATTTGAAGACCGGAAATCTTCCCTCAGATCCGAAAGAATCTAGGGCCCTACGCATGAAGGCAGCACGATTCACTTTGACCGAAGATGGAACCTTGTTTAGAAAATGTTCAATGGTCCATTAGCAAAATGTCTGGGACCGGGAGACACCGAGTACGTTCTAAGGGAAGTTCACGAAGGCACTTGCGAAAATCACTCCGGTGCTGAATCGTTGGTTCAAAAGGTAATCAGAGCCGGCTATTACTGGATCGACATGGAAAAAGATACGAAAGAGTTTGTTCGAAAATGTGACGAATGTCAAAAACATGCGCCAATGATTCACCAACCTGAGGAACTGCTCCATTCGGTCTTGTCACCATGTCCATTTATGAAATGGGGAATGGACATCGTCGGCCCCCTTCCATTGGCACCAGGTAAAGCTCAATTTATTTTATTTATGACTAGCTATTTTTCTAAGTGGTTTGAAGCACAGACTTTCGAGAAAGTTAGGGAGAAAGAAGTCATCGACTTCATTTGGGATCACATCATATGTCGATTCGGGATGCCATCCGAAATTGTGTGTGATAACGAGAAATAGTTCATCGGCAGCAAAGTAACCAAATTTCTCGAAGATCATAAGATTAAAAGAATCCTATCAACACCTTATCATCATAGCGGGAACGGGCAAGCCAAATCAACCAACAAAACCATCATCCAAAATCTTAAGAAGAGGATAACCAACGCCAAAGAAAAGTGGAAGGAAATTCTACCCGAAGTTTTTTGGGCATATCGCACAACCTCGAAATCCAGTACCGGGGCTACCCCATTCTCATTAGTTTATGGCGCCGAAGCTCTAATACCGGTCGAAGTCGGAGAGACGAGTATCCGGTTCTGATATGCAAAAAAGGAATCAAATAACGAGGCCATAAATATGAGCCTAGAACTATTAGACGAAAGGCGTGAAACTGCCCTCATCCGATTAGCTTCCCAAAATCAACGAATCGAGAGATACTACAATCGAAGAACTAATCTTAGATATTTTAATGTCGGGGACTTAGTGCTAAGAAAAGTCACCCTCAACACCCAAAATCCTAATGAAGGAAAATTGAGTCCGAATTGGGAAGGACCACACCAAATTCTTGAGGTCACCGAAAAAAGGATCTTACAATATCGGAACAACGAATGGGGAACAACTACCAAGAAATTGGAACATATCTCGCCTAAAATGGTACTACTGCTAAAGTACGCTCTTTTTTCATTCCTTTTCTATTTTCAGATTAACACCTGCAGGTGGTCGACAAGAAACAACGATGAACTTTTTAGTAAACGGCACAAAGTCCTTAGGTTTGAAAGCACGTGTTGCACTCTTTTTTCCTCAGACCGAGTTTTGTCCCAAATGTTTGTTTTCAGCAAGGTTTTTAACGAGGCAACGATGAATTGTGCTAACTTAGAATCAAGCCCGATTACGAATCGGCATCGAAGATCCATTCGACATTATCCGAGGTTCCTTTGCAATCAACCTCGAATACTGGGGGGGCTGGGGGCTACCATTAGATATGCGTTATCTTCTAATATCAACTCTAGAAAGGAAACTACTTCATAAAGGGAGGATCTCGATAAATAGGATTTATTGTAAGGGTCAAACGGTCAAATCGAACCGTGTCCATATATGCTGCTCGAACCCTGTTTTGATCGAGAATAAAGAGAAGTATGTTCCTTACAAACATCTTTTGCTTTAAAATTAGTAGAATTTCTTTTATCTTCCTCATTTGCAAAGGTCTTCGTACTTTCGAATATAAACAAGCCCAAGGGCAATACTTAACCAGAATACGAACGATCTCTCCCTCACTCGGGGACTGCCATCCGACTCAAACAGCCCAAGTCATCGAGCCTCGGGAGCAAAAGACCTAATAGGCAATGCCCCGATTTCTAAAAGTCACGGCCACCCCACTCGGGAACTACTATCTCGGGAAAGCCCAGATAAAATGGGAAAACAAACCCAATTGGTAACTCCCGAACTAAAAGGCTACGACTAATTTAACACGGCTCGGAGACGTCCGAAATTCGTAACAAAAATAGGCCTTCAAAAAATAAAAAATTCTTTCACAACCGGTTCTAAAAGTCTACGCTCGGCAAAATCTCAGACTTAAGATGTTTTTCGGGAAAAACTTTGATGAACATCGAACCTCGATAACGCCTAAATCCAGAAAGGAAATTAAGGCAAGGTTTGTTCGAACCCTCGAATACAACCTTATTTTATGCTAAGGTATTTTTGACCTTTGTAAATACAAAAAGCAAAGGAAAAATACGAGATTCAAAAGGGCAAGACAAGCCTTATATTTATATACAATGGTCTTTTACAAAGGTCAGATCGGCCTAAATTTACAACAACCAAAAAATAGCCTCAATAAAAGAAAAAATAAAAAGTACTAAGAAGTTTGGTCTTCATCGGGGGTCGCATCTCCGTCCTCATAATCTTCTGTGTCTTCGAATTCTCTCGAACTCTCGGTGTCTTTCTCAGGGAAGGCTAGCTTTCGGGCCAACGCTTCCTCTACTCTGGCCTTTTCGATCTCAGCAATGATATTGAAGCCCTAGGCCTGAACCCCTTCGAGGGTTTCCCTTCGAGCCTGCCATTTCGCATGTTCGACCATGCCCTTGTCCTTGGTCTGATTGACTTCGACATCGACGCTAAACTGGGCCACTTTAACATCATCTCTTTTGTTAGTCTCGGCCACCTCGGATCTGGCCACTTCGAGTTCATCGCCCAAGCTTTCCTTATCAGAAACAGCAAAATCCAACCGATGCTGAAGCTCATTGATCTTCTCGACCTGCACCTAGGCTTTCTCTTTCTCAACTTGGAGCTGGGTCTCGGCCGACTCCAGTTGAGCTTGGACGATCTCCTTTTTCTAGGCTAGAATGTCCATAATCTTTTTAAATTATTTCGCCTCGGCCTGTATCGCATCCACCTGTGTTTGGAGCCGTCTGATTTGTTCGAACCTCTGTCGGGCCTGCAAAATCAGATCATTAGTAGTTATCTCCAATTCATCTTCATTATCGTGAAGCACTCGAAATACCTGTTCAGCTATCTCGGCATGCTCATCCCGAGCTGTTGCCAAATCTGCCCGAAGCTTCTCACTAAGAAGTTTGTAGGTGTCACTCTTCTCAGTGAGGTTCCCAACCTCAGCCTCATGCTCCTCCCGGATACGTAGGAAAGCCTCGTGATTCAATACTGAAGCCTACAAATAAGGAAGAAGATGTTAGAATTATCTACAACTCTTAAGTATAAAAGAAACAATAGAGATACCCTCAAAGTTACTCGATTCAGAGCATGTTGGGCCTCGTTGAAAAGGCAAGCGGCTCCTACCGCGTTCATCACAACTTGGCCCTTTTCGGTCACCAAGGACCTAATTTAACTATTATATCTCCAAATAATTTGGTCTCTCTTCCACGCCCTGATCAGGTCCAAGCCTACACTACTATTGAGTAGCGAGGGTGGTCGATGCAGTTTTAACCCAACTAGGTCGGGATCGAATCCACAGGGAGTTAATGTTTGGAATTAGGTTTATATCTAAGCTAGATGCGGGTTTTGAATCTAATTACACTTCCACAAGTTTGGGTTTGATTTCTACTTCTAACTTTACTCTAAAGATTGCAATAATTGAAACTAAGGACAATATTTTTGTTGTTATTTTTCAAATGTTTAAAGAGACTAGGGTAGTGACTTCTACCTAGGTGGATATCTAACGGGTAGCAAAATCTAGGGCAAGCTTGATTAGTTGGGATTGTAATATAGCTATCACACCCGGGTACTCACTCTATACCTCTCGGTAGTTTGAGTGATTTTGTCCAATTTGGCTTTCTCAAGTCCAAATGGGTATTCATGCAAATCAAGTGATATTAGCTCAAGTTGGGTATTACTATCTCTAGGTTTAACCCTTTATTTGGGGCTATCAATTTCTTGAGTTCACCCCAATTCCTTGTTAGCCTAGTTTTTCTAGACTTAGTTCCTCTTTCTCAAGTAGAGACTAAGTCATAAAGGCATGAATCAATATTTGCAACCATTAATTCTTGAGTTCTAGCAAGAACTAGGCTAAATATTACTAACCGATTCACATTCAAGCCCTAAAATCAAATACCCATTAAATACCCACACTAGGGTTGGGTCACAACCCTAGCTATGGGTTTAGCTACTCATGAAAATAACAGAAATTAAAGATGAAATGAAGATAAAATCCATAATATTAATTTATGGAATGAAAATCTAATGTTAAGAAGTGAATCTAGTACAAAAATTTCAAAAAACAGAAAAGTCAGCCGTCTCAGGTGCTCATACAAAACATAACATACCCTAAAAATGACAAAAAGTTTTATTTATACTAAGCTAAAAATATCTGACAAAAATGCCCCTGCGGAGGTTGTGCGGCCGCGTAATTGTGAGTGCGGCCACACTCTTGCTTTTGCGGCCGCATAATTTTGATGCGGTCCGCGTTCTTCTCTTTTGGATCTGGGTTGAGCTGAACTTTCGCGGACCGCATAATTCTAAGTGCGGCCGCGCTCCAGATTATGCGGCCGCATAAAAGTGATATGGTCCGCACTTGCTTGAGTTTGGCTTGAAATCAACTCTCTGATTCTTCATCTTGCGGACCGCATAATTTCGACCGCGGCCGCACAATTCTGGTGCGGTCCGCACTTCTCTCTTTTGCTCAAGTTGTCAGCTCTCTGAATCTCAGTCATCGCGGTCCGCATAATTTCAATTGCGGCCGCACAGGGACTTTCGCGGCCGCACATTTCTGGTGCGGTCTGCGCTCATCGTTTAGCCCTAAATCACACTCTCTGAATATCCCTCTTGCAGACCACATAATTATGACCGCGGTCGCATCATGGCTTTCACGGCCGCACAATATTTGTGCGGTCCGCACTTTAGACCTCTTTGCCCAGCCTTGGTTTTTGTTAAACTTTTGACTCTTTTATGAGTTGATTTTGATTCCTTTGGCTCATTTTGAACAATTCCTGCAAGCAAGCATATTTCATTAATTTTCGGGAATACCTTCAAGCATTTTTAGACTAAAACACAAGTAAAAGAGAGCAAATAATAGGTTAAAATCCCTACTTATCAACTCCCCCAAACTTAAGCTTTTGCTTGTCCTCAAGCAAATAAGGTAATTCCCACCTCCATTAGAAAAAAAAGATATTTCAGCTGCCCTAAGGTGAATCAATCATGCATCAATTGGGACTAACAATTACCCTCAGCTCAAATGAATTATCAACACCACCATGTTTTGACCTTTTGAGTACCATAGTTCTAACGTGACACTAGAGCATCCAGAGTTGTCTTAATTCACCAAGGAAGCTCGCTCTATCACGTAGGTCATTGTGGAACCCAAACTCCTCCTCCTTTACTCTCCATGAGCAAATCTCACTTTAGAATGTAATACTCAAAATAAGGATTGTGAAGAAGTGCGCTCATCTCTCTCAAAAGAGTGTCACAAGTCCGGCTCTAAGTACCATAAGCTTGCCCCTTATGTAAATCACCACTAATGTAAGCTCACTCAACTTCAAATCATATAGGGCTTTTGTGGAAATGTAATTAAGGCTTTTGGATCAAGGTAGGACTTATCGGCATATGATGGTTTCATCTTTCCTTAAGCACTCCATTTCCTCTTTTTGGCTCATACTTTCTTGACTCTTTGAGTCATTGTATTCTTCCTTAGGGGAACTAGAGAGACGTAATGTTACTCTTTCTTGCTCATGACAATCATTTTTCTCCTTTTTGAATCACTCCGTGCCTTTCATCATTGCTTTCTTTGAATCCCTTCAACTTTCTACTTTATTCACTTTCTTTTTGACATATTTCTTTTTGGCCTTTCTTCCTTTTCTTTGCCTTCCCTTTTCTTCATTTCTTTTTTTGTTATTTGTACCTTTTATCACTTTCACATTCCTCATCTCTCCCCCAAATTTATGCTTTTGCCAATTGTATCAAGAATGCTAAGGAAAGATCGGGTGCCAAGATAGGGTCATTATAAAATGGATAAAGGCTTGTAACATGGCTATTGAATGAAAAAAGGCTTCGGCTCAAAGGGGTTGACTAGGGATATCACATTGGTAGGCTACAGAAGCTTTCAAGTTTCAAATTGGATCAAGGAGAGCCTACAATCATTTCTCAAGTCGAGCTACACTTAGAATTTCGCCTAGACAAATATTCAGGGCAAGTTCTAGACTTATTAGCACGGAACTTGGACTTGCAATTCAATACCTCACCTCTCAAGCTGCTGGATTGTTAAAGAGAACAGATTCGAGGTCCCATAATAACCCTAGCTAAGATTGAAAATCACAAATGGCTCAAAGAAACCACTCGATGATTGTTTTAGTCAACACAAGAGTCTAAAGGTCACAATTAGAGCTATTCTTTGCCAATCAACTTGTTTCTAACCATAAGGTCGAAGGTAAATGTGTTAGTACCAAGTGAAGCCTGCTTGAGACACTTTTATTCATTACTACTATATATACAAAAACATAAAGAAAACAGACTCAATTCCTTAAGAAGGTTGTCACGCCATCCATCATTGGGAAGAGCCACCCGGTTCACACAACATCCACCTTTGGAAAGAACCGTGGCATTAAGAAAATCAAAGGCTTATTGTTCACACAAAATGTAAAAAGAAGCTAACAACTTAAAAAGAAGCTACTAAAGTAAATAAGAAGCTATGCTACTAAGGAAAAACAACGAAAGAAGTTATGAAGTAAACTACGGAAAGTAGACTGAATATGTACAAAATGAAGTAAAGCGAATATATACATAATGGAAATGAATATATACATCGAATGGTAAGAGTATATACATACCAAAAGTGAAAATAGGGATAAATAAAGATAAAGAAAAATAGTATAATGGTTATTACATACCAAATGTCATCAAATTAAAATGGACCCCCCCCCCCCCAAATGAAAAATAACATTGTCCTCAATGATCATAACAAATAAGAACAGGGAAAAGGGGTAGAGTGTATAGAAAACCCCCTATGTGGTCTCTATCTGCATCGGGTCCTCAACATGGACGGGGTCCTCATAATGCATGGGCTCATCAGCACCCTCCATATCCTCAAACTGGATCTCCACATCCTCTAACTAGGGGACTACGGGGTTGCTGAGCATCTGAATCAGCTCCTCAGCAGTGTGTGAAGTGGAAGCCGGCTCCTCAGACTGGCCGGCTGCTACCTCTGGCACTGCTGTATGTGTTGCTGGGAGTGTCTCCTCCATGAGCAGGTCCACTGGAATATCACCAGCAAAAACAATCTTCTCAACCTCTTTGCTCAACTTCTCCACCGACTCCTAAGATGCCTGAGTCTTCCGCATCTTCTTCACCCGCTTCCTCAAATCCTTTATAATCCTCCCATGTGTATCAAGAGTCCCCCAGATCTTCTTCTGGTCATCCAGAATCTTCTTCTGGTTGTCCAGAATCTTCTTCAAAGATTCCTTCACTGATTGAGGTACCTGAAGCTCAGATGGGGCTGAAGACTGTGCCGCCACTGCACTGGATCGTGTCTGTGAAACCCGCAGTGCAGTCTGAGGGTAGGTAGAAGATGTGGGCACTGACAGTGGCACTGAGAGGGATGGTCTGGAGGAAGGAGGAGGCATGGAAGCTGCTCCGGTAGAAGTACCGATTGCTGTGGAGGGCTCGACAACTGACCCAGTAGCCACTACCCCTGGCTCTTCAGACTGGACAGTGGAGGTAATGGCTTTACCCTTGAATTTAGGGTTGTCCGCTCTCTGGAGGTGGTACCATGAGAAGGGCTTTTTAGCCTCCACATCCACATCAAAGTGCCTCGTCTCTACCCCTTGGTCTTGAAAATACTCTGTGAGGAAGTTGGGGTAGGAATACGATCTTTCTTCTTTCTGGACTGTATTGGAGATGTTATAGGACATCAAGTTTCCTACATTAATAGGATAGCCTGCCATGATGGAAGCTACCAATACTTCCAGGGGGAGTGGAAGGACATTCTCATGCTGGCACGGGTCAAGACGGCTACACACGAATGTTTGCCACCCTTTTGCTTCAAAGTTAAGGGTGGCTCTGACAATTTGAACTCCTGGTGTGAGCCATTTAGGTGTTGTCCCCAGAATAGCAAGTATCTCAGCTAGCCATGGGTGAACTGCATCACCCAACGCTTGCTTCTCTAGATATTGCACTGCCTCGGCCTCCTCAAACCCTACATATCTGTTCAGTGCGTGGCCATCAAACCAGATTTTTAAGTTTCGGACCTTCGTCACCTTTGTACCCTTTTTGATGTGTGCAACATTGGCATAAAATTCCTTGACGAGGTATTCATTGGCATCTTGCAACCGGCCAGTGAACCATTTCCATCCTTTTCTCTTCGTAAATTGCTTTAGGACATTCGAATTGTGATGGCTTAGGTATTTGGTTATGAATTGTCGCTCAAGAGTGAGCGACCTTTGGGGCTACCATTCCCAAAATTTTGCATACGCCTTCTCACTTATAAATCTATCAGCCCACACCTCCGGCTTCCTTGATCTAGCCAGGCCTCCCACAATTGTGTCACCCCCTCTCCTGTCATCCGGGACCTCATCATCATCATCTAAATTGATTGGGGTAGCTGTTATGGCAGGTGTTGTAGTAGGTGGGGAAGATGGTTCAGATGCCTGACTACCTCCCTCTGATACATTAGAAGAACTAGAGGAGGAGGTAGGCTCATTGACTAAATGGAGTCTATCGGGGAATTGTTGTGATTTTTTCCCCGGTTCTGGTTGTATAGAATCCCCCTCAGAAGTTTCCCGGGATGAGAGGTATTCACTGTTGTCTGAGGAGTCCGGAGGTGGTCTACTGAGAGTAGTCTTTTTGCCCACGACTTTCTGGACTGATAGTGGCATGTTAGGTTTTCCTCTACCCTGGCCTCGGGAGGATTCTGCCCTCCCTTTGGAAGTATCACCTCACCGCGAGAACGCACCATTGTCTGCAACACACAAGTAGTAAGAGTCAGTTAGAATTGGGGTTCAATATGTGTTATTGAATTATAGTTGAAAAGAAAGACATTGCTTCTCAGAACAGGGCAGCGCATACCGCACAAAAGTGAGTGTGGTCGCGAACTGCCCATCGCGGACTGCACAAAAATGAGTGCGGCCATATAATACCCATCGCGGACCACTCAAAATTGAGTTCGGTTCTGGAGATCCCAGGTTCAGACTACTGGTTCTCTGGAGTTACCTCAGTGCGGACCGCATACTTTTGAGTGCGGCCGCGAAAACCCATCGCGGACCGCACAAAATTGAGTGCAGCCGCATAATAGATTTGTTGGGTCTCTGAAGTTTAATTGTGCGGACGACACAAAATTGAGTGCGGCTGCAAAAACCAACCGCGGACCACACAAAATTGAGTGCGGCCGCACAAACTTAGCAATGACAAGTGCCTTCAACCTAGGGTATCGCGGACCGCACAATTTTGTATGCGGCCACATACCCTAGTGCGGACCGCACAAAAATGTGTGCGACCGCAAAATTCAAATCAGAGCGGCACTGAAGTACTATTAATACTAGGGTTTTCACTAATTTGGCTTAATTTGTGGCAATTAAACAATAAAGGCTACTAACCCCAACCCCCATTATGCATTCAAACACTACACACATGCTTCTAAGCAAGAACTAAGCATCAATTTGACATTTTTGGCATGAATATAACCCTAGATAAAAAGAAAACTAAAACAAAGAGAAAAAAAAGAAGAAAAAGATGAAATTAATTCATTGAAATCAACATACCAGTAATTAAATGTAGTAGAAAATCAACACTTGATGAATATGGGATGAGATTGAAAACAAGAAAGAGTGCACTGTGCTTTAGTCTAGCTTGAGAGGTCAGAGTATGTAAAGTGTGAATAGTCTCAAAAAGTCCTATTTATACTCTGACCATGTTGGCCCACCGACTTACCTGAGTGCGGCCGCATAATTTTGGTGCGGTCCGCACTCTTTACCTTTTCTATATCAGCAGCTGATTCAGTGACGTGGTCCGCATAAAAATAGCTGCAGCCGCATAATCTGTGCGGTCCGCAAAATTTTGATCGCGGCCGCGAATCCTTAAGGAATTTTGTCATGCCAAACTTCAAAGAGTTGGCATTTTCCATCTTTTAGCTGTGCGACCGCACACAGAATTGTGCGGATGTGAAGGGCTTGTGCCGTCCGCATAATTCTGGCAAGGTCCGCACAATTTCACCACTTGGCCAATTTTTGTCTTGTCAATTTTTTGCACTGCACAACCAATTCATGCATACACTTCACAACCAGTTAGTCCAAAATAATATCTAATCTAACAAGAAAATCAAAAGAAAGAAAAACACATGGGTTGCCTCCCAAGAAGCGTCTGATTTAATGTCGCGGCACGACGCATGTTACCATCATTCATTTGAAATGGAGCAATGCCACAACGTGGCCATCATCTACCTTACCAAGGTAGTGCTTCACCCGGTGTCCATTGACTCTAAAGATCTCACCATTCTTATTTTTCAAATTAAGAGCACCAAAAGGAGTCACATGTACCACTTCAAAAGGACCACTCCACTTTGATTTAAGCTTTCCCGAAAACATCCGTAACCGAGAGTTGAATAAAAGAACAAGGTCACCTTCTTTGAATTCTTTGTTTCGGATATACTTATCATGTAGGTACTTCATCTTGTCCTCATACAAGGACGAACTAGAGTAAGCATGGAACCGGAACTCATCAAGTTCATTCAATTGCTCCACCTGAAGATTGGCAGCTACATCCCACTCAAGGTTCAATTTCTTCAACGCCCACATGGCCTTATGCTTTAATTCCACCGGAAGGTGACATGCTTTACCAAACACCAACCGATACAGAGACATATCAATTGGAGTCTTGTAAGCTATTCTATAGGCCCAAAGAGTATCGTCAAGTTTTCTTGACCAATCAGTCCGATTTGCATTGACAGTCTTGGATAGAATACTCTTGATATCCCTGTTGGAGACTTCAACCTGTCCACTTGCCTGGGGGTGATAGGGGTTTGACACCTTGTGAGTGACACCATACTTGGAGAATAAAGTGTCAAAGGCTTTGTTGCAAAAATGTGAACCCCCATCACTAATGATGGCCCTTGGGGTGCCAAACCCTGTGAATATATTTTTCTTCAAGAAAGCCACCATACTCCGTACTTCATTGTTGGGCAAAGCTACAACTTCAACCCATTTGGAAACGTAATCCACAGCAACAAGAATATAGGTGTTCCCACACGAGCTCAAAAATAGACCCATAAAGTCGATACCCCACACATCAAAAATATCAATCCCGAGGATGGTGGTAAGAGGCATCTCATTTTTCGTGGAGATCCCACCGGCCATTTGGCAATCATCAAAATGCTTAACGAGCTCGCTAGCGTCTTTGTACAAGGTATGCCAATAGAATCCACAGCTTAGGACCTTTGTAGCAGTTCTCGCCCCACCATGGTGACCACCATTAGGCGAAGAATGGCAAGCTTCAACAATACCCAATTGCTCTTCTTCTGAAACACATCTCCGGATAACATCATCAGTGCAAATTTTGAAGAGATATGGCTCATCCCAATAGTAGTCTAGGCAGTCCCATTTGAGCTTCTCCTTTTGGTTTGAGGAGAACTCATTCGGAACAATGCCATTCACAAGATAGTTGGCCACATCGGCAAACCATGGCATCCCAGTCCTAGAAATGTAAAGGAGTTGTTCGTTAGGAAATGAATCATTGATTTCAAGGCCATCATGTGGCCTCCCCTCCTCCTCCAATCGGGACAAGTGGTCTGCCACTTGATTCTCACTACCCTTTCGGTCTTGAATCTCTAGATCAAACTCTTGCAATAGAATCACCCACCGCATCAACCTTGCCTTAGACTCTTTCTTGCTCATCAAATAACGAATTGCCGCATGGTCGGTGTGAACAATCACCTTTGTACCATTAGGTACAGGCGGAACTTCTCCATAGAAAAGACAATGGCTAGGAGTTATTTCTCGGTCACCGTAGAGTTGACTTGGGCCTCGTTCATGGTCTTGCTAGCATAGTAGACCGGATGAAAGATCTTATTAATTTGTTGCTCCAATACCGCACTAACCGCCACTTCGCTTGCATCATATATGAGCTCAAATGGTAAGCTCCAATTTGGCGAGATGATAATAGGAGTGGTAGTCAACTTATACTTGAGTAGTTCAAATGCCTTCATACAATCTTTATTGAAAAGGAACTTGGCATCTTTCTCCAAGAGTTTGCACAAGGGGTTTACCACCTTAGAAAAGTCCTTGATGAATCGGCGGTCAAACCCCGCATGACCTAGAAAGCTTCTCACTCCCTTTACGGAAGTAGGGGGAGGGAGTTTAGATATCACTTCAATTTTTGCTTTATCAACCTCAATACCATTCTTGGAAATCATGTGACCGAGGACAATGCCCTCCTTGACCATAAAGTGACACTTCTCCCAATTCAGTACCAAGTTAGTTTCTTCACAACGTGCCAATACCTTATCCAAGCACTCTTCAAAAGAATCCCCCACGATAGAGAAATCATCCATGAAAACCTCGAGAAAGTCCTCCACCATATCGGTGAAGATGGACATCATACACCGCTGAAAAGTTGTTGGTGCATTGCATAACCCAAATGGCATCCGCCAAAATGTGAAAGTGCCATATGGAAAAGTGAAGGTGGTCTTCTCTTGGTCTTCAGGTGCAATAAGAATTTGGTTATATTTGGAATATACATCCAAGAAGCAATAATAAGCACGTTCGGCTAACCTATCCAACATTTTATCAAGAAATGAAAGCGGAAAATGGTCTTTCCGCGTAACTTTGTTGAGCTTTCTATAATCCATGCACACTCTCCACCCGGTGACAGTTCTTGTGGGGATCAATTCATTTTTGTCATTTGTTATCACACTCATGCCCCCTTTCTTTGGGACACATTACACTGACGTGGTCCACGAACTATCGGAAATAGGGTAAACCACCCCGGCATCCAACCACTTGATGATCTATTTCTTTACTATCTCTTGCATGGCCTCATTCAATTGTCTTTGATGTTCCACGGAGGGTTTGGTGTCCTCCTCCAAAATGATTTTGTACATGAAAAAGGCGGGGCTTATACCCCAAATATCTGCCAATGTCCAACCTATTGCTTTCTTCCTCCTTTGAAGCACCGCAAGGGTGGCATCTACCTGCATGTTAGTTAAGCACGAGAAAAGAATATGTAACGACCCGACTAGTCGTTTTAAGAATTAACGCCCCGTTCAACGACTTAAGGTCCCGGGTAACTTCATAATATATATTATTACCCGCGGGTGTGGTCGAGTTTGATTTTTAGAAGATTTAGAATTTAATTGAAAGATAAATTCTCATTTTGAAGCTTAAATGGAAAGAGTTGACCAAAGAGTTGACTTTTGATCAAACGACCTCGGAATAGAATTTTTGATGATGTCAATTGCTTTGTATGGTGATTTCAAACTTAGGCGCGTGTTCGGATTTGGATTTGGAAGTCCGTAGGACAATTCGACGCATTTTGGCGAAAGTTGGAAATTTCATAATAGACTAAAGTTTCAAGTGAGTTCGCACAAGATCTAATTTCAAATAAGAATAACTCTCCTGATATGAAGAGTTATATGGTGTGTTACCTATCAAAAGAAAGTTCTATGTGTCTAGTTTCCAACGCTTCAAACCGTTCATCATTTGGACATTCCTACAAGAAGTTATGACCAAATTATTAAAGGCTGGAAAAATATAATTATGCGACCAATTATGCGATCGCAAAACTGCTTTTGCGACCGCAAACTGGTCGCAGAATGGACCAGAAGAGCCCAGTTCTGGGCACCGATTTTGCGATCACTTTTGCGGCCCGCATACCCATTCTACGGTCCATTATGCGACCGCAGACCTGCTTTCGGAGGGTTAATTTTTCTATTTTCATAACCCGACCCCATTTTGATAAATAGGCTTTGAGGCTTATTTTGGGGTATTTTTCTGAGGGTTTTAGAGAGATGTAAGAGCATTTTATAGAGAGGAGGAGGGAACCTAACATTCTAATCATCCAATCTTCAAGAATCAAGGAAGCTAATCACAAGATCTTCATCAAAGAGGTAAGATTCAACCCCTAGTCTTCAATTTCGAGTTTGGGGGATAAAAGATTGGTGATTGGGAGTATGATTCTTGGGTGTAAGAGTATTATGTATATATGGTTGTACCAATAAGGTTTGTGGGAAGATTTTTGAGATCAAATAAGTAAAGATTGGGTTGTAGAATGAAGAAAATCTTGTAGAAGAACCTTGTAACCAAATTTGCACACCTAGTGTTTGATAAAATGCTCAAATGAGCTGAAACCATGAAAATCTTCCTAATTATGGTTCACTTTTGTTATATTTATAAATAGATTGAAGTTGCTAGGATTTTCGGAACCTCGTAGTAATGTAAGGAAGGCTCAAGAAAGATTGGAGCCGTCCGGAGGTCAATTCACGTGAGAAAGCTATTTTGGAATATCGACCTAACTTCAAAAAGGTAAGTATCTTGCTTAACCTCGAGTGGGGGAATTTCCCCTTAGGCATTGAGTCTTATGTGCAATTTGTGTAATTGCAAACCATGTACGCAAGGTGACGAGTACGTACTTGGTTTATATGTGCAAATTTTATTGAGTTAAAGTCTTGAGCATATTGTGTAGTAAATTGGTTAATTGTTGGCATATATTTAATCATCTATTTGTCGTGCCTAAATCCTTGTTGTTGACTCTGTTGTTATATGACAAGTTGATGTTATTGTTATTTGATTATTTATGAAATTCCGTGAATTTGCTGGTTTAATAATTATTAGAATTTAATTTCATTTTGGATTTTTCCCTCTGCAAATAATTAATTAAATAAGCTTAAGAAGAGGTGTTTATATAATTATCAAAAATTTGTAGTTAATAAAGACTTTGCTTTATGTTGAGTAATTTCTATCTCTGTTGATTGTTTTTGGGTGTTGTACACATTGTGTGGAGCCTTCGACTATTTGTCGTGAAATTAATTGACTTGGTTGTATCTTTGTAATTTTGGTTGTAGCCATTGGGAAAATTGTGATATGAATTGATTTTGTTCTGTTGCCGTGATAATTTTTCGTGTAAATTGTTGTGTTGTGTTAATTATTATTTTGAAGATATAAGGTTGGCATTTCACTGTTGATATTATGTGGGTATAAGGGTGGCATTTCATTGTGCTTGTGTTTGTTGGAATATTGTCTGGGCGGAGCGATAAGGGTGGCAATAGGAGCGATAAGGGTGGCTATTGATATTGTCTGGGCGGAGCGATAAGGGTGGCTATAGGAGCGATAACGGTGGCAATAGGAGCGATAAGGGTGGCTATTGTCAGGGACGATATGTGATGATGTGGGGTTGATGATTTTCATGTGATGTTGTGATATTATTGTGTTTATTTTTATACCTTGTGCAATTTTTTTTGTTGTTGGTAAATTGATGACAATCTGATTTATGTTGAAATTGAGAGCCTGTGGCTATTGCCAGACGGATTATAAAATAAAATGTGGGCACGAGGTGCCGTGAGTAAATAATGAGGATATTGGCACATGAATTATCCGTGCAGTTGTGATATGAATTGTGGGAACGGGATGCTGTGATTAAATGATAATGATATTTGGCACGTGAATTGTCCGTGCAGTTGTGATATGAAATGAGGGCACGAGGTGCCGAGGAAAATATAATGATTTAATTATGGGCACGAGGTGCCGTGGAAATATGAAAAATGGGTTGAGACGCATGTTTACGAAAAATATGGAAATGGGATGAGATCCGTATTTTTATGATTATGAAACGAGGTGTCACGTGGTGACTTTTTAATTGAAAGGATTATATTCAAAATATTTATTTGAAAAGATTTTTATGTAGAAGGTATTATATGAAAGAATTATATTTGAAAGGTAATTATTTGAGAAAATTATATTTGAAAGAGAGTTATTTGAAAGAATTATATGTGAAAGATATTTATGTGAAGGATTTAATTTATTGTGTGTAATTGTATTTATTAATTGTTAAGCGATATTAATGGTATTCTTGTCGTCTGCTGTGCATATTACTGGTTGTTTTATGTTGCCCTTATTGTTATCTGCTTCCTATTATCTGCTTCAAGGTAGAGCTGCTTGGTCATCGCAGTCCCTTGGAGTCTTTTCATTTCATTGTACTGTTAATTTTAAATCAAACAGTATTGTATATTCGGTCCGCGTAGTCATTCCATATATTCAGTTAGAGTTCGTGACTTAGTACTACCAGTCTTGGGAGGTTGTACATTCATATTTGTTCCGATGTTAGTTTTGGTTACTTATTTAATTAAAAAAAATGGCTCCAAAAAAAAATATAATTGAAATCGGCTTACCTAGTCTTAGAGACTAGGTGCCATCACGATGCCTGTGGTGGGATTTTTGGGTCGTGACAAGTTGGTAGCAGAGCTCTAGGTTCATAGGTTCTACGAGTCACGAACGAGTCTAGTAGAGTCTTGCGGATCGGTAGGAGACGTCTGTACTTATCTTCGAGAGGCTACAGAACTTTTAGGAAATTTCCATTTCTTTCATTCCTGTCGTGCGGAATTTGTTGAATTTGGAATTTGAACTTTTGTATCTCCATTCTCTCACAGATGGTGAGTACACGTGCTACTGGGTTAGCTGAGCAGGCATCCACACATACTGCGAGGGCTGCAAGAGGCTGAGGCCGAGGTAGAGGTCGAGGAAGGGCACGTGCTGCGACTAGAGCACCTGTCAGAACAACAGTTGAGGAGCCACTAGTAGCTCCAGTTGGGGGACAGGTACCAAAAGCACATGTTATTACCCCAGGACTTCAGGAGACTTTAGCACAGTTCCTGAGTATGTTTGGTACATTAACTAAGGCAGGATTGATCTCTGTTACACCAAACATTCCGCAGATTAGGGTTGTAGATCAGACTCCTACCACAACTCTAGAGCAGCAGGTTCACGTTGGACAGGTTCCGGGTGTAGTACCGCTACAACCTGTTATTCCGGTTCGGCCTGAGGTCAGGCTCGAGGCATCAGAAGAAGAACAAAAGAGACTTGAAAGGTTTAAGAAATATGATCCACCAACTTTCAGTGGCACAACTACAGAGGATGCCCAAGGATTTCTGGAAAATTGTTGTGGAAGTTAGTGGAGTTTCCTTTACTACATTTCAACTATCAGGCGCAGCGTATCGGTGGTGGTAAATCTATGAAGAAGGTAGACCAGCCGATGCCACACCACTAACTTGGGCTCAATTTTCGGAAATGTTCTTGAAGAGTTTGTTCCCCAGACTCTCAGAGATGTGTGGCGCACATAGTTTGAACGGTTGCGTCAGGGCACTATGACAGTGTCAGAATATGCTATCAGGTGCAGTGAGTTAGCCCGTAATGCACCTATCTTAGTTCCTACAATTAGAGAACATAATTTCCAAGGTATCTTCCATATTTATCACAGCACTTGTGTCATCAACAATTACTTCAGTCACAAGATCCACGAACGAACACACTTCGTTGCTATTTGGCTGCCTCATTGATTTATAAACATGGAATACCACTTTTTCATCACCCACCCAGAAGGTGAGCTCTCCAGCATCCATATCAACTAAGGCCTTCCCTGTAGCAAGGAAAGGTCTTCCCATAATGATTAGCACCTCGTAGTTTACCTCACAGTCAAGTATCACAAAATCTGCGGGAAGGATGAACTTGTCGACCCTAACTAACACATCATCAATTATCCCCAATGGCATTTTCATTGTCCGATCCGCCATTTGCAACCTCATGGATGTGGGTCTTGGTTGCCCAATCCCCAATGTTTTGAACACAGAATAGGGCATCAAGTTAATGCTTGCCCCCAAATCACATAAAGCTTTGGCAAAATCGGCACTCCCAATAGTGCACGGGATTGTGAAAGCACCGGGGTCTTCCAACTTTGGAGCCATGGAATACACCATAGCACACACTTGCTGTGTCATTTTGATCATTTCATAGTTCATTGATCTCTTCTTTGTTATCAAATCCTTCATGAATTTGTCATATCCCGACATTTGTTCTAATGCTTCAACCAACGCTACATTTATGGACAAACTTTTTATCATATCAATGAATTTCTTGAATTGATTCTCATTGTTTTGCTTTGCAAGTCTTTAAGGGTATGGAGGAGGAGGCCTTGGCATTGGTACCTTAGCCTTTGGCACTACCGGTTCCGGCATGTCAATCACGTGCTCCCTAGACAAGTTCACTTCTTCTTGCGTCTCCTCCATATTTTCATCAATATCAATCATTGATTCTTTATTAGATTGAACATCATTGCTTGGCTCATCATCATCTTGCACCAACACATCATCACCCATATGTCTTCTGTGGTTTGAGGTACTAGCAACTCCACCTTTCCCACTTATTGTTGTCACGGCCATTGCATACCTCGTATTCCCACCTTTCGGGTTCACCACCGTATCACTAGGTAGTGCTCCCTTTGGGCGAGTATTTAAAGCTTGTGAAATTTGGCCAAGTTGAACCTCCAAGTTGCGGATAGAAGTGTTGTGGGAGGCTAATTGGGCATCAAAGTCGGCGTTTTTATCCATCATCTGCTTAAACATGTTTTCAATCCGTCCCATTTCACTATTGGAAGAACTAAAACTTTGCGACGGATATGGAGACAGGTTGTTTGGTTGTTGATACATCGGGGGCCTCTGAAATCCCGACCCCCGATTTTCTTGATTGCTATTGTTCCAACCCCCTTGATTATTGTTGTTCCCCCAATTTCTTTAATTGTTGCCACCCCAATTACCTTGATTATTTCCTCCCCAATTGCCTTGATTACCTTGATTACCCCAGTTGCTTTGATTATTGTTGTTCCCACCACTCCAATTTCCTTGGTGGCCTTGGTTGTTCCAGTTTCCTTGGTTTCCTTGTGATCTCCATTGTTGTTGATTTGGAGCATTGCTTCTTTGACCTTGATAATTGTTGATATATTGAACCTCTTCATCTTGCTTATCATATGAATCATCTTCATTATATCCACTATTTCTTTGCTAAAATTATTTCAGATGGTTTTGTACTTGTTGACCTCATTGTCGTCTCTTGTTTACCATCATGTTCACCCCTTCCATAGCATTCATCTGTTCGACCCTTGAACCTGTTGAAGCTGAGCCTTGGCCAATGGGTTTATTAGGATCGGAAACCCGGGTAGTGCGGAATTTAGAAAAACAACGGTATAATGACGATAACAAAGACAATGGAAGGTGATAATAACGGCAATTAAAGAATATAAAGAAGACACAAATTTAACGTGGTTCGATCAAGGTGACCTACGTCCACAAGCGGAGAGGAGCAATTTCACTATACCAACAAGAGTACAAAAGAGAGTACAAAAGAGAGTACAAAATTAGAGTAAATACTCTAATTAGTCCCAAATACCCCAAGAGAATAACCTCACAAGATCACTCCAAAGAAAGGGTTCACACAAGTGTTTCCCAACACTCACTCTCTTACAAAATACTCTATAATGAAATAAAGGAGGAGAAAGAAAGACAAGAGTGAAAAGCTCTTGAATTGGTGTGTTTGCAAATGAGGAGAAACTCCTCTATTTATAGCAAGAAATCCTTGGCCTAATAATGGATATTATGTCATGGCAAATGTCATGATCCACAAATTTGTTATAATGGATATTATGTCATGGCAAATGTCATGAACCACAAATTTGTTATAATGGATATTATGTCATGGCAAATGTCATGAAAATTTGGCCATATTACAAATCTCCACCTTGGCCTAATTTCAGCTTATAGTAAATTTGCTCCACCTTCTCCGCAAAAACCCCAATGGGCAAAATCATTCTTCATAAATGCCAATCAAGTTCAGGCAAAGCTTGAACTTGGATACTGGAAGAGGTTTTGTGAACATGTCAGCAAGATTGTCTCTAGTGTTGATCTTCTAAACAGAGACTTTTCTTTCAGCAATGGTTTCTCTGATGAAATGATACTTTATATCAATGTGCTTCGTCCTCTCATGATACATTTGATCTTTAGTCAAGTGAATGGCACTTTGACTATCATAGAAAATGGTAATACCACCTTGGTGTAGACTGAGTTCTGCAAATAAACCCTTCAACCATAAAGCTTCTTTGATCGCCTCGGTCACTGCCATATATTTTGCTTCGGTAGTAGATAAAGCTACTACATATTGTAATGTAGCATTCCAACTAATAGTGCAACCCCCGATGCAAAATACATAGCCTGTCAGTGATCTTCTTTTGTCAAGATCATCTGCATAATCTGAGTCTACAAAACCAACCAAAGTGTTAGTATTTCTCCCAAACTCCAAACATGTGTTTGAAGTACCTCGCAAGTATCTGAGAATCCATTTCACAGCATGCCAATGTGCTTTACCAGGGCAAGCCATATACCGGCTTACCACACTCACTGCTTGTGAAATGTATGGACGTGTACAAACCATTGCATACATAATACTGCCGACTGCACTGGAATAAGGAACCTGTGCCATGTGCCTCTCTTCTTCCTCTGACTGCGGGAACTGAGCAGTTGATAACTTAAAATGAGCAGCAAAAGGGGTACTAACTGGTTTAGCATCTTTCATGCCAAACCTCTCCAAGACTTTCTCCAAGTACTTCTTCTGGGTCAGAAATAGCCTGTTGGATTTTCGATCTCTTTTGATCTCCATGCCAAGGATTTTCTTAGCTGCTCCCAAATCTTTCATCTCAAATTCACTTTTCAGCTGACTTTTCAAATTGTGAATTTCTGTTAAATCCTTAGCAGCAATGAGCATGTCATCAATATATAATAATAGGTACACAAATGATCCATCATTTAACTTCTGGAAGTAAACACAACTATCATACATGCTCCTCGAATAACCATGACCCAACATAAAGGAATCAAACCTTTTATACCATTGCCTTGGAGACTGCTTTAATCCGTGCAAGGATTTCTTCAACAAGCAAACATTATCTTCTTTTCCTTCAATTTCAAATCCTTTGGGTTGATGCATGTATATTTTTTCCTCTAGTTCGCCATGTAAGAAAGTTGTCTTAACATCAAGTTGTTCTAATTCCAAATCATACATGGCAACGAAGGCAAGCAAGACACGAATAGAGCTATGTTTAATAACAGGTGAGAAAATATCATTAAAATCAATTCCTTGTACCTGACTATAGCCCTTTGCAACTAATCGTGCCTTATACCTCGCATCTTCAACCCCTGGAATGCCATCCTTTTTCTTGAAGACCCATTTGCAACTAACAATTCTTTTTCCTGATGGCAGCTTCACAAGAGACCAAGTACCATTCTTGTGGAGAGACTCAATTTCTTCATTCATTGCAATCAGCCACTTGGCTAAGTCAGCACCAGAAACTGCTTCTGAATATTTTGATGGTTCTCCAATTTCTTCGGTTTCCTGTGCAACTGAAAAAGCAAATGCAACATAATCTCCAAACCTTAATGGTTGTTTACCTTCTCTTCTTGGTCTATGTTTGGCTATAGAATACTCCTCTTCTTCTGGTTCAACTTCAGGAGTCTCAACTTCAGGAATTTTAGCTTCTGTCTTAACTTCAAGAGTTTCAACTGTATTTTGCTCCAAAGTTGGTGAGCTTGGCTCAGAAGGAATGCCAATCTCAATCTCCACATGGTTTTGTGTACTCTTTCCTTTATCTGTATTACAAGAATTAGAAGACTCTTTTCTAGAATGTAACATAGAGGATTCATCAAAGGTTATATCTCTACTAATTATAAATTTTGGTGCCGTGGGATCAGGATACCATAGACGGTATCCTTTCACCCCAGATGCATACCCAAGGAAAATGCACTTTTTAGCCCTTGGCTCTAATTTTCCATCATTTACATGCATGTATGCAGGGCAACCAAATATCTTTAAATCAAAATAATTAGCAGGAGTACCTGACCACATTTCCTCTGGAGTCTTAAAGTTCAAAGGAGCAGAAGGAGCTCGGTTAACAATATAACAAGCTGTAGAGATAGCTTCTGCCCAAAAGGCGTTTGTCAACCCAGCATTTGAAATCATGCAACGAGCCCTTTCCAAAAGAGTTCTATTCATCCTTTCTGCCACACCATTTTGCTGAGGTGTCATTCTCACAGTACGATGTCGAGCAATTCCTTCATTCTTGCAAAGTTCGTTGAATTCATCATTACAAAATTCCAAGCCATTATTTGTTCTAAGCCACTTAACCTATTTTCCTGTTTGCTTCTCAATCAAAACTTTCCATTGTTTGAAATTTAAGAAAACATCACTTTTATTTTTCAGGAAATAAACCCAAACTTTCCTTGAATAATCATCAGTGAAAGTTAACATATACCTGGCACCACCTTTTGATGGGGTACGTGAAGGACCCCAAAGATATGAATGAATGTAATCCAAAGTACCTTTTGTTCTATGAATCGCTGGAGATTTGAAGCTGACTCTTTTCTGCTTCCTGAACACACAATGTTCACAGAACTCCATATTTTCGGTATTTTGGCCATATAAGAGACCTCTTTTACTGAGGATGGAAAGAACTTTTTTACTCATATGCCCCAATCGCATATGCCACAATTTGGTGATATCAGAATCTGATTTATCTGATATTGAAACTACAGCAGCACCTGTAAAAGTAGATCCCAAAAGAGTATACAACGTACCAGATCTGCGTGCTTTCATGATCACAAGAGCACCATGCAAAATTTTCAGAACTCCACCTTCACCTGTGTACTTGCACCCAAGAGATTCTAGAGTACCCTAAGAGATGAGATTTTTCTTCAAGTCAGGAACATGTCTAACATCGGTGAGAGTTTTCACCACACCATCGTGCATTTTGATTCGGACTGTACCTTTTTCAATAACTTTGCAGGCAGCATTGTTGCCCATCAAGACAACTCCACCTCCAATAGATTCATATGTGGAAATAAATCCCGACTAGGACACATATGATAAGAACAACCCGAATCTAAAATCCACTCATTGTTAGATTTGAAACGATTATTAGTTGCTAAAAAAATAATTTCCTCAGTCTCATCAGCAGCTACACTTGCTTCGGCAGTGTCAATATTTTTGTGCTCATTTTTCTTTTTTGTATGCTTTTCTTTGTTTTTCAATTTAAAGCATTCAGAAATAATGTGACCTTTCTTATGACAATATTTACACATGACATTTCTGTATCTGGATTTTGACCTTGATTTAGGTTTCTCAGTACTTGAATCTTTCTTATTGGATCTACCTCTTATGAATAAGCCTTCCCCTTGGTTCCCACTAATTTCCCTAGTAATATCTCTATCTATTTGTTCTTTTGATTTCAAAATAGATTTGTTATCTTTATAAGAGATATTATCCTTTCCATAAAGCATAGTATCTCTTATATGTTTAAACGACTGGGGTAAGGAAACAAGCAATAACACAGCTTAATCCTCATCTTTGATTTCAGCATCTATGTTACTTAAATCCATAAGAAGAGAATCAAAAGTATCAAGATGAGTAAGTATAGAGGTACCTTCAGCCATACGAAAAGTGTAGAGTTCTTGCTTTAGATAAAGTCTGTTTTCTACTGTTCTTTTCATATATAGGGTTTTAAGCTTTTCCCATATGCCTTTGGCTGAGCTTTCTGTTGCAACTTCACGCAAAACCTCATTTGAAAGATTTAAAATAATACCTGCTTTTGCCTTTTTGTCTATGACGGCAAACTCCTCGTCCGTCATTTTATCCGGCATCTTCTCCTTTCCTTGCAGTGCCAAATCTAAGCCATCCTGAATTAGGATAGCTTCCATCTTTAATTGCCACATTCCAAAGTTTGCACTTCGGTCAAATTTCTCAACATAAGACTTTGTTAGAGTCATTTTGGCCGGTTAGATCTGGCTCTGATACCAATTTGTTAGGATCGGAAACCCGGGTAGTACGGAATTTAGCCAAACAACGGTATAATGACAATAACAAAGACAATGGAAGGTGATAATAACGACAATTAAAGAATATAAAGAAGACACAAATTTAACGTGGTTCGGTCAAGGTGACCTACGTCCACAAGCGGAGAGGAGCAATTTCACTATACCAACAAGAGTACAAAATTAGAGTAAATACTCTAATTAGTCCCAAATACCCCAAGAGAATAACCTCACAAGATCACTCCAAAGAAAGGGTTCACACAAGTATTTCCCAACACTCACTCTCTTACAAAATACTCTATAATGAAATAAAGGAGAAGAAAGAAAGACAAGAGTGAAAAGCTCTTGAATTGGTGTGTTTGCAAATGAGGAGAAACTCCTCTATTTATAGCAAGAAATCCTTGGCATAATAATGGATATTATGTCATGGAAAATGTCATGATCCACAAATTTGTTATAATGGATATTATGTTATGGAAAATATCATGAAGCACAAATTTGTTATAATGGATATTATGTCATGGCAAATGTCATGAAAATTTGGCCATAATACAGGGTTCATGGTGGTTGTCAACTCCGCAATAGCTTGCCCATGATCATGTAGCTCCTTGTGTTGGTGAATAACATTTGAGTCACCTTGAGGAACATTGGCTCTACTTTGCCACGCCGAAGAAGTGTCCGCCATCTCATCCAAGATTTCACAAGCTTCAGAATAAGGCGTTTTCATGAAGTTACCCCCAGCGAGTTGATTTACCACACACTGATTTGTTGTGTTTATCCCCCTGTAGAAGGTCTGTTGGATCATGGCCTTGGTCATATCATTGTTCGGGCATTCTTTGACCATGGTGCGATATCTTTCCCAAATCTCGTGCAATGGCTCATTGGGCTCTTGTTTGAAAGCTAAAATTTCATCCCTTAGTGTAGCCATGTGCCCCGGAGAGAATAATTTGGCAATGAACTTCTCGGCCAACTCATCCCAAGTGTGGATGGAATGATTAGGCTATCTCTCTAACCAGTCCAAAGCCTTTCCCCGTAGAGAAAAGGGAAACAGCCTTAACCGCAGTGCATCCTCGGTGACATTTGTTTGCTTGCTCCCCCAACAAGTATCGACGAAACCCTTGAGATGCTTGTAGGCAATTTGGTGTGGAGCTCCGGTGAAGAAACCCCGCTGCTCAAGTAGTGTAAGCATCACGTTGGTAATTTGGAAGTTGCCTGCCCTAATCTGGGGCGGGACTATTGTACTTGCATAGCCCTCATTCGGAAACACCCGATGCGCTACTTTTGGTGGAGGTGGGGGAGGGTTTGGGACATTATCATTAGGCAGTCGGCCTCACCTGTTTATTACAGCTCGGGATGAACCTCATCCACTTGATCGTCATCTACCTCCTCCCCCAATGGTAAATTTCCTAGGGGCTCGTTGTTAAGGGCGATTTTGTACCTAAAAGCAATTCACAAACAAAATTAGTGACTCGAAAGGAAAGAAAGACAAAACACACAAATACCTAGATATATAGATAAATCTGTTTAACTCCCCGGCAATGGCGCCAAAAATTGATCGGGTCCAAGCCTACACTACTATTGAGTAGCGAGGGTGGTCGATGTAGTTTTAACCCAACTAGGTCGGGATCGAATCCACAGGGAGTTAATGTTTGTAAATAGGTTTATGTCTAAGCTAGATGTGGGTTTTGAATCTAGTTACACTTCCACAAGTTTGGGTTTGATTTCTACTTCTAACTTTACTCTAAAGATTGCAATAATTGAAACTAAGGACAATATTTTTGTTGTTATTTTTCAAATGTTTAAAGAGACTAGGGTAGTGACTTCTACCTAGGTGGATATCTAACGGGTAGAAAAATCTAGGGCAAGCTTGATTAGTTGGGATTATAATATAGCTATCACACCCGGGTACTCACTCTATACCTCTCGATAGTTTGAGTAATTTTGCCCAATTTGGCTTTCTCAAGTCCAAATGGGTATTCATGCAAATCAAGTGATATTAGCTCAAGTTGGGTATTACTATCTCTAGGTTTAACCCTTTAATTGGGGCTATCAATTTCTTGAGTTCATCCCAATTCCTTGTTAGCCTAGTTTTCCTAGATTTAGTTCTTCTTTCTCAAGTAGAGACTAAGTCATAAAGGCATGAATCAATGTTTGCAACCATTAATTCTTGAGTTCTATCAAGAACTAGGCTAAATATCACTAACCCATTCACATTCAAGCCTTAAAATCAAATACCTATTAAATACCCACACTAGGGTTGAGTCACAACCCTAGCTATGGGTTTCGCTACTCATGGAAATAACAGAAATTAAAGATGAAATGAAGATAAAATCCATAATATTAATTTATGGAATGAAAATCTAATGTTAAGAAGTGAATCTAGTACAAAATTTCCGAAAACAGAAAAGTCAGCCGTCTCAGGTGCTCATACAAAACATAACATACCCTAAAAATGACAAAAAATTCTATTTATACTAAGCTGAAAATATCTGACAAAATTACCCCTGCCGAGGTTGTGCGGCCGCGTAATTCTGAGTGCGGCCGCACTAGTGCTTTAGTGGCCGCACTCTTGCTTTCGCGGCTGCATAATTCTGATGCGGTCCGCGTTCTTCTCTTTTGGATCTGGGTTGAGCTGAACTTTCACGGACCGCATAATTCTAAGTGCGGCCGTGCTCCAGATTATGGGGCCGCATAAAAGTGATGCGGTCCGCACTTGCTTGAGTTTGGCTTGAAATCAACTCTCTGATTCTTTATCTTGCGTACCGCATAATTTTGATTGCGGCCGCACAAGGGACTTTCGCGGTCGCACAATTCTGGTGCGGTTCACACTTCTCTCTTTTGCTCAAGTTGTCAACTCTCTGAATCTTAATCATCGCGGTCCGCATAATTTCAATTGTGGCCGCACAGGGACTTTCGCGGCCGCATATTTTGGTGCGGTCCACGCTCATCATTTAGTCCAAAATCACACTCTCTGAATCTCCCTCTTGTGGACCGCATAATTATGATCGTGGCCGCATCATGGCTTTCGCGGCCGCACAATATTTGTGCGGTCCGCACTTCAGACCTCTTTGCCCAGTCTTGGTTTTTGTTCAACTTTTGATTCCTTTGTGAGTTGATTTTGATTCCTTTGGCTCATTTTGAACAATTCTTGCAAGCAAGTATATTTTATTAGTTTTCGGGAATACCTTCAAGCATTTTTGGCCTAAAACACAAGTAAAAGAGAGTAAATAACAGGTTAAAATCCCTACTTATCAGGCATCCTTCGTGACGGAGTGCAATATTTTCTGCCTACCATTGGGATTAACACTCGGGGGCGGGAATCGGTCCACCAATTTTGGGCTTGATGAAGACCCGATAGCGACCGACCGTGATGCTTTCTTCGGCCTCGGTAATCCACCGAACCTGATAATATCCTCCGAGGCAGTGGACTCGAGCCTCCAGAATGCCATGGATATCAGTCGACCCCTGAATACCCTCGTAAGATCGACTTTCCAACATGTTAGCCTCACGGAGCATAGCATCCGAAATCTAAGGGGATCTAGTAATGTCAACTATCCCGAGCTCGTCCCTCGAGATATCTTCTGCTGCCCGAGAAGCCTTACCCCTGGTCTCTCCTTCGACTATCTCAGCTCAGGAAGGAATGGCCTCAACCTTTCCTTGTTAAGGAATTATGGCCAGAGCTCCCTTATCAACCTCCGCCGATTCGGAGGATTGTTGTATCACAACATTAGCCCGTACACAAGCTACTTCCTCTTCTCCTTCTTTGGGCTCATCCCTTAATCGGCGGATCGAGTCCGAAGGCATAATATCGGAGCCCCCCCGGGCTTGCGAGATTTCTTCGTCGGTTTTTTCTTTTCCGAGACCGGGGAACTCGAAGCCCTTTTTTTTTCTTCTCTTTGTCCTTCTTCGGAGTGGGGAATTCTTCGTCACCAGATGGGGCCTCATGGCAATGTCTTTCCCAAGGCCTACAAAGGAAAAAAGGGGAGTAAGCAAGAGAAGAAGATCAAACGATAACCTTTCTAAGAAGGAAACTTACCATGACTGCAGGCATCCCATCGACCCTTTGATATTTCCATCCAAGCACGCTCGGAGTACGGTCTCTGCAACACCAAACCTTCAACCCATTGTTTAAGTTTCGAAATCGGTTCCGGCATCTGGGCCACAACTGTAACAAATATAGAAAAAGTAGATAAAAAAATGAAAAGCAGAGACACAAAATTAAACGTTCAAAGGGGAATACTACTCACGATTCATATTCCATTTCTCAGGAAACGGTATGTCATCAACGAGGATCAAGTCTGAAGTTGTGATTCGAACGAATCGGCCCATCCAACCTTGGTCACGAGTCTCATCTATGCTCGAGAATGGTGCTTTGGTGGCTCGGCGATCAAGCTTTATTAGCCCTCCTCAATAGAGTCGGGGACTGTAAAGTAGCATAAGGTGATCGAGGGTGAAAAGACACCCCTTGATTTCGCTCGAGAAGAATCGGAGGAGAATCACTATTCTCCAAAAAGAAGGATGGATCTGGCCATGGGTCACGTCGTATCTCTTGCGAAAGGCGACAATGACATGGTCTAAGGGACCCAACGTAAAAGGATAAGTATAAACACTTAAGAACCCCTCCACGTGGGTAATAATCGATTCTTCAGACGATGATACTACCACGTGTTTTTTGCCCCAGTTGTATTCCTTTTTTACTTTGTCGAGGATTGTCTCGGTGATTGTACACTGGTACCTCGAGATCAGCTCACATCGGCCCGGTATCGAATAAGCTTTTTTGATTTTAAAGTCGATGATGGTTGAGCACCCTACCGGAACGAATTCCTCAGGGTGAGGCTCCGCCGCATCCTCACTACCGGCGGGTCGTGATGAAGAAGCGGCCTCTTTTTACGGCACTGTTTTGGAGGTTTTCGCCATTGATGAACAAGGGAAAAGAGAATTAGGGTTGTATGCGGTGTGAAAGTTATGAAGTAAAGGAATTTTCTAAAGAAGATGCAAGAGTAGATAAGAAGCTTTGAGTGAAAAGGTTTGAATGAGTATGAAAGTTTGAATACTTATAGCTTGGTAATGACGGTTCAAAACTGGTAGTGGCCGACCAACGACTGACAAACATTTAATGCCTTGGTAACTAGACCAACGGGACGTCTGTCACATACGTCATAATCAGGCTCGTCACTAACATCATTACCCATCTAGTCGGAGTTCAGAAATTCATATCGTTTCTCGTTATCTTCTTTTCGAGAAATAAGGGGACTATCTATATACGGTCAAAACCTAGTTTGCCCTTCGTATGAATAATCAAAATTGGAATATGATAGATCAAGGCTCAACTTCGTGTAATATCGATCCATGATGCGAAGTTAGGTTGTTGAGCTCAAGACCCAGAGACCGATCGAGATCGAGATCGGTCAAGATCAAGGTCGAGCAAGATAGAGACCGGTCAAGATCGAGATCGGCAAAGATCGAGATTGAGCAAAATAGAGACCGGTCGAGGCCGTGATCGACCAAGATCGAGGAAAGCTTATCGAGCGAAAAAACAGAAAGCCGGAATATCCGCAATTGGGGGAGAATCTCGGCGGAAATCACGACGCATATCAATGAGAGGCCAATTAATTAATCTATCATGGGATTCCTTATTGTGTTTAAAAATTATATTAAGAATAGGACTTTCATACTATATAAAGGGGGGTCTGATCATTTGTAAGGGGGATTCCGATTCATAGAATACAAAGCAATATACTGCCTTTTCTTCTAGTTTTGATATTTAGTCACTTTGTTCTTGTATCAGTCTACTCTCTATTCACTTTGAGGGTGATCAAACTTGAGGATCTAGGCTAATTAATTCATTCGGTTTGCATTCATTTCTTTACAGTTAATTTCGATATTCATTTATATCTTTTTTCAATTTGTACCAAGTTATACTACGTATCCTTGGAACCGCGTATAAACTCAATTGTTATCCGTTTTTCGGGTAAACAATATGCTTGAATATTGCTACCATTTGAGTAAATTAAAAAAAAAAAACTTTTCGTTCTTAAGACACTATTTCTTGCTCTTTGGATCTACCTTGTCAATTTTTATTAGATTTATTATGCTCTTTGTTCTTAGACCAATGTCCTTATTCTTCATTCCAATTTAGAAGTGATAGTTAATTGGGCTGCACCAGTAAGAATCCACGAGTTTCAAGTATACCTGTTAATCGGGCCAGGCTGACCCATTTACAACCCGGTTCAGCCCGGTATTGTAGCGTGGGGGCGGGCTGGGATGGGTTGGGCGGGGAGCGGGTTTCAAACGAACAGTTTTTTGATACCGGTATACCAGAACTTGCTAAGCCCGTTAACCCGTTAACGGGTTGTTAACGGGCTACAGCCCGATTTTTAACATTTTTTGTTTTGACCGTTGCCAACGGTCAAATTCAAATATGACCGTTGGCCAACAGCCTTTTTTTTTTTTTGCATAAATGGTCATTTCGGCCTACCCTCTTAAGAAAATAGCCCCCACACCCCTAGTATTTGATAAATTATAATTTTAACCTTTTAAAAATTATAAATAGCTCCCCTTCTTCTTCATTTTTTCTCACAATTCACTCTCTTACTACTCTAATTCTCTCTTGATATTATTGATTATTGTTCTTAAATTCTCAATTACTTATTATTTCAAGTTTCATCAAATATTTAGTTTAGCCATTACAAAATTATTATTATCAAATATCAAGTATTCAAGTGAAGTGTGGTATCAACTATCAAGTATCGATCTATCAATTGAAGTTTAGTTTTTGATATCAAATTTAGTGCGGTATCCGGAATCCCGGTACACTCGTTCTATATCTTTCTCTGCTTCGGTGTATATTTATTTTATTATTTATAATTATTAATTTAATTTACATAATGGATATATTTAGAGCAGCCAAAAAAGCGTGCACTAGTAGAGGTGGTAGTAAGAAAACTTTCAAAAGATCAAGAAGTGGTGCTTGTTCTTCTAGTATAGATGATGATTTAGATGATAATTTAGATGATATTCCATTTTCATCACCTGATAATCTTGAAACACCACCAGCTACACCTGGTAATGCTAGTCAAACTTAAAATATTAGGGGTGGAAGTCGTGGTAATACAAGTAGGTCTCCCCTCCCTATTAAGAAGAATCGAAGATTAAGAAGTAAGTGATGGAATTTTTTTAACAGACTAGAAGAAGATAAAAATTATGTAAGATGTAGAATTTGTAAGGATATTTATAAACATGAGACCGGTAAGGGAGGGAAAACGGGTCAATTTCGTAGGCACATGGTAGACAACCACCCTCTTGATTGAGGAGTAGATGAGGAAGATGGGCAACAAAAACTTAACCCGGATACTGGAGGGTTAATGGGTAAATACGATATTAAGAAAGATCGGGAAGAATTAGCTAAAATGATTGTTTTAGGTTGTTTACCTTTTAGTTTTGCTGCTTCACCATATCTTGTTACTTATATTCAAAGAATTTATAACCCTTTGTTTAAAGGTATTCCTAGAAGTACTTGTAGAGCTAGATTAAATGCATTTAAAGAAAAATGTCTACACTATGGACTAAAATCAAGACTCATGCCTGAAGAAATAGTTACTAGATGGAATTATACTTATTTATTCTTAAAATATTATTATAAATATAGAATGCCTATAACTAAAGTTGCTAATTCTCATTGTACTGATCCTAGCCGTTTGTTAACATCTAGAACTTGGGATGTCATTGAAGATGTTGTAAAGTTTTTACAAAAAATTTATGTGGCTACACTTGAGTTTTCTGGAGCTTATTATCCTACTATTGCAAATGGTTTAGTTCATATTGCTGAAATTTCTCTTTTACTACATAATTTGAAGAAGAAAGAAGGATATACTTCTGTTGTTGAATCTATGCTAGATAAGTTTAAAAAATATTTTTACCCAATTCTCCATATTTACCTAATTGGTGCTATTTTAAACCCTTCTATCAAAATGACCACTTGTCGCCAATTAATCACTGCTTTATATTCTTATATGGATATTGGACCAACTGAAACTTCTGTTATTGACACTTGTATTTCTGATCTACACAAATATTTAGAAATATTATATAATTATTATGCTAACATTGTTGATGCTTCTTCTGCTGTAGGTGCAAATATTCCTTCAAGTTCAGTTTCAACATCTGGGGCCAGTGCTTTGGATGATAATGATGGTGTTGAAGATTATTTGATTTGGTCTACAATAGGAGAGCATCAACAAACCAGTAGCAGGAATATTGATGAACTTCAATTCTACTTGCAAAAGTCAGCAGAGCCCCGCACAAAGGAATTTCTACCACTGGGTTGGTGGAGGAGCAACTCAAATCAATTTCCTGTTCTTTCGGCCATTGCTCGAGACGTGCTAAATGTGTCGATTTCAACAGTCGCATTAGAGAGCGCATTTAGCCAAGAAAGACAACAACTAGGAGATACCCGTCATTCATTGGGTAGCAACGCTTTGGAAATTCTAGTGTGTTTCAGAGATTGGATAAGATCATAACGACGAAATCAAGGGCGTGACGAGGTAGATGAAGCGGAGGACCAAGAAATTGGAGATATAATGGTTTATGGTTTTGATTCAACCAATGCCGGAAACCAAGAACCTCATGTTGACATGGATTAACTTACAAAAATGATGCAAAGCATGTGATGTACTATTTGTTTTTTATAATTGTTGTAAACTTTTAATTTGTAAGTTCAAAAATAACAAAATCAAAAAAGAACTTGCAACTGAATTTGAAGTATTATATATTATTCAATAAAAATATCAAATGAAAGTTTTCGGAGCTTGATCCTTACATATAGGTCTTATTAAATAATTTTTTGTAGCCACTTACTTTCAAATTTTAATTTTAACATTATAAAATTTAAATTTCAAATTTAAAATTTTAAACTTCAAAGTTTAATTCTAAGCCTTAAAAGTTTGCAAACACTTAAGTATCAATAACATTGAATAAGAAACACGAAATTTATTTTAAAAAAAAATAAAAAATTCACGGCCCGCTAACAGCCTGCTAACAACCCGCTAAACTCGAACTTGGACGGACAAAAAAAAACCCGAAAAAATACAGCCCGCAACGTTAAACGGACGGGCTGATTTTTTTTGTGTCCAGCCCGTCCCAGCCCGCCCGTTAAATACCCATAGTTTCAAGTCATATTATGGAAGTATATCCGCCTGCGGCGTTTATAACAGTCTATCTACTAACTTAGGAAATAAAGATTATACTTCCTCCGTCACAATTTATTATATGAAGGTGTTGGAATTTTTATGGTCAAACAAATTGTTCTTTGGAAGGGGAGTCTTAGCGTAACTGGTAAAGTTGCTGTCATGTGACAAGAAAGTCATGAGTTCGAGATGTGAAAATAGCTTCTTGCAGAAATGCAAGGTAAGACTATGTAGAATAGACCATTATGGTCCGGGCCTTCCCCGGACCCCAGGCATAATGGGGGCTTAGTGCACCAGGCTGCCATTTAAACAAATTATTCTTTGACCGTATTTTTTTCAAATGCCTTTTAAATATTTTAATAATTATTGTGACTTATAATAATTTTAAGTAATTTTTAAATATGTAAATTTTATTTTGAAAAACTAAAAAAAATTTATGTCCAAATACATGGTCAAAATTAAGAAGTTTAAATTTCAAAAACACGAAAAATGTTACGTAAATTGGGACCCTTTTTGGTCTAGCCGGTGAATGATGGATTGGCTAGCTACTGACCATTGATCACACCATTGGAATTTCTATTTTTGTTTTATTTTATGATTTATTTATTTATCTTTTAAATCTTGAAGGGAGAGTTCAAACTTCAAATAGCATGAACAAAATTAATGGTGACACAAAGTGGAGTAACATGTACCGCCGGATTTCATAATTATTTAAATTTCCAATTCTTTAATCTTTTGAAGAGGCTGGTTTTATAGCAAATGTTCTTTTGGTTATATGATCTTTTTTCTTAAGAAAAAATATAAAAAACACACGAATCAATAAATAAAACACAAAATCTTTGTAGATTAATCATTTCTTTCTTAAATTGTAACGGGTCAAAGAAAATCATTTCTTGTACCTTCTTAGAGCTTTTATTTTTCTTTTCCAAAAAAAGACTTCTCCGTGGTAACTGTGGACCATAGAAGATGTAGCGCTAAAACGAGTGAGTCTACCAGCTGAAACGGTACCTAATTTCCAATTATCTCTCCTCCAAATTCGACCGTAAAACTTTCTTTCTGTTTTCTCCCTTTTTTCTTTCTCTCTGTACTTGACAAACTTTCAGATTTTTCTTTTCTTTTCTTTTCCTTTCTTCTTTGATGGAAGTCTAATTTTCAGATAGCAATCAAATGCTGAATTTTCTACACGTAGCCATGCATGTTCATGATGATTGATGGTTTACGACCTAATTAAGACATTATAATTTTGTGGATTCTTTAGATTAAGGAAAACATTATATTGGAGAGGCAAAATGGCAGGTGAGGTAGTAACAGTTGGAAACAAAACGGAGGAGAATATAGTATGCTATGCTCCAACTATGATAACGACCAATGGTATATGGCAGGGCGAAAATCCACTTGATTATTCATTGCCACTCTTCATCTTGCAATTGACATTAGTTGTTGTCATGACTCGCATTCTCGTATTTATCTTGAAACCTTTTCGTCAACCTCGCGTTATCGCTGAGATCCTCGTAAGTTTCATTGTGTTTTCCAACATATATTGTTACGTACATTTTTTCTGTTCTCATTTGTCATGATCATTTCATATGAAAAAATCGCATGCATATTTACGTATAAGGGCAAATTAACATAGCATAAACGGAAGAGTCAAGTTGTCGCCGTGGAATCAACCACTGATGCTTGCATCAGGATAGGCTGCCTACATCGTACCCCTTTGGCGTACGGTCCTTCCTCGAATCCTGCGTGAACGCAGGATGCTTTGTGCACCGGGTTACCCTATAAATGGAGGAGTCAAGATGTACGTTAATTAGAATTTTACATGTAAGATCAAAGAAGAGATCAAATTTCTTAGAAGATTAAAGACACTATGAAAGAATATAATGTTGGTCTAGGCCAAATTTAAAGATTGTTCTTTTTTCTTTATTATGTCAATTTGTCATAAAAAAAATGATGGATGTTCGTATGTGTAAATCTGCATCTATGGAAGGTAGCAAATTCTTGTTACATTTGTTGATTAAGTAGACTAATGTTGTCTTAAATGGTGACAGGGTGGTGTAATTTTGGGGCCATCAGTATTAGGAAGAAGTAAAAAATTTGCTGATACAATATTTCCTCTAAGAAGTGTGATGGTTCTTGAGACAATGGCAAATATAGGCCTTCTTTACTTTCTTTTTCTGGTTGGAGTAGAAATGGACATTGCTGTTATTCGTCGAACGGGCAAAAAAGCCATACCTATAGCTCTAGCAGGAATGGTAGTGCCATTTCTTATAGGAGTTTCATTCTCCTTTATGTTGCATAAGAGTTCACAAGATACAAAACAAGGGACTTTCATACTCTTCCTTGGAGTTGCACTTTCTGTCACTGCATTTCCTGTTCTTGCGCGAATCCTCGCTGAGCTGAAACTTATCAACACTGAAATTGGTAGGATAGCCATGTCTGCTGCTCTTATTAATGACATTTTCGCGTGGGTTCTCTTGGCATTTGCCATTGCCTTTTCTGAGAATCATAATATGGCTTTGGCTTCAATTTGGGTGATTCTGTCAAGTGCAGCCTTTGTTGTTTTCTGCGTTATTATTGTTAGGCCTTTAGTTGGATGGATGATAAGACGAACTCCAGAAGGCGAATCCATCAGCGAGTTCTCTATCTGTCTCATTCTCACTGGAGTTATGATATGTGGATTCATAACAGATGCAATTGGAACGCATTCTATTTTTGGGGCTTTCATATTTGGATTGGTCATTCCTAATGGTCCACTTGGTGTGACACTTATTGAAAGGCTAGAGGACTTTGTTTCAGGGCTTTTGTTGCCTCTCTTTTTTGCCATTAGTGGTCTCAAGACAGAGATTAGTGCCATTGATGGAGTTGGTACATGGGCCATTTTAGCTTTAGTAATAGTCCTAGCTTGTGCTGGCAAAATTGCTGGAACAGTCCTTGTAACTCTCTATTACAGAATGCCATTTTATGAAGGCGTTACTCTTGGTCTTCTTATGAATGCCAAAGGACTCATTGAGATGATTGTGATCAATGTTGGTAAAGACCAAAAGGTACATTATTATTCTTCTTGACATACCATACAGAGAAATTAATTAGTACTATTTGCAACATTAACCTAAATGCATCCTTGTAGGTTCTTGATGACAAATCATTTGCAATTATGGTCATGGTAGCTGTGCTTATGACTGCTTGTATCATCCCAATTGTGACTATAATTTACAAGCCGGCAAGAAAGTTTGTGCCATATAAAAGAAGAACGGTACAAAGTACAAAGCCAGATAGCGAATTCAGGGTACTGGTTTGCATCCACACACCAAGAAATGTTCCAACAATTATCAATATTCTTGAAGCCTCGTATCCCACCAAGAAATCTCCAATAGGTATTTACGTCCTTCACCTTGTCGAGCTCACTGGACGTTCATCTGCCATGCTTATCGTCCATAATACGCGAAAATCCGGCAGGCCAGCACTTAACAGAACTCAAGCTCAATCAGATCACATCATCAATGCATTCGAGAACTTTGAGCAGCACGTTGGATGTGTCTCCGTGCAACCTCTCACTGCCATCTCCCCTTACTCCACTATGCACGAAGACATCTGCACAGTGGCTGAGGACAAGCGAGTGGCGCTCCTAATCGTCCCATTTCACAAGCAACAAACAGTTGATGGCGGAATGGAAGTTACAAATCCAGCTTTTCGAACTATAAACCAGAATGTATTAGCAAATGCACCTTGTTCTGTTGGTATTCTTGTTGACAGAGGACTAAGTGGATCCACAAGGCTGGCTGCTAACCAGGTATCTCACCATGTCGCCGTCCTATTCTTTGGTGGACCAGATGATCGTGAAGCATTGTCCTATGGATTAAGAATGAGGGAACATCCCGGGATCAACCTCACTGTCATGCGGTTCCTCCCTGGAGAAGCTGCAATTGAAGCAACAAGATCTGATTCAAGAAAGAGTAGTATGAATGATCCAGGAGTACTAACAGTCGTAACAGACGACGACAGAGAAAAACAACTGGACGAGGACTATGTTAGCGAGTTCAGGGCACGAACATCTAATGATGATTCAGTTGTATACATTGAAAGAGTAGTGAATCATGGAGAAGAGACAGTAGCAGCAATAAGGACAATAGATAACTCACATGACCTGTTCATAGTTGGTAGAGGACAAGGCACTATATCGCCGTTGACAGCAGGACTTACTGACTGGAGTGAGTGCCCAGAGCTAGGTGCAATAGGGGATCTGTTAGCATCCTCAGATTCTGCATCAGCTGTTTCAGTGTTGGTGGTGCAACAGTATGTAGGAATGGGGGCAGGGGATCAGCTTCTTACACCAGACAGTCCTAGCCAGCAATTACATGAGCACTTTAACTTCAGCCATATGAATCCTCGCACACAAATCAGAGGACAGCAGCCTCAATTCCATACACAACCCTGATAACATTTGTAGGATTTTTGGTTTTGTTCTGTAAAATTTTTTCCAAGAAATTAGTGACATTCTTTCTTACTTTTTTCTTCATCTTTTTGAATTTTTGAAATGCCATCTTGGAATGTGGAAGATAATATTGGATCCTGCCTATCCATTATGTATAAAACTTAATTATAAAGGTTCAGGTTGAATTACTCTTCTCTGCAAAGGACTTATCATCTTATTCTCAATTCTCATTCCTTGTGAAAGGAATAAAAATAAATCTAAGAGATGAACATCACATTTTATCTAACTTTATTAGCCCTCTATCAGTAGTTGAAGGTCATTAAAGTTGGTCACATGCAAATGAGCCTCAATTTCTAAAGTTTAGTTGTACTTGCGATTATGTCATTGATGTTTCTATCACTAAGTCCGACGCCTTTTGCTTTTAACATTCTCCAATTCAAATTGTACCTCTCTTACTCAATTCTCATGACTGGGTTTTTATTCTGTACACTCCCTGCCAGGAAGTTCTCTATTCCCATGGTTCAAATCCGAAACTTCTAATTAAGGATGGGGGATCTCAACCTTCCCACCACACCTTGATAGTATTCGCACGAGAAGTTAAGTATTGGGTGAAATCAAAAGAAGTATGCGTAACTATTTAGAGTTGTTTCATGAATCAGTTTTAAAACTTTAGTATTCTTTCTAGGTACAAATTTAAAAGAGAGGAAAAGAAAAAGGAAAGATCAAATTGGCAGATGAAAAGGATGAAATTGTCACACTGCTGAAAGAAAAAAACTTAATATCAATACCTTCTCAATAATTGATTTCCCGAGATCAAACATAATATAATTCCTTAATGAGAAGATAACCATCTTATTACAAATAAAAATGGGATACAACACATTGAAAAGAAGAAGAGCAGAGCCAGCTTCCTTCTAAGCAATAGAATAATTTCACATATCTCCTGAGAAAATAAGCAACCATGCATAAACACACTCTGTACTGATAGTGTGAAAAATCTTTTACACTGTCAGTACTTTTCACACAAAAAACTTATAGAGAAAACAAACAACACAACAAGATAACTATGCCTCAGTCCCAAACAAGTTGGGGTCGGACGAAAATAGAGAATGGCCGTTTATGCGCATTGGAAGTCTTTAGGGACAGTCTTTCCACAATTGTTGAGCAATAAGCTGAGGGAAAGAGCAGTATCAAGGTTAGTTCCCAAGAGCTTAGCTTTAATGGCAGTGCAAAGGCAAACTGCAGCATCGACATCAGCAAGATTCTCAATGAGAGAGCAGCATGAACTCTTTGATGAGCTTCCAATAACAACATGCACCAAGTCATTCAATAAATTGGCACACACCTTCAATTTTAGTGTGTCCTTTGGGCACTTATTATAACCCTTGGATGATGGGGTAGTGGGATGGGGGTGATTCCTTGTTTTTGGTGGGCATGGGATGTAAGTTGAACTAACCATTGTGAAGAAGAGAATGTTCAAAGTGAGGAGAAGGACAATGAATGATGCAGTAGCCTTCGCCATTTGGTTAGTGAAAAAATGTACGTGGGAAGTGCTTGTGTGTAATACTAGAGCTAAGAGATTACTTGGTGAAGGAAATGAACAACTGAGTGAGAATTTATAGATGGAAAATGCGAGTATTTTTAATTTGTTTGCTATTTTGTGTAACTAATAAGTGATCAAGAAAATTTAGAGAGGCCCATGTGGGCTATTGCATTAGATATATAGAGATATCAGGACAAGCTGGCAAAATACAATTCAAGATTAGCCTAGCCTATAATGGTTCTTGACGTTGGTGCTCAGTGAATTCCGTTAGTTGTAACTATTCTTAGTTGTGGAAGAAAAAAAAGCTATCCCATATTTTCATATAAATATGTCGGACCTGTATCAAGACCTAAAAACCATCAAGATTGAAGCTTTTCTTCACCTTGGAGACTAGTAGTAATCGTCTGATCTATTTTTTCAACTATTCTAGTGTAAGTGTGAATAAACGAAGATCGGGCCAAAATATATACGTTAGGCAAGGTTTTCGTAAAATGCTAGATCTTCCTTCTATACCTTTTATATTTTCACATTAATAGGCTATTATATTGACTGCAAATCTTCAAGGAAACCCTATATATCATAACTATCAATTCAAGACTCTGATGCAGGTCTTCCTCATTTTGAGTACATGATAGTACTTCAGGTCCAAAATGGATGCTGCACATTCCTTACAAAAACATTTAGTAGTCTCAATTATAAGAGAATTTGTGTAAACTATCTTCATATTCCTTCTTAAATGTCTCATATATAATTAACACCCCACTAATTGGAACAATAACAAATGTGTGTATGGTCAAAACCGATTCTCAGTCATAAAGACCGGTCGAGACAATGATGTTTCAATCGAAGGGTATCCACATGACAAGCTCGGACGAATTCCGAAGTAGGGACGTCGAGCTTCGCGCTATAAACGGCAAAACTCGATATCATTATCGAGCCCGTGTCCGAATCGGACTACGGGGCAACACCGATCGACACAGGCCCCGAATATCGATGCCCCAAGGCAGAACCGAGCTCGAACCAAGACTGAGGGTTCGACCTAACACCGAGCTCGAGCCAGTGCCAAGCTCGCAGACAAGAGCCGTAACAACCGCACCGAGGGAGAGAATCTTGGCGAGAATCAAGGAAGAGACAAACCATCATGGGTCCTCCACTATATGTATTATTTTATTATGTTGTTATAGATAAAACAGTGATCCTCTACTATAAAAAGGGGGATAGACTACAATAGAGGCAAGTTCTCCAAGATACATTAAGATTTCATTATGCTTGTTTTTCTAACTCATTTCAGTCTTCCCGTCCATCATTCCCATTTTATAGCAAAAATACCTGTATTGTCATTTTGTATCAAAGGGATTCGCATACCCTTAGAACCATATCTAAATTTAACGTTATCCGATTTTTCGGGTAAACAAAATGACTTCTTATTTTTTAGAATGCCAACTATCTTAAACCAAATTAAACGACTTATATTTTGGAGCAGAGGGAATCCCAAATATTGTGATAATTGAGCTTCAAATCCAAAGGTCTTAATTGATATGGAAATTCCTTTTCCTATACCCTACGAATATGTATCTTACATACCAGCCCTTGAACCCAATAGTTAATGGTTGATGGAGACCCCATTAAATGCATTATACGTTTATAGCAAACCTACCTAACACAAATACACCAAGTACTGTAACAAAGATGTTGCATTAATGGCTCCAAGAGAGAATGACACGCAGGAATAACCAAGATTATGCTATGATATTATAGTAAATTAAGGAACTAATAACGCATTAATTAGACAATAAACCATTATAAGGTGTTACTTAACAACAAAGAAACTTTTTGTAATGGTTGGTCATTATGTAAATGGGAATGTAATTACGTAACTGTAGATGACATGTGCCTATTGTGAAATTATGGTCTTTTCTCGGCAATCATTGATCTTTTCGTTTCCCTGCATTTGTGGACTTCCAGTAGACTTAAACGGAAAAGCTTCCTCTAACTTCTGCCAACATTTCAGCTTCTTTTGAACTTTCTGTTTCTTTAACATCTAATGTTATCATTTTTACCAAAAATGAAGGGTCATCAGTCATCACTGGGCATGGCCAACCTATATCATCAAAGTGGCAAGGATGCTTCTGGACTTGATAAAGACGACTGAATAACCTCTCTATCCCAGTAGAGAAGACATTTTGGGATCTTGTGGTTTCAGTTCTGTGGATGGAAAGTAGTTGAGATGATTTTAATGTTGCCATTAATACCATGTGTCCAAGCCTAAATATTATGAGTCCGGAACCTAAATGTGGTCTTTTTAGACTCAAATGATCGAAATGAGTGAAAAAACAATATGACCAAACTATATATAGCGCCCTTTTAAAGGGCGCTATACCTTAATGTCCGTTTTGAACGTTAAGGTATAGCGCTCTTTAAAAGGGCGCTATACATGAAGTTGATTAGACTGGCAGGTATAGAGCCTTTATAAACGGTGCTATACATATTTTATGGGTCCACCAATAACTCTTATGCGCTTAACTGACATAACAATAATTCAAATGGGCTATACCTAAAAAAATTGGACACCCCGAGTTGAGCATTGCCTTATTTAAAGGCGTTAAGGATTTTGCAAAACTCCATTCAGAAATATTCTCAACTCCTGTTAAATTTTTCTTCTTGTTAAATTCTCAAGCATTTTGTCATAATGTCTGAAGAGCAAAAAGTAAGGGTTTCATTATATTGGGGGGGAGGGGGGAGGGGAGGTGGTGGTTGTGGTAGCGAATAACTCAGTGAGCTATAGTTTATCTCCACAGTGTCATGTTAAGTTGCCACTTACAATGGAGTACGATAGACTGATATCGTTGTTATGTAACAAAATGAGTGTGAGCAAACGTTCGGTGAACCTTAAAGTAACCGGAAGATATCCGTATTCTGTCACTCCGCAAGGGGTTACTTGTTACGCTGAGTTTAACATCGAGGATGATGAAACTTTGAGTGATTTTTTGAGGACTCCGGATGAATACCAGGAATTTCTTTTGATAAAAATATTGGAAATGTACGTGAATGTTGAAGACGTTCGCAATAATGAGGTGGCGCAAAGCAGGGATAACCCTTAGTCATTGGGTGGTTATTCTAGAGCAGTTTTTGCCGAACAGGTTCCGGCTGAAAGAGTTTGGCCTGATTTAAACTTATCTCCACGGGCGAATGAGGATCGAGGAAATAATTTCTCTCCTACTTTACATAATCCACAAGACGAGTGGTAAACTTCAATTTTCCTTTTGTGTTACGATATTTATTTTTGTTGTATTGAGTTTGTATTAACACTCATATATTCCACAGGGGGTACCAGCCAGATATGAATTTTACAAGTTATGAACCCACGCCCAGTTGGAATATGCGTAGTTCTAGTGTGTTGGATCATGGTGGTCCATCCGGGAATCATCACCAACAGGATAATGTCCATCATGGGATGTCAACACATTACGACTTGTAAGTGAAGTGATATAGCTATATGTAAAATGATTGACAATTTGAGTAGCTCATTATTTTGTTGTTTGTGCAGTGAAAACGAGCAAGTTGAACCTCTTGTCCTGACTCAATTGCCCGAAGACGACATATTTAATCGAGATCTGGCAGATGCACAGAGTCAGAAAGAGAACAGTGATTATGACAACAATGCTGATGAGTCCGGAGATGACACACCCTTCCCTGATGAGGGTGGTGATGAGGAGGAAGAGAATGCTGGACCTGATTTGACGAGGGAGCATGCTCCACCCCCGTTAGACCAAGAGTGTACGAGTCCCATGTACTGTTTCATTCAAGGGAGATTCCCTACCTTGATCATTTGCCAAGTATGCCGGATGTGGATGCCCTCACAAGGGATACTGACGAAATTTAGATAGCAATGTGGGATGAGTCTAGACAAACGGTGCTGGCAAAGGGGATGCTTTTTCCTGATAAATCGCACCTAAGCAGGGCGACGAAAATGTACAGCATAAAAGAGTGTCGTGAGATGATGGTATGGGAGTCAACTTCGGATATATACAAGGTTGTTTGTCGTAGATGGTTTACGGGTTGTCATTGGATGCTGCGCGCGAGCAAGAAGAAAACAAGTATGTGAAAAGTGGGTAAATACATTGGCACCCACACTTGTGAAATGGACACATTCAGTGGGAATCACTTCAACTTGGATGTTGACTTGATTTCTCTTGTCCTGATTCCATAAATTGAAGCGTCCATAAGGTACGAGATCAAAGAGTGCACGTCCACCAGGAATATGGGTGCACCATTACCAAAAGAAAGGCATTTCTCGGGCACAAACATGCGTTTGAAATTGTTTATGGTAACTGGGATAAGTTCATTGCATCAATACCCAGGTACATGGCTGTATTGCAACACTTTAACCCCGGGACTGTTGTTGAATGGAAGCTTGAGCGGAGTCCGGGAATACCAGAACATATATTCAAATATGTGTTCTGGGCATTTAAACCAGCAATTGATGGTTTTCTGCATTGCCGGCCGGTAATATCCATAGACGACACTCATGTCTATGGAAAGTATGATATTAAGCTGTTGATCGCCCTTGCAGTAGATGCTAATGGAAGTATATTTCCCTTAGCTTTTGCTATTTGTGCCAATGAAAGACAAGAGACGTGGACACTATTTTTGAACCACTTGAAAGAGCACGTTATCAAACAGCGTTCAGGTATTTGTCTAATATCTGATCAGCATGGTGGTATTTTAAGTTTTGTGCAGAATTTGCGTGCATGGCAGGAACCGTATGCCGACCACCGTCACTGTGTAAGGCACCTGAAGGCCAATTTCCAGAAGGCATATCCCAATAAGGATTTGCATGATTTAATGTGGATGGCTGCAACAGATCACCAAGAGTGTAAATTCAGGAGGCGCATGGAATCTATCTGGCAGGAAGACGAGGGAGCCTATCGTTGGTTGATGCGACATGAGCTTAAAAAGTGGACTTTGCATGCGGATGGTGGCAGAAGATGGGGAATTCTGACTACAAATGTGTTAGAGTCTTTCAACAGGTTATTGAAGTCTGCATGAGGATTGCCTGTCACTGCCATGGTGCAGATGTCATTCAAGCAGATGGCGGAGAGGTTTGTTGAAAGGGCTAGAGGTGCATCGTCATTGATGGAAAGGGGTGTTGAATTTATGCCAATACCAATGAAAAGATTTGAGAAATACAGGAAGCGAGCACATTAGCATTCATTTTTGCAGTCTTGCAACGAGCGAAATATTTTTGAAGTTCGCACCTTTATCCATCACAACCGGGGGAATAATAAACACACCGAAAATAAAGCCAGAAGGTTATGTTCTTGTGGAAAATGGTCCGTCTACCACATTGATAAGTAGGGATTTTAACCTATTATTTGCTCTTTTTTACTTGTGTTTAGGGCAAACAATGCATGAAGGTATTCCCGAAAAGTAATGTAATATGCTTGCTTACAGGGATTGTTCAAAATGAGTCAAAGAAGTCATAATTAACTCATAAAGGAGTCAAAACTTGAACAAAAACCAAGACTGGGCCAAAAGATGTGAAACGCGGACCGCACAAATATTGTGCGGCCGCGAGCACTATTTCGAGGTCCGCGAAAGGAAGATTCAGAGAGATGGATTTTTGGGCCAAAACATGAATGCGGACCGCGAAAGTACCTGCGCTGCCGCGATTGGAATTATGCGGACCGCAGTTGCTGAGGTTCAGAGAGCTTACATTTTATGCAAAAACAAGGTGGTCCGCGTCAAGATTATGCGGCTGCAGAAGTCTCATACGCGACCGCGATGGAAATTACGCGGTCCATGAAACCATGCTCAACCTAGATCCAGAAGTGAAGAATGCATACCGCGATCAGAATTACGCAGCCGCTAAAGCAAGAGTGCGGCCGCGGTCAGAATTACGGGGCCGCGTAACCTCCGTAGGGGTATTTTTGTCCGAAAATTTCAGCTTAGTATAGATAACACTTTTTATCATTTTTAGAGTGTGGTGTATTTTCGGAGCACGTGAGACGGCTGGAACTTCCCTTTTGGGCAATTTTATATTAGATTCACCTTATAACATTAGATTTTCATCTTTTAATCTAGTATTATGAATTTTATCTTCTTTTTATCTTTGATTTCTGCTATTCTATGAGTAGCTAGACCTATAGCTAGGGTTGTGAACCAACCCTAGTGTGAGTATTTAATGGGTACTGAATTTTAGGGCTTGAATGTTTATGGGTTAGTGATATTTAGACTAGGTCTTGCTAGAATTGTAGAATTAGTGGTTGCAAACACTGATTCATGCCTTTATGACTTAGTCTCTTCTTGAGAAAGAGGGACTAAGTCTAGGAAAAGTAGGCTAACAAGAAATTGGGGTGAACTCGAGAAATTGATAGCCCCAATTAAAGGGTTAAACCTAGAGATAATAATACCCGACTTGAGCTAATATCACGTGATTTGCATGAATACCCATTTGGACTTAAGAAAGCCAAATTGGGCAAAATCACTCAAACTATCGAGAGGTATAGAGTGAGTACTTGGGTGTGATAGCTATATTACGACCCTAAATTAATCAAGCTTGCCCTAGATTCTTGCTACCCGTTAGATATCCACCTAGGTAGAAGTCACTACCCTAGTCCTTTTAAACACTTGAAAACCTACATTAAAAAAATATTAATTAGCTTTAATCATTGCATACAATAGAATAGAATTAGAAGTAGAATCAAAACCAAAATGTGTGGAAGCGTAATTAGGAACAAAACACGCATCTAGACTTAGATATAAACCTAATTCCAAATCTATTAACTCCCTGTGGATTCGATCCCGACCTTGTTGGGTAAAACTGCATCGACCATCCTCCCTACTCAATAGTAGTGCAGGCTTGGACCCGATCAATTTTTGGCGTCGTTGTCGGGGAGTTAGATGATCTTAGCTATATATCTAACTATATGTGTGTTTTGTTTTTCTTTCCTTCCGTTTTTCTAATTTTTGTGTGTCAATTGCTTTTAGGTACCAAATGGCTCTCAACGAGGCCCTCGGACATATTCCTCAGGGGGAGGAGGTAGATGAAAATGAAGTGGATGAGGTTCATCTTGAACCTCAAGTACAAAGAAGAGGCCGCCCACCTCATGATAACGCTCCAACCCCCCACCTCCTCCAAGGGCAGCACACCGGGTGTTGCCCAATGAAGGCTACGCAAGTGCAATTATTCCGCCCCGAATTCGGGCGGGCAATTTTCAAATAACCAATGTCATGCTTACTCTTTTGGAACAAAGAGGTTTCTTCACCGGAGCTCCATATCAGAATGCATATAAGCATCTCAAAGGTTTTGTGGATGCATGCTGGGGGAGCAAGCAGACGAATGTATCTGAGGACGCTTTGAGGTTAAGTCTTTTCCCTTTCTCACTTAGAGGGAAGACTTTGGATTGGCTTGAGAGGCTACCCAACCATTCCATCACCACTTGGGATGAGTTGGCCGAGAGGTTCATAGCAAAGTTCTTTTCTCCGGGACATATGGCAATATTGAGAGATGAAATCCTTGCTTTTAAACAAGAGCCAAATGAACTGTTACATGAGATTTGGGAACTGTACTAGACAATGGTCAAAGAATGTCCCAACAACGATATGACTGAAGCAATGATCCAGCAAACCTTTTATAGGGGTATCAACACAACTAACCAGTGTATGGTGAATCAGATCGCAGGGGGTAACTTCATGAACACGCCATATTTAGAAGCATGTGAAATATTAGATAAGATGGCGGACACCTCTTCAGCTTGGCAAAGTTGGGCCAATGTTCCTCAGGGTGACCCTAATGTTATCCACCTTCACAAGGAACTTCATGATCACAGACAAGCCATAGCAGAGTTAACAACTACCATGAATCAATTAGCAAGGGCACAACTTTAGCAGGTTCAGGGGCCAAAGCAAGTAAATGACATGGAAAGAGTGAATGTAATGGTTAACAAGAGGAGACAAAGAGGTCAACAAGTTCAACACAATCAGGATCAATTTGAGCAAAGTGGTAGTGGGTACAACCAAGATGACTCTTATGACGATCAAAGTAAAGAGGTTCAATATGTGAACAATTATCAAGGTCAACGGAGCAATACTCCAAATCAACAACAGTGGAGATCACAGGGAAACAATCAAAATTGGGGCAACAAGGCCAAAGGAATTGGAATAGTGGAAACAACAACAATCCGAACAATTGGGGGAACAACAATCAAAATTGGGGGAATCAAGGAAATAACTAAGGCAATTGGGGTGGCAACAATAATAGTAATTGGGGAGGCAATGGAAACCAAGGGGGTTGGAACAACAATAATCAAGGGAACCGGGGGGCGGGCTTTCAAAGGCCCCCAATGTATCAACAACCCAACAACCCGCCTTCATATCCGTCATAAGGGCAAAGTTCTTCCAACAATGAGATGGGACAGATAGAAAGTATGTTCAAGCAAATGATGAAAAGAAACGCCGACTCTGATGCCCAAATAGCCTCCTACAACACTTCTATCCGCAACTTGAAAGTCCAAATAGGTAAAATTTCTCAAGCCTTGAATACTCACCCTAAGGGGGCACTACAAAGTGATACGGTAGTAAACCCGAAGGGTGGAAACAATAGGGGCCATGCTATGGTGGTGACTACAAGAAGTGGTAGAGGTGGAGTTACTAGTACCTCTAATCCAAGAAAGATTGTGAATGATGATGTGGTTGTGCAAGAAGAGAATGAGCCAAGAAATGATGAGAATATGAATGATGAACTGAGGATAGACATTGATGAAAACGTGGAGGAGACACAAGATAATGTGAACCTATCTAGGGAACACGTGATAGACATACCGGATCCGGTAGTGCCCAAAGCCAAGGCTCCTTTGCCAAGGCCTCCTCCACCATATCCTCAAAGGCTCGTAATGCAAAACAATGAGAACCAATTCAAGAAATTCATTGATATGATGAAATGTTTGTCCATAAATGTGCCTTTAGTTGAAGCTCTAGAACAAATGCCGGGATATGCCAAGTTCATGAAGGACTTGGTAACAAAGAAGAGGTCAATGAACTATGAGACGATCAAAATGACACATCAAGTGAGTGCCATTGTGCATTCCATGGCTCCAAAGCTAGAAGATCCCGGTGCCTTTACAATTCCATGCACTATTGGTAGTGCCGATTTTGCCAAAGCCTTGTGTGATTTGGGAGCGAGCATTAATTTGATGCCATATTTTATGTTCAAGACATTGGGGATTGGGACACCAAGACCTACATCCATGAGGTTGCAAATGGCAGACCAAACAATGCAGAGGCCATTGGGGATAATTGATGATGTGGTAGTTCGGGTCGACAAGTTCATACTTCCCGGCGATTTTGTGATATTCGACTGTGAGGTTGACTATGAGGTGCCAATCATATTGGGGAGACCTTTCCTAGCTACATGGAAGTCCTTAGTTGATGTGGAAGCTAGGGATCTCACCTTCCGGGTGGGCAATGAAAAGGTTGTGTTCCACGTGTGCAAGTCAATGAGGCAGCCTAATAGCAACGAAGTATGTTCGTGTGTGGATCTTGTGACTGAGGTGATTGTTGATGACACAAGTGCTATGATTAATGTGGAAGACCCTTTGGAAGTTGTGTTGTTGAATCATGATGAGGATGAGAAGGAAGGCTTGGTAGAATGTGCAAATGCTTTGCAAGGACTGGGATCCTACACATATGGACCCCAAAAACTTTCATTGGACCTTGAGAACCGGAAGACTCTACCAACAAAGACCTCAATCGAGAAGCCACCCACATTGGAGTTGAAGCCCTTGCCTTCACACCTCAGGTATGAGTTCTTAGGCCCTTGTTCCATATTACCTGTTATTCTCTCTTCGTGCTTAACTAATGTGCAGGTAGATACCACCCTTGCGGTGCTTCAAAGAAGGAAGAAGACAATAGGTTGGACATTGGCGGATATTTGGGGTATAAGCCCCGCCTTTTGCATGCACAAAATCATATTGGAGGAAGATGCCAAACCCTCCGTGGAACATCAAAGGAGGTTGAATGAGGCCATGCAAGAGGTAGTCAGGAAAGAGATCATCAAGTGGCTAGATGCAGGGGTTGTGTACCCCATTTCTGATAGTTCATGGACTTCACCGGTACAATGTGTCCCAAAGAAGGGGACATGACTGTGATCACAAATGATAGAAATAAATTGATTCCTACAAGAACTGTCACCGGTTGGAGGGTATGCATGGATTATAGGAAGCTGAACAAAGTGACCCGGAAAGACCACTTTCCATTGCCATTTCTTGACCAAATGTTGGATAGACTTGCCGGACGTGGTTATTATTGTTTTTTGGATGGGTATTCCGGATATAACCAGATTCTCATTGCACCTGAAGACCAAGAGAAAACCACATTCACTTGTCTGTATGGCACATTTGCGTTCTCAAGGATGTCGTTTGGTTTGTGTAATACCCTGGCTACTTTTCAGCGGTGTATGATGGCAATATTTACGGATATGGTGGAGGACTTCCTTGAGGTGTTCATGGATGATTTCAGTGTTGTGGGGGATTCCTTTGATAAAGTGTTGGCCTGATGTGAAGAGACCAACTTAGTGCTTAATTGGAAGAAGTTCCACTTTATGGTCGAGGAGGGCATTGTCCTTAGCCATAAGATCTCCAAGAACGGTATTGAAGTGGACAAAGCAAAAATTGAAGTGATATCAAAACTCCCTCCTCCGACTTTCTTCAAGGGAGTGAGGAGCTTTCTTGGTCACGCAGGGTTTTACCGTAGGTTCATCAAGGATTTCTCAAAAGTGGTGAACCCCTTGTGCAAGTTGTTGGAAAAAGATGCCAAGTTTGTGTTCAATGATAATTTCTTGAAAGCTTTTGAGCTACTCAAGTATAGGTTGACTACCACTCCCATTATTACTGCACCCAATTGGAGCTTACCATTTGAGCTCATGTGCGATGCTAGCGACGTTGCGGTAGGAGCGGTATTGGGGCAAAGAATCAACAAGATATTTCATCCGGTCTATTATGCAAGCAAAATCCGCGGAATTCCCATCGCGGTCGTGCTGGTACTTTTGCGGCCGCATCTTCTTGTCGTGGTCCGCGTTCATGTTTGTGCCCAAAAAAACCATCTCTCTAATTTTTCATATCGCAGATCGCGAAATAATGGCCACATCCGCGTTAATACTTTCGCGGCCGCATTTTTTTGTTGCGGTCCGCGTTCCACACCTATTGACCCAGTCTTAGTTTTTGTTCAAGTTTTGACTCTTTTATGAGTTGATTATGGCTCCTTTGTCTCATTTTGAACAATCCCTGCAAGCAAGCATATTAAGTTAGTTTTCGGGAATACCTTCACGTATTTTTGACCCAAAACACAAGTAAAAGAGAGTAATTAATAGGCTAAAATCCCTACTTATCAACTCCCCCAAACTTAAGCTTTTGCTTGTCCTCAAACAAATAAGGTAATTCCCACATTCACAAGAAAAAGAAAAGGATATTTCAGCTGGCCTAAGGTGACTTCATCAAGCATCAATTGGGACTAACAATTACCCTCAACACAAATGAATTATCAACAATGTCGTGTTATGCCCTTTTGAGTTCCATAGTTCTAATGTGACACTAGAGCATCAAGAGTTGACTCAATTCATCAAGGTAGCTCGCTCTCTCACGTAGGTAATTGTGGATCCCAAACTCCTCCTCCTCTAATCTCCATGAGCAAATCTCGCTTTTTAGAATGTAACCCTCATAACAAGGATTGTGAAGAAGTGCGCTCATCACTCTCAAAAGAATGCCACAAGTCCGGCTCTAAGTACCATTAGCTTGCCCCTTATGTAAATCACCACTAGTGTAAGCTCACTCAACTTGAAATCATATAGGGCTTTAATGGGATGTAATGAAGGCTTTTGGACCAAGGTAGGACATAACGAACTATGATGGTTTTATCTTTCCTTAAACACTCCATTTTCTCATTTCGGCTCATACTTTCTAAACTCTTTGAGTCATTTTTCTTCTTCCTTAGGGGAACTAGAGAGACAAACCGTCACTCTTTCTTACTCATGACAATTGTTTTTCTCCTTTTCTCATCATTTCTTGCCTTTCATCATTATGTTCTTTGAATCCCTTCAACCTTCTCTTTCTTTTTGACGTATTTCTTTTTAGCTTTTTTTCCTTTTCTTTGCCTTTCCTTTTCAACAATTCTTTTTCTTCTTTGAACCTTTTATCACTTTCAAATTACTCGTCTCTCCCCCAAACTTATGCTTTTATCAATTGTTCATCATGAATGCTAAGGAAAGATTGGGTGCAAAGAGAGGGTCATTATAGAACGGATAAAAGCTTGTAATGTGGCTATTGAATGAAAAAGTCTTAGGCTCAAAGGGGTTGACCAGGGATATCATATTGGTAGGTTACGGAAGCTTTCAAAGTTCAACTTGGACCAAGGAGAGCCTACAATCATTTTTCAAGTCGAGCTACACTTAGAATTTTGCCTAGACAAACATTCAGGGTAAGTTCTAGACTTATTCGCACAGGACTTGGACTTGCAATTCAATACCTCACCTCTCAAGCCACTGGATTGTTAAAGAGAACAGAGTCGAGGGCCCACAACAACCCTAGCTAAGATTGAAAATCACAAATGGCTCAATGAAACCACTTGATGATTGTTTTAGCCAACACAAAAGTTTAAAGATCACAACTAGAGCTAATCTTTGCCAATCAACTTGTCTCTAACCATGAGGTCGAAGGTAAATGTGTTATTACCAAGTGAAGCCTTCTTGAGACACTTTTATTCATTACTACTACTATATACACCAAAACAAAAAGAAAACGGACTCGATCCCTTAAGAAGGTTGTCACGCCATCTATCATTGGGAAGAGCCACCCGGTTCACACAGCATCCACCTTTGGAAATAACTGTGGCATTAAGAAAACCAAAGGCTTATTGATCATGCAGAATGCAAAAAGAAGATAAAAACACAAAAATAACTACTAAAGGAAATAAGAAGCTAAGCTATTAAGGAAAAATACGGAAGAAGTTATGAAGTAAACTGCGGAAAGTAAACTGAATATGTACAATAATGGAGAGAAACGAATATATATAGAATGGAAATGAATATATACATCGAATGGCAAAATTATATACATACCAAAAGTGAAAAATAACGAAAGTGAAACTAACGATAAATAAAGGCAAAGAAAAATAGTATCATAATTACTACATACCAATGTCATCAAATCATAACCAAATCAAACATGGACCACCCCCCAAATAAAAGATAGCATTGTCCTCAATGTTAATATCAAAATACGATCAGGGAAAGGTTAGAGAGTAAAGAAAACTCCCTATGTGGTCTCTGTCTGCATGGGGTCAGGCACACAAGTAGGGTCCTCGGACTGCATAGGATCATCAGCTCCCTCCGGGTCCTCTAACTAGATCTCCAAATCCTCTAGCTGGGGGACCACAAATCCTCTAACTGGAGCATTGTCTACCTCATGCTCTGCTACCTGTGCTGCTGGGGCAGTCTCCTCTAGAAGCAAGTCAAGTGGGATATCTCCAGCAGAAGTGAACTTCTCTACCTCTTTCTTCAGCTTCTCCACTGACTCCTTTGAGGCCTGAGTCTTTCTCATCTTCTTTACCTGCTTGCCTAGATCCTTGATCACCTTGACATGAGTATCCAAAGTCTCCAGAATCTTCTTTTGGTTGTCCAGGAGCTTCTTCTGATTGTCCAAAAGCTCCTTTAATGAATCCTTCACTAATGGAGGTACCTGAAGTTGTGTTGGGGATGACTGTGCTGCTAATGCACTGGATAAGACAGATAACTTTGATGTAGCTGCCTGCATCCAGTTATTGATGCTAGATAAGGTCTGAGAAACCCATAGTGTAGTCTGGGGGTAAGTAGAGGATGAGGGCACAAATAGTGGTGCAGTGATGGATGGCCCGAATGAAGGATAAGGCATGGCAGCTGAAGGTCCCTATGCTGTGGAAGGATCTAACCTGGTGGCCACTACCATTGGCTCTTCAGACTAGCCAGTGGAGGTAGTGGCTTTACCCTTTTCTTTAGGGTTGTCCGGTCCTTGGAGGCTATACTAGGAGAAAGGTTTCTTCGTCTTCACCTTCGTGTCATAATGCCTCCCCTCTACCTTTTGGTCCTCGAGATACATAGTGATGAAGTTGGGATGTGGTGGGACATGAGGTTCCCCACATTGATTGGATACCCCGCCATGATGGAAACTATTAGGATCGCCCGGGAGAGTGGGATGACACTATCATGGTGGCTAGGATCAAGCCGGCTACATACAAATCTGCACCACCCTTTGGCTTCAAAGATGAGGGTGTTTCTGGCGATTGGGACTCCAGCTGCGAGCCAGGCCGTTATTGTCCCTGGGATGGCTATTACTTTTTCTAGCCAAGGCCGGGCTGCTTCATCTAGGGCCATCTTCTCCAAATACTGTACCAACTTCCACATCCTCAAAATTAACATATTTGTTCAAGGTGTCGCCATCAAACTGTATCTTCAAGTTCTGTACCTTTGTCACTGTGGTGCCCTTTTTGATGTGGGCAACATTTGCATAGAACTCCTTGTCAAGGTACTCATTTTCATCCAGAACCTTGCTGGTGAAGTACTTCCACCCTTTTCTCTTCTCAAACTGTCTCTTGATATTTGGATTGTGGGGAAGGAGATCTCTGTCTATAAACGGTCGCTCAAGGGTAAGCGATCTTTGGGGGCACCATTCCCGGAATTTGAGGTATGATTTCTCGCTCACGAATATATCTGCCCACACCTCAGGCTTCCTTGATTTAGCAAGACCACCCACATTGGTATCACCCCCTCTCCCGTCATCCGGGACCTCGTCATCCTCATCTACATTGAGAGGAGCAGTTGTTGAGGCCGAAGATGCAGCAGGTGGGGAAGATGGATCTGATGCCTCACTACCTCCCTCTGAGCCATCAAACGACCCAGAAGAGGAGGTAGCTTTATTGATTAGGCGAAAGGGTTGTGATTGGGCCTCTTGTCGAGGTTGTGTAGATTCCCCCTCAGAAATCTCCCGGGATGGGAGATATTCACTTGTGTCTGATGATTCGGCAGGAGGTCTAGTGAGGGTTTTCTTTTTGCTTATGATTCTTTGAGCTGCTAAGGGAAAAGCCTGCTTTCCTTTGCCCCAGCCTCGGGAGGATTCTTCCCTCCCTTTTAATTTGTCTGCTCCTCCACGAGATCGCACCATTTTCTGTAACATACAATTAGTGAAAGATAATTAGAATTGGGGTTCAATCATGCCTTAAAGCAGTACAGATGAAATGAACAACAGTGCTTCTCAAAACAGGGCTTCACGAATCGCGAGAAAGTGGACGCGGCCGCGGAATGCCCATCGCGGACCGCGAAAAAGTAAACGTGGCCGCGAAGAGGTCAGGTTCTGACTACTGACTCTATGATCTTGGACACACGCGGATTGCAAAAAATTAGACGCGGCCATGAATGACCAATCGCAGACCGCGAAAACATGAACGCGGTCGCGAAAGTAATTAACAGACTCTTTGAAGTTTACAAGCGCGGACCGCGTAAAAGTGACCGCCGCCGCAAACTCTTAGCAATTACTCTGTAACTAAAAACTGGGGTAGCGCGGACCGTAAAAATATGAACGCGGCCGCCTACCCTATCGCGGACCGTGTAAAATGGACCGCGATCGCGAAATTCAAATACGATCGACACTAAGAACACTGATAACTAGGGTTTTCACTAAGTGTGCAAACAATGGTTTAATTAACCATGCAAAGTTACTAACCCCAGCCCCCATTAGGCATATAAACACTACCCACATGTATTTAAGTATCAATTAAGCATTAATTTGAGATCAATGGCATGCATCTAACCCTAACTAACATAGAAAAATTAAAACAAAGAGAAAAGAAAAGAAAAGGATAAAATCACATCATGAAATTGAACATATCAGTTGTAAAATTGTAGTAGGAAATGAACTTTTAATGTGAATGAGATGAAAATTGAGAGCAGTATGAGATGAACAATGCTTTTTGTGCGGTGAAACGTTATGGTTCGAAAAGTGTAAAATGGTTAAAGAACCATTATTTATACTAATCAACTGTGGAACCCACCGCCTTACTTGTGCGTGGCCGCGAAATTCTATCATGGTCTGCGCTATGTTACCTTATGTAGACCAGCTTCAAGCACATGGGCGCGGTCCACGAAATATCGGTCGCGCCCGTGAAATTCAATGTGGTCCGCGAAAATTGGAATGCGGCCGCGATCGCTGAAGGATTTTTGACAGTCCAACTTTAGAGAGTTGGCATTTTTCTCTTTTCAAGTATGCGTTCGCGGACAAAAATGTGTTGTTGCGAAATGCTTACGCGGACCGCGAAATTTTGGGCGCGGTCCGCGAACTTCCAACACTTAGCCAAATTTTCCCTGTCAAAATCCTGCACTGCACAACCAATTCCTGCATATACTTGACAACAAGTTAGTCCAAAACAATGTCTAATCTAGAAAGAAAATCAAAAGAAAGAAAGAAAAACACATGGGTTGCCTCCCAAGAAGCGCCTGATTTAACGTCGCGGCATGACGCATGTTACCATTATCATTTGAAATGGATCAAGGCCACCACATGGCTATCATCAATCTTGCTAAGGTAATGCTTTACTCGATGCCCATTGACTCTAAAGATTTTGCCTTTTTTGTTTTTCAAATCGAGAGCACCAAATAGAGTTACATGCACCACTTCAAAATGGCCACTCCACTTTGACTTGAGCTTTCCCGGAAACATCTGTAACCGAGGGTTGAATAGAAGAACCAAGTCACCCTCCTTGAATTCTTTATTCCGGATATATTTGTCATGTAAGTACTTTATCTTGTCCTTATACAAGGACGAGCTGGAATAAGCATGGAATCGAAACTTATCAAGTTCATTTAGTTGCTCTACCCTGAGATTGGCAGCTACATCCCATTCAAGGTTCAACTTCTTCAGCGCCCACATGGCCTTATGCTCTAATTCAACTGGAAGATGGAATGCTTTCCCAAATACCAACCGGTATGGAGACATACCAATTGGAGTCTTGTAAGCTGTACGATAGGCCCATAAAGCATAGTCAAGTTTCCTTGACCAATCAGTCTGGTTTGCATTGATGGACTTGGATAATATGCTCCTGATCTCCTTGTTGGAGACCTCAACTTGTCCACTAGCCTGTGGGTGATAAGGGGTTGACACCTTATGATTGATACCATACTTAGAAAGTAAAGTGTCGAAGGCTTTGTTGCAAAAATGAGAACCCACATCACTAATGATAGCCCTTGGGGTGCAGAATCCTGTGAAGACATTTTTCTTTAAGAAAGCCACCACACTTTGTGTCTCATTGTTAGGCAAAGCCACAGCTTCAACCCATTTGGAAACATAATCAACAGCAACCAGAATATAAGTATTCCCACATGAACTCACAAATGGTCCCATAAAGTCGATGCCCCACACATAAAAAATATCAATCTCAAGAATAGTGGTGAGGGGCATTTCATTTTTTTTGGAAATTCCACCAGCTCTTTGGCACTCATCACAATGCCTAACAAGCTCGCTAGCATCTTTGTACAAGGTGGGCCAATAGAATCCACAGCTTAGGACCTTTGTAGCAGTTCTCTCCCCACCATGGTAACCACCATAGGGCGAGGAATGGCAAGTTTCAAGAATACTCAATTGCTCTTCTTTTGGAACACATCTCCAGATAATGCCATCATTGCAAATTTTGAAAAGATATGGCTCATCCCAATAATAATCCAAGCAGTCCCGTTTGAGCTTCTTCCTTTGGTTTGAAGATAGCTCATTCGGGACAATGCCGGTCACAAGAAGGTTAGCCACATCGGCGAACCAAGGTATCCCAGTCACATACACGGAGAGGAGTTGTTCATCCAAGAGCGAATCATTAATCTCGAGGCCATCATGGGGCCGCCCCTCCTCTTCCAAGCGGGACAAATAGTCCGCAACTTGATTTTCACTCCCTTTTAAGTCTATGATTTCAAGGTCAAACTCTTGTAGAAGAAGAACCCATCTCATCAACCTAGCCTTAGAGTCCTTTTTACTCATCAAATAACGAAGTGCTGCGTGATCGGTGTGCACAATCACATTGGTACCCATGAGGTACGGGCGGGACTTTTCCATGGTGAAGACAATGGCTAATAGCTCTTTCTCGGTCACCGTATAGTTGACTTGGGCATCATTCATTGTTTTTCTTGCATAATAAAAATATCTTGTTGATACTTTTCCCCAAAACCGCTCCTACCACAATGTCGCTAGCATCGCACATGAGCTCAAATGGTAATCTCTAATTGGGTGCGGTAATGATGGGAGTGGTAGTCAATCTATAATTGAGAAGCTCAAAAGCTTTCATGCAATCATCATTGAACACAAACTTTGCATCTTTTTCCAACAACTTGCACAAGGGGTTAACCACTTTTGAGAAATCCTTGATGAACCTACGGTAAAAACCTGCGTGACCAAGAAAGCTCCTCACTCCCTTGACGGAAGTCAGAGGAGGGAGTTTTGATATCACTTCAATATTTTATTTGTCCACTTCAATACCGTTCTTGGAGATCATATGACCGAGGACAATGCCCTCCTCGACCATAAAGTGGCACTTCTCCCAATTAAGCACTAAGTTGGTCTCCTCACATCGGGCCAACACTTTATCAAGATTATCCAAACATTCTTCAAATGAATCCCCCACAACACTGAAATAATCCGTGAACACCTCGAGGGATTCCTCCACAATATCCGTAAATATTTCCATCATACACTGCTAAAAGGTAGTCGGTGCATTACACAAACCAAACGGCATCCGTGAGAATAGAAATGTGCCATTCGGACAGGTGAAGATGGTTTTGTCTTGATCTTCAGGTGCAATGAGAATTTGGTTGTACCCGGAGCACCCATCCAAAAAGCAATAATAAGCACACCCGGCAAGTCTATCCAACATTTGGTCAAGAAATGGCAATGGAAAATGGTCTTTGCGGGTCACTTTGTTCAGCTTTCTATAATCCATGCATACCCTCCAATCGGTGACAGTTCTTGTGGGGATCAATTCATTTCTATCATTTATGATCACAGTCATGCCCCCTTCTTTGGGACACATTGTACCGGCAAAGTCCATGAACTATCAGAAATGGGGTACACAACCCCTGCATCTAGCCACTTGATGATCGCTTTCTTGACTACCTCTTGCATGGCCTAGTTCAACCTCCTTTGATGTTCCACGGAGGGTTTGGTATCTTCCTCCAATATGATTTTGTTCATGTAGAAGGCGGGGCTTATACCCCAAATATCTGCCAATGTCCAACCTATTGCCTTCTTTCTTCTTTGAAGCACCGCAAGGATACCTGCACGTTAGTTAAGCATGAAGAAATAATAACAGGTAATGTGGAACAAGGGCCTAAGAACTCATATCTGAGGTGTGAAGGCAAGGGCTTCAACTCCAATGTTGGTGGATCCTCGATTGAGGGCTTTGTTGGCGGAGTCTTCCGGTTCTCAAGGTCCAAGGAAAGTTTACGGGGTCCATATGTGTAGGATCCCATTCCTTGCAAAGCATTTACACATTCTATCAAGCCTACCTTCTCATCATCCTCACGATTTAACAACACAGCTTCCAGAGGGTCTTCCACACTGATCATAGCACTCGTGTCATCAACAATCACCTCCATCACAAGATCCACAAAAGAGCATACTTTGTTGCTATTAGGCTGCCTCATTGACTTGCACACGTGGAACACAACTTTTTCATCGCCCACTCGGAAGGTGCAACCAATGCCTTCCCTATTGCTAGGAAAGGTCTCCCAAATATGATTGGCTCCTCATAGTCAACTTTGCAGTCGACAATCACAAAATATGCGGGAAGAATGAACTTGTCGACCCGAACTATAACATCATCAATAATCCCCAGCGGCCTCTCCATTGTCCGGTCTGCCATTTTCAACCTCATAGTAGTAGGTCTTGGTTAGAGCTTCAACCAAAGGTACATTTATGGACAAACTTTTCATCATATCAATGCATTTCTTGTTGTCGTTGTTTTATTTTGCGAGCCTTTGAGGATATGGTGGAGGAGGCCTTGGCAAAGGTGCCTTGGATTTGTGCACTACCATTTCTGGTATGTCTATCACGTGTTCCCTAGACGGGTTCACATCATTTTGTGTCTCCTCTACGGTGTCATCAATATCTATCCTCACTTCATCATTCACATTCTCATCATTAGCTTGGATCTCATCATCTTCTTGCACAACCAAATAATCATTCACAATCTTTCTTGGATTGGAGGTACTTGCATCTTCACCTCTATCGCTTCTTGTGGTCACCGCCATAGCATGGCCTGTATGTTCCCAACCTTCGGGTTTACTACCGTATCACTTTATAGTGCCCCCTTAGGGCGAGTATTCAATGCTTGATAAATTTGACCCATTTGTACTTCCAAGTTGCGGATAGAAGTAGCAAAGTGAGCATCACGTTAGTTATCTGGAAGTTGCCCGCCCTAATACGGGGAGGGACTATAGCACTTGCATACCCTTCATTCGGCAACACTCGGTGTGAAGCCGCTTGTGGTAGAGGTGGGGGTAGAACGGGCATATTGTCATGAGGTGGTCGGCCTTATCTATTGGCTTGAGGTTCAAGAGAGACCTCATCCATTTGATCATCCTCAACGTTCACATCCCCCAAAAGGTAAGTTTTCGAGCTCATTGTTTTCCATGATTGCACCTACAATTTCTCAACACGTTAGCAAGAAGGAAGGAAAAGAATATATCCCAACAACACATCTAAATATATAGCTAACACCGTTTTTTAGCTCCCCGGCAACGGCGCCAAAAATGAATCTCATCCAATTTCACACCTCAATTCAAGGTTATGAAAATGGTCGATGCAATAATAGTACCCAACAAGAGTCAGGGTCGAATTCCACAGGGAGCTATAGATGGGAGTTAGTAATATATCTCGTAACGTGTGACTTTGAATATCTAAATTTACTCTTCCGCAAAATCTGGTTGTTTTAAAGTCTAATTGAAACTACGATTGCAAATTGATAAATAAAACTAGGAGATTGTTTTTGTTGTTTTTCAAATGTTGTAAAAAGCCTAGGGCTATGACCTTTCCCTAGGTGTTTGCCTAATGGGATATAAACTTTAAAGATTATTTTATTGGTCGGGGTGTATTATAGCTATCAACACTCAATTATCCACTCAATATCTCTCGTTCAGAGAGTGATTTTGCCCAATTTGGCTTTCTCAAGTCCAAATGGGTATTGAACAAAACGGTTGATAAAAGCTTAGGTCGGGTTGTTACTATCTCTAGGTTCAACCCTTTAATTGGGCTTATCAATCTCTCGATTGACCCAATTTCTTGTTAGCCAAGTTTTTCTAGACTAAGTCTCTCTTTCTCAAGTAGAGACCAAGTCAAATAGGCATGAACTAATGTTTGCAAACATTAATTCTACAAATGGAAGCAAGAACAAGGCTAAATAATAAACACCCAACCATAAACAAGCATTAAATTAAACACCCATTAAGTTTACACATTAGAGTTGGGCCACAACCCTAGTGAAAATCTAGCTAGTCATGCTTGAAATGGAAGAAATAGAAGAAGAAATGATAATTAAACTCATATTGCTAATTAAAATGATAAAATCTATGTTCGAAGAGCTCAAAATATGAAAAACTACTAAAAAGAGTAAAAGAAAACGTCTACTGTAGCAGCTGATGTCAAAAGTTACCCTAAAAATATGAAACTTTTCTATTTACATAGGGCTAGAAATTTCGGACAAAATGCCCTTTTGGAGGTTCTGCGGCCACACAATTCCATGTGCGGTCCGCACTTTTCTTTAGCTTGACAGGATTGGAAGTCTGCGGCCACATAATTCTGAACCGCAGCCTTAATGCACTCTTTCTGCGGTTCGCAGAATTGTAACTGCGACCGCACCTTGCTCTTCTGCGGTCCACACAATTGTATCTGCGGCCTCAGAATTGTTATGCAGTCCGCACTTCTGAGAGACTTGGAATACATCTTCTCTGAACTTTGCTTCTGGCTCAGATTTTGCGGCCGCACAATTCATGTGCGGAGTGTACTTTGCACCAGTCTCTGATGGAAATTCCTTAATAACCTGCGGCCGCAGATGATATTCTGCGGTCCGCACAATTGAGCTTCTATGCCTTTTTTGTCCTTGAGTTCATATTACTCCTTTTTTAGTTGGATTTCATCTCGGGAGTTCATCTTCCAATATTCCTCCAATTAAGCACATTTCATCAGTTTTCGGGAAGACAATTAAACGCTTTTGGACTAAAACGATAGCTAAAAGGCGATAATAAATAGTCAAAATCTCCACTTATCAGCGCGTCCAAGGGATCATGGGGCATGGCTGGAAAGTTTCCCATGACCTTCTCCCCCATATGAGTTGGCGACGTCCTTGGTGCCTTACTTGCAAGATAATCATCGATCATGCTCTTATAGGCTTTGAGGTTTGTTCCCCTCTCCCAAGTATTCTCCTCTGTATCACAGCCCTGCCATTTTACCAAGAACTCTTGGTGATCTTTCCTTGAGGCATGAACCACTCGATCATCGAGAATAACTTCTACACGCCTTTTTCCGGTTGTATTAGGGCCTCGAATACTGGGTTTTGTGAGTTGGGTCCGTGAAGGATCCTCTATGTCTTCCCGAAAAGGTTTCAGAAGGCTGATATGGAAGACTAGATGAATCTTCCACCAGGCTGGGGTATCCACCTGGTATGCAATTTTCCTGATGCGCTTCTCAATGGACAAGGGTCCAATGTATTTTTGCAATAGGCGAGGGTCATGGACCCCTCCAAACAAGTATCGCTTTGGGATTTTCACCATCACTTTGTATTCTACTTGGTATTCAACAAAGAGACGATTTTGATCAGCGTGCTTTTTTATCCACTTTTGGGCTTTAATAAGATAACTCCGCACTATCTCCAAATTTTGCTTCCATTCCTTCGAGAAGCTAGTAGCTCGAGGAGATTTTGACATGTTTGGGGCATTCACAGTGTGTGGAAGTAGCGGTTGTTGTTCGGTAACAACTTTAAAAATGTTTTTATTTATACTAGAGCTTTTTTATGAATTGAAACACAGTTGAGCAGCATCTAGAAGCTTCACCCAATTATTCAGTGATTCGGTAACAAAATGGCGGATATATTACTCCAGCATGCCCTTGAACCGCTCCGTCTGGCCATCATATTGCGGATGGAAACTTGAACTATGGCTCAATTTGGACCCGAGACACTTAAAGAGTTGAGTCCAAAAGTTGCTAGTGAAGCAAGAGTCGCGATCATTAAGGATGTCTTTACGTAGATCCCAATATTTGACAACATGAGAGAAGAAGAGTTGAGTTGTATCTTCTTCTGATATATATTTTGGGGCTGCTATAAATATGGCATACTTGGAAAACCAATCTACCACAGCCAAGATAGTTGTAAGATCTTCGACCTTGGTCAATCCGGTGATGAAATCCAGCAAAACACTTTCCCAAGTTTTCTTTAGAACAAGTAATGGCTCCAAAAGTCCCGCTTGTGTCAAGCGGTCTGACTTGTCTTTCTGTCATACTAGGAAATTCTTCACACACTGCGCAACATCATCAGCCATTTGAGGCCAATAATAAGCACGGCACAGCAACGCCATGGTGCGTTCTTCACCTGGGTGGCCGACTCACAAAGTATCATGGCATTCCATTAGAAAAGTACTTCGCAGATCGCCTCCTTTAGGAACATAAAGTCGGTTCCCTTTCACCTTCAGGAACCCGTCTTCCACGTAGAACTGGCGAGTCTTGCTTTGTCCTACCAAATCGACCAAATACTGTGCATCAGGATCTTTGGTGAGTAGATCCTATATTTGGTCTTTTATAGTGGTGGCCACTTCACTCCCCCTTAGGGTGGCGAATAGTCACGTCGATGCTAAGTCATCCCTCCGACTGAGCTCATCAACAACTTGGTTAGTCTTCCCACTTCGGTACTCCAGGTTCAAGTGAAATTTCGCTAGGAGTTCCTGCCACCTGGCGTGTCGACCATTCAGCTTTGGCTGGGTCATGAAATGGCTAATGGTTATGTTGTCTGTCTTGACCACGAACGGGGTTCCCATCAGATAGTGCCTCCAAAGGGTAAGCAATAGACGACAACCAATAATTCTTTCTCATGGGTGGCATAGCGCAGTTTTGCATCCTTCAACTTTTGGCTCTCGTACACCACTAGATGCTCCTCTTATAGAAAGACTCCGCCCAGAGCATAGTCAAATTCATCCGTTTGTACTTCGAATAGCTTAGCCAAATTAGGAAGGGCCAAAATGGGGCTACTAGACATAGCCAGTTTTAATGCGTTAAAGGCCTCCACTCGCCTCGGACCCCAATCCCAAGGCATGAATTTCTCTAGGAGTTCTATCAATGACACTGCAATGAGAGAGAATTTTTTTACAAATCGGCGATAAAAGTTGCATAGGCCAAGGAACTCCCTCAAGGCGTGGATATCCTTAGGCGGCGACCAATCTGTGACAACCTGAATCTTCTGTTGGTCCATCTTGATCCGCCCTTCCTCCATGACATGTCCGAGAATGTCAATCTATTTTTGGGCAAAGCAGCACTTTGAGAGCTTCACATAGAATTCATGCTCCCGCAGTCGTGCTAGGACCTTCCACATGTGCTCTGAGTGTTCCTCCAATGTTTTATTGTATACCACAATGTTGTCCAAGTAGAACAATAGGAATTCGTCAATGTACTCGGAAGACTTGGTTCATCAAAGTGCAAAATGTGGCCGGAGCATTATTCAAGCCGAATGGCATGACCAGAAAGTCGTACGACTAATATCTTGTCACATAGGTCATCCTGTATTCATCTCCCTCAGCAATCCGAACTTGCTAGTAACCTATCTTCATGTCTTTTATGTGAACACTATAGCACCATCCAATCTATCGAACAAGTCTGCCATTAGCGGGATAGGGTACTTGTTCTTCACGGCGATTTTTTTTAAGGAACGATAATCCACACACAGTCTCCGAAGCTCGGTGATTTCGGCTTATGACATTCTGTATGGCGCCCGGGTGGGTGGCTTCGCACCCGGCACCAAGTCAATCTCATGGTCCATAGTGCGCCTAGGAGGGAGTCGCTTTGGCATGTCCTGTGGCATGATGTCTTCAAACTCCTTTAGCATCTCCTTTATGAGTGAAGGAATGGGACCCGAATAGCATTCAATATCTTCAATATAGAGGGTAGTAAGGAACGTCGGTTCATGTCTTCTGGCTCCCTTTTTCAACTACAAGGCCGAGGTGTTCCCGGCGGCCATATTTATGGTTGTGCATGGGATAATACAGGGCTTGGCCCCGTTTTCTCCCATCATCAATAGAATGTCTGCATAAGGTAGAGGAATGGTATTGGTTTGCCTCATGAATTCCATCCAACTATCAGCTCGAAGTCATCTATGATCACCACACGCAAGTTGAAATTTTCTTCATAAAGACCAAGATTCACTGGCACTCCTTTGGCTATTCCACCTAGTAGCTAAGGTGGTGAATTGATAACCTTGAAACGACCTTTGCCCTTACCCACAACTAGACCAAGGTGCTCCACCTGAGTTGAGGCTAAGTAGTTGTGAGTAGCGCTCGTGTCTATCATCGCCCAGATGGGCTTGCCATTAACTTTCATCTCGACGAACATCAAGGTCTTCTCTTGGTTAAGAGGAGGCCCCTCATCCGCCTTCTCTTTCCCTTTCTTGGTGGTTGGGCATGGGTCCTTCTTCTTGCGGATACCAGCACTGATTCCCGATAAGGCCTCAGAAATAGAACAAACAAGTGCGTTGAAGGCACCTATTGGTTTTGTCCGGTCAGCATCATCTGTGTCATCATCTGTCCCATCATCAAAAGTTTGATGGGCGTTTATTTGTGCTTGTGGGCATTCATTGTTCCAATATGGCCTGCCGCAATGACGGCATCCTAAAAGTGCTTCCTCCCCCTATCGTTGTTGTGAGATGCATCACTATTGGTGCTTGAGGAAGGAGTCTTAGATTTGGTTGGGATCCGATCTACTCCACTTTTTCTAGGGCCACCATTGCTAGGCTGGCCCCCTTTGTATCCTCCTCGGACAGGCGGTAGAGGCCTATCCTTCCGAGATTCTACTTGATAGTCCCCAAAGCATTCCGCTGCTTAGATCGCCTTGGGTAAAATGTCTACCCTTTCTCTTTGCAGCTCCATACGATCATAAGGTTTCAAACCTTACATGAATGTTAAGAGTTTGTCTTTGTCCCCCATATCACATATGTTCAGCATGAGCGCGGAGAATTCCCGCACATAATCTTGTACTGACTTGGTCTGGCGGAGCTCCTGTAGCTTTCTCCGCGCATTGTACTCAACATTTTCGGGAAAGATTTGTAGGCGTATGGCTGCCTTCAGTTCTCCCCATGTCTCAAGAGTATCTTCACCGGCCCTGATGGTTTTGTATGTCACCTACCACCAGAGTTTATCATCACCCTCAAGATATATGGCATCAGTTGCTACCTTTTTTGCTTCTTCTAACTCCCTCGTGGCATCGAAGTATTGTTCGATGTCGAAAATGAAGTTATCCACTTTCTTGGCATTCCGAGCTCCCTTTTATGGTTTTGGGTCAGGAATCTTCAGCTTTTGTGGCATAAGGGCGAGGTTCACAGCACCCTCGATCTGGTTTTCGCCTCTTCGAAGTAGGCCTTGTAGTGCAGCATTAACAACATATGTGTTCCCTCGTCCAATGTCGAGCCTAGGCTTTGATACCAACTGTTACGTGCCGCCTTCCTGAGATTCCTTGTAAGGGCAATGTAAGGCTAAGCAACCAATGTCCGTGCAGTTACTATCTGCCAACTGGGTCTCCTCCGTACGCTTGATGAAATTGTCAATGCCGTATGGGATATTCAATGTCAAGAGCAATTAAGAGAACATAAAATAGAATGAGAATGGAAGAAAGCTTGATTGCATTAATGAAAACTATTACAGAAAAGCAACACAGTGTCGAGGGGGAGAGACACCAGTACAGCGAATTGTTTACTTGCTTGAAAGTTTGATTGCTTGATACCCCCAAATAATGCTTAAAAAAACAAACTTACAGGACTTGACCTAACTAAGCTAGAGAGACATAATGAAAATACAGGAAGTAAAACTACTCTATATTTACAATGAAAAGGACTTATATTCCTACAAGGTAGAAGCAGGTTCGTTGGCAGCAACCTTGTCTTTAGCATCAGAGTCTGCGCACACGGTGATGTTGGCATATGCCTGCGGCTGGCGCTGGCGAGGGCTATCGGTGAGGCGACATAGGCACAAGTGTGCTTGTCACTTGGCGCGGCCAAGACCACGGGGCCGTCCATGGTGCTAGGCATTGCGAGGCTTGCCAGAATGCTATGGGGCACGTCCAAGGGGTCATGAGGCATGGCTGGAAAGCCGTCCATGACAGATAGCATGGCAAATTAACAAAACAAGTAAAACACAAAGTAAAATCAATTAAGGAGACCCATGACATGTTCAAATCATCAAGCCGTTCCAACACAGATATACAACAAGAATCACCTCGATGTACCACACATCATAATCACAAATCACCCTTATGACGCCGCATGAGCTTAACATTTAAGACATTTTTTCTGAAATAGCTTCACGTGCACAAGCCCCTCATCTCGTCGCATGCGCATTAATATACACATCACCCTTATGTCGCCGCATGGACATCTCCTTCACAACACAACAATCAACTGCATCACACGTGCACATATGACACCACATCGCCCAAATAACAATACCAAAGCCACAATAATACATATCCTATGGCTCAGCAACAATATGAACAAGAATCTCAACAATATCACAAGGGTGGAGTGAACAACTATAAGAGTGCTTCAGATAACAAACAATTCCCAATTTAAGGCATATTAATAGCCTAAAGTCTAATCCAATCAATTATCACACATACGCCTATGTACACACTCGTCACATCATGTACACGTCGTTTCACGTAATACAAATAATGCAATTAGACCAAATCCTAAGGGGAGGTTCCCTCACATAAAGTTAGGTAAGATACTTACCTCAATTAAGTCAATTTGATACTCTAAAAATACGTTTTCCTTAAAATTAACCTGCGCTCGGCTCAAATCTAGCCAAAATTGACTTAATAGTATCAAACAATGCAAGAGAAATCAATTTGATTAATAAAATTAAGATCTTAACACAATTTTCCAAAAGTCAACATCGGGCCCGCCCGGTGAAAACCCGAGTCGAAGGGTAGATCTCGACTACCCATAACCCCACAAGTCCAAATATGTGTTTGGCTTTTAAATCTGAGTCCAATTCTACTCTTAAATCTCAAATTTTTATTTTTCAAAATATAGTAAACATTTCCCAAAATTTCTCTTCAAATCTTATTATCTAGATGTTAAATTCATAAATAATCATGTTATATAATCAAAATTGAGTCAAGCCCAATAGCTTTGTATGACAATGTCCTTCTAAATTTCCTCCCACCGAGTCTAGAGCTCCAAAATATGATAAAATGAGACTAAGTCCCGAAATCTCAACCTTTTATTCAGTTGTTGTGTCGCAAATGCGATCGGGTTCCGCAAATGTGAACCCTGCAAATGCGACAAGTGCATCACAAATGCGATGCCTACTGAACATAGGGAATGTCGCATATGAGACACTGATGTCACAATTCCGAAGTCATCCCCCTTCGCAAAAGCGGCTCATTGGTCGCAAATGCAACCTGCCCAGCCCCATACCCCTTTTCGTATTTGTTATTGCGAAGCCTGCCCCCTTCGTAAATGCGATAACTATTTCGCAAATGCGAACTGGTGCTCGCATTTTGATGACGTCCACAACACACCTCAATAAGAGATATGATACAATCGTATGGAATAATAATTACCCAACTATGAGCCGGGGTCAAATCCATTGGGAGTTATAAGGGGTGTCAGGAGTATATATTTGAATTAAGTCAATGGACTACCTAAATTGCACTTCCACAAAAGAGTTTTGATTTCTACTTCTACTATAACTCTAATGATTGTAAGCTAAGGTAAATAAACTAGAGATGAATGTTTTTGATATTTTTCCAAATAGTTTAAAGGCCTAGGGTTGTGATCATAACCTAGGTGTTTGCCTAATGGGATGAAGACGTTAATACTTATTTGTTGATTGGGGCATATTATTACTTTCAACTCTACGTTACCCACTCAATACCTCTCGGTCAGAGAGTGATTTTACCCAATTTGGATTTCTCAAGTCCAAATGGGTATCAAACAAAATAGTTGATACGAGCTCAAGTCGGGTTCTTACTATCTCTAGTTTGAACCCTTTAATTAGGCTAATCAATCTCTTAATCAACCCAATTCCTTCTTAGCCAAGTTATCCTAGACTAGGTCTCTCTTTCACAAGTAGAGACTAAGTCAAATAGGCATGAATCAATATTTGCAACCATTAATTCTAAAATTAAAGCATGAACTAAGCTAAATAATCAACACCTAATCATAAACAAGCATTAAATTAATCACCCATAAGGTTTACACACTAGGGTTGGGTCACAGCCCTAGTGAAAATCTAGTTACTCATAATGGATATTGAAAAGAATAAAAAAAGAAAAGCTAATTAAACCCATAATAAAAGATTAAAATGATGAAATCTAATGTTAATACACCAAAATAATGTAAAACTTCCTAAAGTAGTAAAAAGAAACGGCTACAGCAGCTTTTAATGTTTAAACTTGACCTAATTTTGTGAAACTCGTCTATTTATACAAGGCTAAAAATCGCAGACAAAAATGCCCCTTGGGAGGTTCTGCGGCCGCACAATTCCATGTGCGGTCCGCAGATTTCTTCAACATTTACAAAACAAACATACAAAATTATGAAAATATTAAAATTGACACAAATAAGAATTCAGGATAGCTTGGTGCTACTAGGTTTCAAATATTGAGCTTGGAACCCATAGGTATATACTCTGTCCAATTAAATATTATATAATTATAAAAAATAATTATTTAAGTTACAGATCAAACAAAATTACGAAAATAATAAAATTGACACATACAAGAACTTAGGATAACTTGGTGCTACTGGGCATCAAATATCGAGCATGGAACCTATAGATATATACTCTGTCCAATTAAATATTGTGTAATTATAAAAAATAATTATTTAATTTATAGATCAAACATACAATTAATGTTATTTAATTTACAGTAGATGACATGGACGTGACGCCTATGCATCCCGGACTTGTCTCCGATGAGCTATTAGTGTTACAGGGCGATCATAGGTCCGCCTACGCATGGGAGGGAAAGTTACTGGCCCGGACTCTCCGCATCAGGAGAGTGGACAACATGTTGGATTTTATGAATGACAGAGATCTCCATCCCCGTGTAGTCCAGCGCCTGCGGGATACGGGCTTCTACAGGATTTTGGAGATCGGGCGGCTGTAGCTTGACTAGCCTTTGATCACGGCCCTGATAGAGCGGTGGCGACCGGAGACGCACACTTTCCACCTGCCCATTGGCGAGGCCACCATCACGCTGCAGGACGTGGAGGTTTTATATGGGATGCCTGTTGATGGGTTGCCCGTTGCACTGCCTCAGGCCATGAGAGAGATTACGCATGGGCAGTATTTGGACATGCTGCAGCAGCTCACTGGTTTCAGGCCACAGGATGAGACTGCACACTCAGGGGCCAGTCGCATGAGTTTGACATCTATTCGACAGCATTTGGAGATATTGCACCCCGACATCACCGGGGAGATAGATGATCTGCATATTCACCGATATACGAGGTTGTTGTTGCTCCTTCTGTTTGGGGGGGGTCTTGTTCCCGAACACTTCAGGGAACCTAGTCAGCTTGCGATTTCTTCATCATCTTCAGCTGCTAGATGATTTACCCCGGTACAGCTAGGGTGCTGCTGTTCTTGCCTACTTGTACAGGCATTTGTGCCAGCGAGCATGTGCACCCAACATGACGTATGTGGATTTTTGCCGCTTCTACATATGACAACTTATTCGAATACTCTGTTTATTCCTTCCAATTCTATCTAGTATAAATTTATCTTAAACTTTACGTCAACTTTGTATGTTATGTTTGGTCCTGGGAGCGGTTCCTGCAGTTGCAGCCACCTCTACCACCATTACCTCCGGATGTACCACCTCCGTTTCTCCTTCTAGCTAGGAGGTGGGTTCTCCGACGTGGATATATACGAGATTACGAGGCTCGGCATCATCTCCCCCTTTGAAGGGATGTGTTGGATATGCTGGAGGGTGCACAGGTAAACGTGTACCTAAAATTACTTGGTATAGCTTCACATGTGTTACGCATACTCACGTTTTCTGTTGTTATTTGATAGTTTATCTGGACGCCATACATCGATGACTTGATAGGTGGGCTGCCGATTATTCCTCGGTCGGTCGACTGATTTGGAGCACTTCCGTCCCGCTGATGTGCCTTGATATTGTGGAGCATCATGCCACGGAGCGGGTACTTCACCAGTTTATCCATCCGCAGTATATATCGAGGGGGCCTACATGGGAGGCCACACATTATCAGCAGGATGATCGTTCCAGGGCAGACGACGCATATGTAGCATGGCTAGAGGCACAGGTCCATAATTGGGACTGGCGAGCTGACCTGATTCCGCCCCCCCTTCACATATCCAGACGGAGACTATTCATCTCTATATGCCCTGGTACCGCCGCGTTACCCGACCTTTTGTCGGGAATCCCATTCATCAAGCTGGCGGTCGGTACGTTCCATACGCCAGGCAGCACGAGGCCCTGGTATGTTTTCTGTTATTATTAATTATATAACTGTAACTTAGTGTTCTGTAGTTTATACTTTATACGTTGTGCAGGCTATTGGCCTACATATAGTCTACCAGATGGGACTGCAGATGCAGTAGCATGCCGTCGAGGGAGCGGCCGCTTTGCACGGTTACGGTCGGCAGGTTGCAGAGGTGGCTGCCCGGACACTACAGCGAGCTCGAGAGGATCAGCGCTTGGGACACGACCCTACTTATGTGGCGCCAAAGCAGTACCAGCGAGGTAGGGGCGCCCCACGAGGCAGGGGTCCCCCTCGAGGTGGGGGTGCCCCACGAGGCAGGGCTACCGCACGGGGTCATGGTGGGCGGCGAGGAGGTGGTACCCAACAAGGGGGCGTTGAGGCCCCTATTGATGATGTTGATGCTGATCTGCCAGGTGACCTACATGAGCCGGACGAGTATCCCACCAGCATGCTGTCTTACAGCCTTGGGATACAGCTCACTCTAGGGACTTCGCAGGTGACCCCGTCAGGTCTATTATTGATCACGGGCACGGACCTTACCGGAGAGGATTGGGAAGCATACTTCCCAGGCTCATCGACCGCTGCTGAGGATCGGCCGACCCGAGATTTGGATAGTGGGCACCGGTTTAGTTATGGCTCATCATCACAGGCGCAGGTATGTTTTTATTAGTATTAAATTTAAATTTGTTTTTTCTTTTCTCATTTATTTTTCAAAACTTTATTAATTTTCTTATTAAGGCTTCATCCCCGCCCGTCACGGAGGCCTATTTGTGCGATGCTGACATGGCTGTGACGGATGATTATATTCAGGAGCCCGACGAGACCATGGTAAGACAATTTAAATTATTGTGACTTAATGTATACTTTCCTATACTGAGCTGACTTATTCTTCTGTAGGTTTCTACTGGACCGACGGCCCCTTCTACCGATCCTGCCAGCACCACTGATGATCATGCTGCAGCGCATCCTGCTATAAAGAAGCGCCGTGATGAGGATGATCCTGATAGCATAGCCGGGCGAGATGGGATGCGCCTCAGGCTAGCGGCTGCATTGAAGCACACAGGCTGTGGGACACATTGATTTTTTTTTTTTTTTGTATTTTATGTAAATATTATTTTATGTAAATAATATCAACAGTTTTTTATGTTTATATAATATGCGCATTATGTTTTTATTTCCCCGTTCCTTCTTTATTTTAATACTACAACACAAACACAAAATATAGCAACTTAACATAATTTAAATTCAGTACAACTAATGAAAATATATGACACGGGAAACATAAAGATAAAGTAGTACACTCAACACATACATGTCATTGTTTAGTCACTGCCGCTCATTATTCTCTGCTCCAACCACTTAAATTTATCTTCCATCTTATTTTTTTCTAGTTCTGCCTCTTTCAGTTTCTCATTTAACTCCGCAATTTCTCGTTTATATTCTTTTTCATATTCACACTGTTTTAAGGTCAAATCATGAAGATACTGCAAAGATCGTTTGTAGCATTCCTGCTTACAGGGTTCCTCAATCCATACCTCAAAATTGCAAAAAGGTTCGTCGGGAACTCTATAAAACTTGTTCACACACATCCAGTAATGGCGTCCAACTTCACCATCATCCCAACAGTCATTCATCATACATATTTTGCCGCACTGGCTCCTTGGTACATAAAGGCGTTCAGACATTTGTTAAAGCGTAAAAAAAACCTTGCTTTTATGGAAAGTTTTGCTATTGGTTATTGTTAAGCGCAAAAAATAACTAGAATGCGCCCGTTATTTATAGGCAAGGCAATACACATAACGTATTATTTAATCACGCTATATATATTCACATAACGTAGTATTTAACCGCGCTATACTTTGCGTATTAAAGATTCTTTCGGATACAAAATAGCTTTTTCTCAGACAGGCAGCTTTTTAGTTCGACAAGACAATACACATAACGTAGTATCTAACCGCGCTATATATATTCACATAACGTAGTATTTAACCGCGCTATATATATTCACATAACGTAGTATTTAACCGCGCTATGTGTATTCACATATTTATCAAAAATCTACCTTTAACTCAACTATTTTTGAACTATATTTATCGACTATATTTATCAACTATATTTATCAAATATATTCACATATTTTTCCGTTTTTTAATCCAATACTATTTTTGATTACATGAACGGGAGGGAGAAATGCATTAATTTACTCAACTGGAAAATGTTAAATATCTCCCCATCGATAGCCCTCGCCAACGCTCAGACGCAGGCAGATGCCAACAGTGTCACACGCGCAAACAATGCCGTGCGCGCAGACTCTGATGCTGAAGATAAGGTTGTTGCCAACAGATCTTCTTCTACCTTGTAGGAATCTAGGTCCTTTTCATTGTAAATATAGAATAGTTTTATTTCATGTATTTCCATTATGTCTCTCTAGCTTAGTTAGGTCAAGTCGTGTAACTTTGATTATTTATTTTTTTAAGCATTATTAGGGGGTCAAGCAATCAAACTTTCTAGCAAGCAAACAATTCTCTATACTAGTGTCTCTCGCCCTCGACACAGTGTTGCTTTTCTGTAATAGCTTTCATTAATACAACCAAGCTTTATTTCATTCTCAATTCTCTTTACTGTTTTCTCAATTGCTATTGATACTGGTTTTCCGTATGGTATTGACAATCTCGTATAGCGTACGGAGGGGACCCAAATTGGCAGATAGTAACTTCATGGACATCGGTTGCTTAGTCTTACGTCGCCCTTCCAAGAAATCTCAGGAAGGCGCCGCGTAACAGTGTGCATGTGGCTTGTTAAGAAGTAACAAATATCGGAAGAATGGTAAAAAATATTATTCGCATAATATATGTGTTGATTATGTATTACAATTAAATTTATTTTGCTTAATCATGATTAATTGATATTCTTTTCTTCTTATTAATTTATTTAACCATAACAAATTGATATGATTTGGTGTATAACTATTAACTATTACTATATGGCTAAGTTTTACAATTTTTATTCTAAATTTTGTAAAATCTAAAAAAAGGTTTCTCGAACATTTTAACTACAGTAACCTTTTAAAGTAACTGCTAATTGTTTCAGTGAAAAACACAGTAGTTGTACGCCCAATCGCACAATCACAAAGAGAATCCGTCGCCCATGGCCGGAAGATTGAGTCACACAGCTTCACGTATTTTGGGGTGGGAATGGAATCGTGGCACGCGCTTCCACCTCCTCTCATCGAACACGCTCCGGCATGGGCCTTCCCGTCGGCAAACACATCGTGCATGACAAGCCCGTAATGCTCCTTCTAAAAAATCTCCACACATATAGTAGAGTAGCTTTTTAAGTTCCATTTTCGTGGAATTCCATTCAATTACCTAATCTTATGCTAACTATTTTCGTGGATATTATTATAGCTTCCGGTGAATGATGAACTTGTGTGGGACAATGGGACTCCTTTTTCCGAACCTCATATCGATCGTATAGCAGACACTGTCGGAAAGGTAAGATCTTTTAAAAGTCAAATAAACATTCTAAATTTCAGTTAATTCAAATTTTGTCATAGAAAATAGAACGGAGAGACTATTGTCTATTTACAATTTTAGTTTTTTTTGTTAGTCAGATTAATTATTAGGTGTCATGTTTAATGACAGTTTGAGGCGTTGGCTTGGCTATGCGGTGGGTTGAGCTTTTTTGTATGAAACAAACCAATTAACAGCCAAACCAACTAGCTATATTGATTCCCTAAATGGAATTACAATCAACTGGAAATTGCAAGGAAATAGTAAAAGGATAGCTGCAGGATAACGGAAGGGATGAGAAGATAGAAATACACCATACAAGAAGGAGATGAGAAGTACAGAGCTTTTCACATAACATTTGCCTAATCCAGTAATCCTCATAACCCAGACGATAACCCCTTTTATTCACTTTGTCATGTGCTTTTTTAACCTGGATCCCAGACAAATCTCTTGTTGGGCTTTCTAATTCTTGGACCTCTTCGCGGTTTAGCCCCTGGTCCAACAGCCTCTGTCCAAATAACTACCCCATAAATATTATTTGAGTTATTTTGGTTCACAACAAACTGTTAGCTGTTTGGAACGACAAAGACACCAAAATCCCGTTTGTATTATCCAACTGAAGATACTTTTGTATTTGCTGATATTAGTTACTACATCTATCTTTGGTTGAGGGTTTGAGTTGTATTGAAAAATCTGTACCTCTTGAATCTGATCTGGTTGGTGCCTTTGAGAGAACTGTCATCAGCTCATTGTGTTAGATATATTCTATAGGTTTGAAGCGACACAGTCATGTGTTGTTAGTTTGTTACTGATACGGGGGGCTTTACTTATTGAATTACTTTGTTACTAGTGAATTCACTCCCTCTATTTGATTTTGTGATCTTTTACTGAAAGTAGTTTTGACTTTAGAAACTTGAAAGCTTTAATTGCACAAAAGTTTATAATTATGTAGTCATTATTACACGCACAAGAGTTTGTAGGCTTACTGTCATTAGTTAATGTCATAACAGAAGTTTCATTCTAGAAACTAAAGATGAGAGGTTACAAAATAGACTAAATAGTTCCTCTCTATTGGTATGATGTACCAGTATAACACAGACTTAGATCTTTTGGTTGTCCCACAAAGTTCCATAATTTGAAGTGAATCTGTCTGAAGTGCAAAACGGATACTGAGCTGTGCATATTTGTTATTGTATGCTAAATTGAGTTTGTTTTTTTTCTTTTCAAGTGCAGACAATGGTTTTAAAGGTTTCGGTTTCAGCGTGAGGGGAATGATGTGAAAGATTTCCCCAGAGAGAATTCTTTGAATTGCATCACCCTTTATCTTTTGAAAAGTACAGAAAATTCTGGTTTTATTATGGACCAACTGATGATGAAATAGATAAGAATATTTTTGGTTGACCAGAAGCTATAAAAGATTGCGGAGGGAAGGGTGTGTAGAATAGTGCTCTGCAGGTGTTTATGAATTGGCAACGTCCCTTTAGTACGTATAATCAGTGTTATCAAAGGCGAAGAGCCTAAAAATGTTATAAGGCACGTTGGGGCTTTAAGCGCAAAGCGCAAATAAAGCGTGAACTTTAATGAAAAAATGCGCAACTGGAGAAAAAGTAAAAATATGTATATGTAGTTTAAGACCAAAAACTATAAGCATGAATAACAAATATATGGACAAAAAAATTCCGATAAAGTGAAATATCAATTGTTTAGTGTCGCATTTTCAGAATTACATTCATTGGCAAGAAAAGGTATGCCTTAGAGCCTTGATGCGACACTGAAGCGCCCGTAAAGCGAGACGAAGCACTCAACATGTTTTGAGTCTCGCTTCAAGACTTAAAGTGCGCCTTTGATAACACTGTTACGTATCATAGTGGTTTTCGGGGTCTTTCATCACCCCACTCTTTCTGGCAAAAGCTCCATCGTCTTCAGGGTACTACTTTGGCTATGAGCACAGCCTATCATCCTCAAACGGATGGGCAGTCTGAGGCTCTGAATAAATGTGTAGAACAATACCTTCAGTGTTATGTGGCTGATTCTCCAAAATATCGGGTAGGCATGCTACCTTGGGCAGAATACTGGTATAACACTTCATTCCAGACTTCAGCGGGGATGTCACCTTTTCAAGCGCTATATGATCGTGAACCTCCAACTCTCGCTCGCTATACTCAACGTAGCATATCTCATGACCTTGTTGAGGCATACTTCCTTCACAAAGATGAGGTTCTGGAGAAGCTTAAGGGAAATTTGTTACAAGCCCAACATCGTATGAAAAAGTTTGTTGATCGCAAGAGGACTTAGGTCACATTGCAAGTCGGGGATTGGGCTTATGTTAAGCTTCAGCCATACCGTCAACATTGACTGCGTCTTCAGACGCCGCACAAGCTGGAACGCAAATACTTTGGGCCCTTTAAGGTTTTGAAACAGATTGGACCTGTTGCGTACAAGTTGGAATTGCCGGCAGCTGCACAGATTCATCATGTGTTTCATATTTCAGTGCTTAAGAGATGTGTGGGATCCCAAGATCAACAGGTTACGCCACTGCATTTACGCGACACTACCCCATCACAGGATAATCCGAACCTTGAGGACAAGGTTCTTTTCGGGGACGGAGGTAATGTTATGAACACTTCTGATGCCCAATCCGCTATCCTAGTCAGCAGCCACGTCATGGATCCTCAAGGAACTGGAAACGTGAGGCGTAACACGAGAATTTGAAAAATGCCAAAAGCTCTAACTGATTTTGTTTGGCATCTAGGGCAGAGAACACGTGAGCAGGAGCAAATTCTAGAAGAACAACAACTATAAATAAGAAAGTAGTTGTTGAAATAGGATAGACTTAAATCATGAGTGATCTCTGATTTCCTCTCATCCCCCTTCTGTATCTGTTCTTCTCACCTCCCTTCTGGTCTATATCTTTAGATACTAATCAGTGTTTTAAAAGGCGTTATCGGGGCAAGCCCTGGGGCGAGGCGCACCAAAAACGCCCCGAGGCGATGGTGTGGGGCAAAAGTCTCAAGAGGCGTACGCTCGGCAATTCGGGGCGTAAGCCCTAGAGACTTTTTCAAATTAAAATAAAATTTGTTGAATAAGTCCTTTATATAATTCCTAAATTTTCAAAAGTCAGCTTGGTAATTACTCAAAAAGTCCAAAAAGGAACTCAAATGTATTAAATTTAAAAGTCAAGACCTTTTTTATTGATTGAAGCCCTAATTCGTGGTCTTTCCCAATTCTTTATCTTGTCCACTAGTCTGCTAATATCTCCCAAAAGCAACAAATAAAGTTTTTACAAATACAAAGAGAACTCAATTCTCCTTCATAACAGCAAGTTCAAAATTTAAATTGTATGTTAATCATCCTTTTTGTTTCTCCATATAGAAAACTTTATTCTTTTAGACTCAAGTTACTCGTGCTTATAAGTAGCGTATAATAGATTGTTTTGACTAATTTTTTGTGAGGATGAACCGCATATATATATATATATATATATATATATATATATATATATATATATATATATATATTACATATTTATAGTTTTCTTCAATTTTTATGCAATTTTACATATTTATAAATATTTACTGTCATTATATTATTTTATAAAATATTAAAAATTAAATACTTATGGGGCTTACGCCTCGCTGAGGCATATGTAAAACGTTTCATCTTACGCCCACGCCTTTTAAAACACTGATACTAATTTGTCTCAGTAATTCCATTATTGAGTATTGAGTTTGCTACCTAGATCAGTAATTGAGTTGATTATTGTCATATAGAGGAGTTGGGTTTACTAGTTGTCTATTGTTTACTCTCTCTTCTGGTAGGCGTAAACTTTTCGCCAATTGTCTCTGAATGCATACCCTGGGCTTTTTAATGATGTTTTGATCAGTTTAAAAAAAAAAAAAAAAGAAGAAGAAGATGAAAAAATGTCTGTTAACCTGTTTTGAAGAAAAGCAACTGGATAGCAGACAAACTATAAAATGTATGACTTAGAAGGACTTGGCAAATGTAGATAATTGAAAGGAGGGAAGCAAACGTAGACTTGGACTGACTTGAAATTTCCAACCAATCCTTCTTGGACTAGCAAATTATAACAGAAAAATGAAAGAAAAAAAAAAGAAAAAAAGAAAAGAAAAAACACTTGGTTAAACTAAAATAAATACTGCATTCTCATTGAGATTTGCTCCACAACCATATTAGGGGAGGTATCAGCTCTGGTATAGTTGTCACTATCCAAGCCCAATTGTCAAGGTATTATTTGCTTCGGCCTGACCCATATTGGCCACCTTAAGACTTTAAGGTCTTATGGTTTTGTCCATTGGGCCTTAACCCCAAATACGCCAACAATTGAGTCAAGAACTCACCCTTGTATAACCTCTAACTCTCTCCTCTTATTTTGATATAGGATTTTTCTAAGACAAACTTCACAGTAACCCCTTTCGAGTTCAACTGCTCGTTGTCCGTGGGGTATGACAGTTTTAGATGACTAGAAAAAAATATACAAATATCTTTTAATTGCAATTAGCACTCTATAATTGGAATGAGTAGAATGGATTTCGGTACTTCAAATATTAAAATTAAAATGAAAAAAATACTTGTCTCTGTTTGAGTCGAGGTATTGAAAATCATGGCCTGGACTTCTGTTTGGAGCTTTGGTTCCAAAATTTTAAAATAAAAACCTGTCTTTACACATGCCATAAGATGGCACTAATACATATCTATAGTGATAGAAGATGATCTTGGAACCTAAATGTGGTCTTTTTAGACTCAAATGACTGAAATGAGTGAAAACAAAATAATGTGACCAAACTATATATAGCGTCCTTTAAAAGGGCGCTATACATGAAGTTGATTAGACTGGCATGTATAACGCAGTTTATTAAGACACTATATGTATAGCGCCTTAATAAACTGCGCTATACCCCTTCAAATATTCGTCCCTTCTCTTTTCCCCCGTTACAGAACCAAAACAACCCCTCCCCCCCATTTTTAAAATCAAACCAGCGAACCCCCCCCCCCCCATTAACGACCCAAAAAATTCGAGTGGACCCTCCCACAAAAAGTAAAGATTATTGGTCGCACATCCTAGCTAAGCTTTCTCTCGTTGTGGGTTGCTCGTTTCGGCCGATTCAAATCTTCAACTTTCCAAAAAACATAAATCGAGGTATTCCAATTTAGTTTTTGTCGAAACTAGTATAAAAAATGCATATTAGTTGTTTTAAATGTGTTTTATGTTGTTTTGTATTTTTTTTTTACGATTAAACTGGTATGTTATTTTTATCCGGACTAAGATATTAGTGTGCTAAAAAGATATGTAAAAATTGAGATATCATTATTATTTGTTCAAAAAAATGTTAATAAGTTACTTTTTACTGTTGTATATGTATTTTCGTGAATGTTTTGTGATTAAATATATTTGTTATTTTTATCTGGTTTAGATTATTTATTTGCTCAAAGACTAGTAATATAGTGCCCTTTTAGCGTAGTAAAATGTAGTGCCTTTTAGCGTAGTATCCCTTTAGTTATTGAAATTAATTATTTAAGTATCTCTTATACCCAAAAATACGTCAAAATAGCTGATAGATCAAACACAAACTCTGTCCAATTTAGTTCAACGATCGTAAGAAAATAAATGAGAAAACAACAATATTTTCTGGATATCTTGGTGCAACTGGGCCTCAAATATCGAGCATGTAACCCATATGTGAATACTTAATAATTAAATCTTGTATAATTATAAAAATTAATTATTTAATTTACAAACAAACATATAAAATTATAAAACTAACATGCAAAATAATAAAACTAACACATACAAGAATTCAGGATATCTTGGTGCTACTGAGCCTCAAATATCGGGCCTAGAACCCATATGTGAATACTTAATAACTTTTATAATCTTGTATAATTCTAAAAATTAATTATTTAATTTACAAACAAACATATAAAATTATAAAACTAATATATAAAAAAATAAAACTAACACATACAAGAATTCAGGATATCTTGGTGCTACTGGGCCTCAAATATCGAGCCTGGAACCCATATGTGAATACTTAATAATTTTTATAACCCATAACGTAGTATTTAACCGCGCTATCCTATTACATACGGGACTAGGACTATATATATATATATATATATATATATATATATATATATATATATATATATATATTCACATAATTATCAAACATCTTCCTCCTCCGTCAATGTAGTTTTCTAATAATTTTAGATTGAAATTCGAAAGTCAACGTAATAAGTTTGGTCTTTTAATCCAATACTATTTTTGATAACATGAACGGGAGGGAGAAATTCATTAATTTACTCCACTGATAATGTTAAATATCAATAAGATTTAACAACAATGGAAATATAATTTTATTTGATACATTTTGTAACATAAACAAGTACATACACTTATTACAACCACATTACGGAAACAAAACACTATGTGTAGCCTTGATAGTTGGGCACATTAGATGAACTTCTACCAGGAGCTGGATTACCACCGCCACCCAAACCAGCTGAAGGACATTTACGACGGTCATGCCCTGTTTGCGAGCATATGCCACATTTGCGCATATAAACGGTATCACCAACATCCATTTGGTTCCGTATGCGCGTTCTTTTTTGCACTTGTCGCTGACGCAAAAACTCCTTGTTACACACCACTTTAAATGGTTCCGGCGGCCAATAATGCTCAGCACCAACTGGCTACAACTGCCCACTATAGGTGTTTAAGTATGCAGCAACACTATATTCGTTATCAACGTAGTTGGTTGCCCCTAAACCTGTATGTTGAAAGCACTTGATGGCATGTGAGCATGGCATATGTGATCGGGTCCAAGCATGCACTACTATTGAGTAGCGAGGATGGTCGATGCAGTTTTACCCAACAAGGTCGGGATCGAATCTACATGGAGTTAATTGATTTGGAATTAGGTTTATATCTAAGTCTAGATGCGTGTTTTGTTCCTAATTACGCTTCCACACTTTTGGTTTTGATTCTACTTCTAATTCTATTTTATTGTATGCAGTGGTTAAAGCTAAGTACAATATTTTTTTTATGTAGGTTTTCAAGTATTTAAAAGGACTAGGGTAATGACTTCCGCCTAGGTGGATATCTAACGGGTAGCAAGAATCTAGGGCAAGCTTGATTAATTTGGGGTCGTAATATAGCTATCACACCTAAGTACTCACTCTATACCTCTCGATAGTTTGAGTGATTTTTTTCAATTTGGATTTCTCAAGTCCAAATGGGTATTCATACAAATCACGTAATATTAGCTCAAGTCGGGTATTACTATCTCTAGGTTTAACCCTTTAATTGGGGCTATCAATTTCTTTAGTTCACCCTAATTTCTTGTTAGCCTAGTTTTTCTAGACTTAGTCCCTCTTTCTCAAGAAGAGACTAAGTCATAAAGGCATGAATCAGTATTTGCAACTACTAATTCTACAATTCTAGCAAGAACTAGGCTAAATATCACTAATCCATAAACATTCAAACCCTAAAATTTAGTACCCATTAAATACTCACACTAGGGTTGGGTCACAACCCTAGCTATGGGTCTAGCTACTCATAGAAATAGTAGAAATCAAAGATGAAAAGAAGATAAAATTCATAATACTAGATTAAAAGATGAAAATCTAATGTTATAAGGCGAATCTAATATAGAATTGCCCAAAAGGGAAGTTCCAGCCTCTCACGTGCTCAGCAAATACACCACACTCTAAAAATAACAAAACGTTCTATTTATACTAAGCTAAAATATTCGGACAAAAATACCCCTGCGGAGGTTACACGGCCGCGTAATTCTGACCGCGGTCGCACTCTTGCTTTAGCGGCCATGTAGTTCTGATCGCGGTCCGCGTTCTTCACTTCTGGATCTGGGTTGAGCATGGTTTCGAGGACCGCGTAATTTCCACCGCGGTCGAGTAGGCGACTTCTGCGGCCGCATAATTTTGACGCGGACCACACTTCTTGTTTTCTTCTTGTTTTTGCTTAAAATGTAAGCTCTCTAAACCTCAGCAACCGCAGTCCGCATAATTCCAATCGCGTCCACGAAGGTACTTTTGCGACCGCACCGTTATGACGCGGTCCGCGTTCATGTTTTGGCCCAAAAATCCATCTCTATGAATCTTCCTTTTGCGAACCTCGAAATAGTGCTCGCGACCGCGTTGTAGCTTTCGCGGCCGCACAATATTTGTGCGGTCCGCATTTCATATCTTTTGGCCCAGTCTTGGTTTTTGTTCAAGTTTTGACTCCTTTATGAGTTGATTATGACTAAAGAAACTTTGGCTCATTTTGAACAATCCCTGCAAGCAAGCATATTACATTAGTTTTCGAGAATACCTTCATGCATTTTTGGCCCTAAACACAAGTAAAAGAGAGAAAATAATAGGTTAAAATCTCTACTTATCAACTCCCCCAAACTTAAGCTTTTGCTTGTCCTCGAGCAAATAGGGTAATTCCCATCTCCACAAGAAAAAGAAAAGGATATTTCAGCTGGCCTAAGGTGACTCCATCAAGCATCAATTGGGACTAATAATTACCCTCAACACAAATGAATTATCAACAACATCATGTTATGACCTTTTGAGTACTATAGTTCTAATGTAATACTAGAGCATCAAGAGTTGACTCAATTCATCAAGGAAGCTCGCTCTATCACGTAGGTTATTGTGGATCCCAAACTCCTCCTCCTCTATTCTCCATGAGCAAATCTCATTTTTTAGAATGTACCACTCAAAACAAGGATTGTGAAGAAGTGCGCTCATCACTCTCAAAAGAATGCCACAAGTCCGGCTCTAAGTACCATAAGCTTGACCCTTATGTAAATCAGCACTAATGTAAGCTCACTCAACTTGAAATAATATAGGGCTTTAATGGGATGTAATGAAGGCTTTTGGATCAAGGTAGGACTTATCGAACTATGATAGTTTCATCTTTCCTTAAGCACTCCATTTTCTCATTTCGGCTCATACTTTCTTGACTCTTTGAGTCATTTTATTCTTCCTTAAGGGAACTAGAGAGACACATTGTCACTCTTTCTTACTCATGAAAATCATTTTTCTCCTTTTTTCATCATTCCATGCCTTTCATCATTGCGTTCTTTGAATCCCTTCAACCTTCATTTTCTTTTTGACTCATTTCTTTTTGGCTTTTCTTCCTTTTCTTTGCCTTTTCTTTTCATCAATTCTTTTTCTTCTTTGAACCTTTTATCACTTTCAAATTCCTCGTCTCTCCACCAAACTTATGCTTTTGCCAATTGTTCATCATGAATGCTAAGGAAAGATTGGGTACCAAGAAAGGGTCATTATAGAACGGATAAAGGCTTGTAATGTGGCTATTGAATGAAAAAGGCTTAGGCTCAAAGGGGTTGACTAGGGATATCATATTGGTAGGCTACGGAAGCTTTCAAAGTTCAAATTGGACCAAGGAGAGCCTACAATCATTTCTCAAGTCGAGCTATACTTAGAATTTCGCCTAGACAAACATTCAGGGCAAGTTCTAGACTTATTGGCACGGGACTTGCACTTGAAATTCAATACCTCACCTCTCAAGCTGCTGAATTGTTAAAGATAACAGAGTCGAGGGCCCACAACAACCCTAGCTAAGATTGAAAATCACAAATGGCTAAAGGAAACCACTAGATGATTGTTTTAGTCAACTCAAGAGTCTAAAGGTCACAACTAGAGCTAATCTTTGCCAATCAACTTGTCTCTAATCATGAGGTCGAAGGTAAATGTGTTAGTACCAAATGAAGCCTGCTTGAGACACTTTTATTCATTACTACTACTATATACACCAAAACAAAAAGAAAACAGACTCGATCCCTTAAGAAGGTTGTCAAGCCATCCATCGTTGGGAAGAGCCACCCGGTTCACATAACATCCACCTTTGGAAAGAACCGTGGCATTAAGAAGACCAAAGGCTTATTGTTCACACAAAATATAAAAAGAAGCTAAAAACTTAAAAAGAAGCTACTAGAGGAAATAAGAAGCTAAGCTATTAAGAAAACATAATGAAAGGAGTTATGAAGTAAACTACGGAAAGTAAACTGAATATGTACTGTCACGACCCAAAATCTAAAAAGGCCGTGATGGCGCTGGACACCACTGTCAGGCAAGCCAACCATAATCAATTAACTTAATTACCTATTTTAGTATTTTTGAAATAAAAATTTTCTTTAATAAAACTGTAGAGATAAAACTCATAGAGTAAATGATAAATATTTTTGCAGCTAAATTTCTAAACAATTCACAACCATTCCCAAAATTCGGTGTCACAAATGCATGAGCATTTACTAGGGAATTAAAAATAAAATACAGCATCTGTCCAGAATACAAATTAGACAGAAAAATATAATAACTCTGAAAGAGACTCTGTTAGCTGCGGATCGTAATATAGAATGCAGCTCACCCATATCCCCACAATTATTAACCACACCTCTACGCCCACAACCACAAGGCCACTATATATATATATATATATATATATATATATATATATATATATATATATATATATATATATATATGTACTTGCACAATAAAATGTACAGCAAGTGCAGTGTGAGTACGAAAACAACGTGTACCCAGTAAGTATCAAGCCTAATCTCGAAGTAGTAGAGACGAGATAGCCGACTTTGACACTCACTATGAGTCAATAATAATAATTGAAATAAATTATAATTATTTAAATCAGCATGGTTCATAGAGTTAACAATAATTTTATTCAATTAGCAGAAATAATAAGAATCCTTCAAATGCAACAATTTTTTAATTTATTAATTAAATCATGTAATTTCAATAAAACTTTCAAATTATCAAATAACTTTACAAGCTGCAATTCAATTTAAATAAATTTTTTAATTTATCAATTCGTCTCATTTACAGGAATAACAATAATTCCTTAACAAGCAGGAATAATAATTCATTAAATTTCAAAGATTTTCAATTTATCAATTAGTTTCGCAAGCTGAAATAAACTATTAAGGTATTGTGTAATTATTATTATTAAGCACAATTTCTGCCGAGGACGTACGACCCGATCCAGAGTGTCGTGTACACTGCTGAGGGACGTGCGGCCTGATCCATAGATGCATCTATCCTGCCGAGGCGATCGGCCCGCTCCACAAGAAAGGAGGACATTTTCTTATGTACCTCCGGAAGGAGAGTATATTTATTATGAGATAAATTCGGGAGGAGAACAATTTCTTTTAATAATTAATTTATTTAAACAAAATATCAAGCATATGAAATTTTTATCCTTTAATATTTTTATCTAACAATTCAGAATATATATATCAATTAATATTTAATTAATCAAGGAATACAATTTACACAAGTAATTCATGCTTTGAGTCCTAAACTACCCGGACTTTAGCATTTATAGTAGCTACGCATGGACTCTCGTCACCTCGTGCGTACGTAGCCCCCGCAATTAGCAACAATTATTCAATTTAATCCCTATGGGGTAATTTCCCCCTCACAAGATTAGACAAGAGACTTACCTCGTCCCAAAGTCCACTTTCTGATTACCACGTCACGTTGAATTCTCAATTCGACGCCGAAAAATACAAAACTATCCAAATATTATACAAAATAATTAATATATGCTAAATGATTTGAAATTTATCTATTAAATAAATTACCTTATCCAAAATGGTAAAATTTCTAAAATTTACTCCGGGCCCACGTGCCCGGATTACGGAAATTTCTGGAGGGAATCGTTATCCATAATCTCAAGAACTCAAATATATAATTTTCATCCAATTCCATAACCATTTCCGTGGTGAAAAATCAAAAATACCAATTTCTAGGCTTTTCTTCAAAACTCCAAATTTCTACGAATTTTCATGTTTAAATCCATATATAAACCATGTATTTAACTTGCAATAGGTGTGAATTAACTTACCTCCAAGTTGCTAGGTGAATGCTCCTCTCAAGAAGCTCCCAAGATCGTCCAAGAATGAAGAAATGAGCAAAAATGCTCAAATCCCCGCTTTAAACGCTCACTGCCCAGCGATCATCGCGTCCGCGGCAAACTTTTTCGCACATGCAGCTTCGCACCCGTGATGTATTTTTCGCACCCGCGGCTTCGCACCCGCAATGGATTTTTCGCACCCGCGATCACACTAGATATCAGCTGCCTCAACTCTTCTTCAAATTCCAAATTCGATCCGTTAACCACCTGGAATCCACTCAAGGCCCTCGGGACCTCAAAAAAATATACCAACAAGTTCTACAACATTATATGAACTTATTTGAAACCTCAAATCACATAAAACGATGCTAAAACCACGAATTATGCTCCAATTGAAGCTTAATGAAACTTTAAATTTCCAACTTCTACATTCGATGTCGAAACCTATCAAATCAACTCCGATTGACCATAAATTTTTCACACAAGTCATAAATGATATAACGGAGCTATAAAAATTTTCGGAACTGTATTCCGACTCCGGTATCAAAAAGTCAACTCCCCGGTCAAACTTCCAAACTTAAATTCTTGTTTTAGCCATTTCAAGCCTAATTTCACTACGGACTTACAAATAAAATTTTGATCACGCTCCTAAGTCCAAAATCACCATACGGAGCTGTTGGAATCATCAAAATTCTATTCCAGGGTCGTTTGCATATAATTCGACATCCGGTCACTATTTGAACTTAAATTCTTTTTTAATTGTTTCATCAAAATTTCATATCTCGGGCTAGGGACCTCGGAATTTGATTCCGGGCATACGCCCAAGTCCCAAATCAAGATACGGACCTACCGAAACTGTCAAAACATCGACCCGAGTCCGTTTGCTCAAAATGTTGACCAAAGTCAAACTTAGCCTTTTAAAGCCAACTTAAGGAACCAAGTGTTCCAATTTCAACCCAAACACTTCCAAATCCCGAACCAACCATCCCCACAAGTCATAGATCATTAAAGCACATATGAGAAGTTTTATTTAAGGGAACGGGGTTCTAAAAGTCAAAACAACCGGTTGGGTCGTTACATTCTCTCCCAGTTAAATATACGTTCGTCCTCGAACGTGTCGAGGAGTGTTCCGGTGTTATCCAAAATTACTGTTTAACACCTCGTGCACCTACCCGTGCTACCACACCTAGTTGAGCATATTAACTCGAGCCAATCTTAAAATTCTCCTCTTTATTTAGGCAAATAAGCCTTAGAGCCCAATTCTAACATCCAGAATTCTCCACCATGCTTGTTTCCAACCTATGAATATCATATCAATCACTACGCGATGCACCAATACAGGATTGCATACCTTTGTTGCATTTAGACCATGCACCGCACCATTCACATGATCATAATATCATCTTTCGATAATAATAGCCGAAATTTCACGAATCTGATGTTCACAACACACCCCATGATACCTATAATTCATGTTCCAACTCTTGAGCTGTTTCCACGATGGAAGAAATGTGTAGAAATTCATAACCAACTGTTGAGCCAACAAATTATTGAGTTTTTCTCCTTCTGACAAGAACCATTGCCTCATTATGGATCAAATAATGGTATTTGCTCTTTATTATACTTCATATAATCCGATAGTACTGATCCCGAATCCAATAACCTCGTCTCACTTAGTATAAGCTGCTCAGGCAATAAGCCACCTCAGACATGACAAAAAGTCTCATATGACGCCACAATGAGCTAATAAGCTACGGACTCGATTGCGATACATAAGGAAAACAGACTATGGAAAGGATTACTCAACCCACGTGTCTAATTAAACAACTGAAAAGATGTCATGAACCTTCCTCAGAAAATGGGACACAAAATAGAATATAGGGAACCGTACTCAACATCACACTGTTGCGGCGTGCAACCCGATCTGCACAAAAAGAATCTATAAGAAAATACTTACCGAGCTAGAATGCTCATTATTTACCAAAATATACGAACATCAGACACAAGCACGCTATGTGCATAATACCATCCTTGGAAGGACCGACAACGCCATATGCTACAAAACTCAAGCACAACTAAGGTGCGATATATGATCTGAATCTCGAGAGCCATTATGCTCACACAACACAATCGCTACGCGGAACCTCAACACATAAGAATTTTATCAAGCCGTTTCATAACTTACACGGCACGACACAACATAGTATTACATGAAATAACCGACGACGAAACGACATCCAACATCCAAATACTCCTCCATAGGGAGCTTTTATGCTGAAATGAACACATATAGAGCCCGTATTCATATTTAAATCCATCCACAGACCTCAAGCCGATTCTGATCGCATCGTACTAGGCTAATCACCTTTCAAGTATCCATAATAACCCCTTTTTCCCATAACATGCAAGAATAGCCATCATAACCGGAACAATATTTCCACAGTCGACAACCAAATGAACCGAGCGCCCTCTAGGCATAAATTCTCAAATCAACGATATTACCACAATCTTCATACTTGGTTTCAATCTTCACTCAATCAAGTGACTACATGTCACTCTTACACAATCTTTCCGTGAGACACGCTCCCACGACCTTCCGCACCAGGTAACAAGTCTGCACATCCATGCTACCGGTTACACTAATGTTGTAAAGCATATCAAGAATCCAAAAATCAATACACAAGGTCTCTTACACCTGACATCGACCTTAGATAATGCCAAAAACAATACCATCTTACTTTAAACATCTAAATCGCTTTCTTTCTCATCCGAGCTCATGACATCCTTGTTAACACCGAACCGAAATCTTAAATCCTTAACTTTCGAATCCCATGCTACTTAGTGCACTTAACCACGCCAATGCGCAGGAGTACAAGAATTCCATCATAACTCCCGAACCACTAATAGGGTAAACACTTTATCATATAGAAACCTTCTTCTTAACTCATTTCAAGAGAACCATTGCAACACGTGACTGAATTCCCATATCCGTAAAAAACAAATATTGGCCTCAAGTAGTGGTCTAAACCACTATAACTCTTCTGGGATCCCTCTACACATAACAAGTCATAATACTTGAATTCCTCCAAATAAAATTAATTACGGCGGCCGTCAAGGCTCGCACGTGCCGCCACAAATCACATGCATAATTCAATGCGCTGAAGGAACTGATCATTGCCACCATCGTGCTGATTCAACCATTGTTAGCCGATCCGTCTTTTCTCAATTTACTTTCAACTTGCCTTAGAAATAATAATAGCTCCATTCATTACATCACGAACTCAAATCCGCACTCATCCCAAGTGATCTTATTTCACGAGACCACACTATTTCAAAACCCACTAATTATCTCGTATCCCTTCTTGTGCACACTTTTTACATCTTCAACTGGTACACCCATTTTCATACTTCTTTTATGAATCCGAAGTTATTTTCTTCCATTTTTCCAATGCTACACCACAACCTGAAGATAACGTAGAGTACTCCAAGCCCCGTTTCATAATCTGCTACAAAATCTCGATACTCAACCATACTATAGACTCGAGATACTTAGACACCACACTTTAAATTTTTTGAATCCACTAGGACCGTTATTGAGAGTCACTTGCTCTGACTTGTTCCCAAACATGATCAATTCCAAGGCCCTACTAGCACATGGACACTTTATCAAGGAAACATCTGACTATTTCACTTTCCTATGCATTACATCTACACGAAGCATAAACTCTGAGTCTTCCCAAAACCTGAATATGAATTAATAAGGCCAAATATGGTGCACATTCCTCAAATACTTTGCTCAAATTAGCACTGATGTTTTCTTTCCTTAGTTGCAATGACCCACCAATACACCGATAACCAGAAACCGCACAAATTGTCACTACGCAATCCAATCATAGACGGTGGGGCTCTTCTACTTAGCTTGAAGCTACAATTACAAAATTTTGGAATCCACCGAGATTCTTTCTTCATCGTTGACATGATCCTGCACATGCAACTCGCCAAATGTTTCTCGAAATCCTTCTATTAACTTTAATAAATACTCCGAACCACTAGCCACATTTACATATTACATTTTTTACCAGAAGATTCGTCAATACTATGCAACCGCTAACCTGCTCACAAGAGATAACCCACCCGTGGAAATTACATGCCGACATATTCCAACGCCGCTGCACTGGGTGCAAATACTATGAAATCAGCAGATCATCCTGAGTCCAGGCTCATTCACTAGCTGCACCAGTCTGTTCACTCCTCATGGACGTCAACTAGAGGTGCGACAATACCTTCCAATCCAAATTTATGTTGTATCCGTCTTCATATCAAACAACTCCCTCCTATTGTATCTAATCTTCCTCAATATAGCAGTTAATATTACAACTTAAGTCTGTAGACCTAGTCATTGTCCATTCTACATCCCAAATCACTCCAAACATTCCTCAAGACGTGTAATCATCCTACCACGTAACCCCTGTGCTACCTTGGCACTCTCCTACTTTGGCCAACCATCTCCTTTAAGCAACTACTCTGCTTCTGTTTTCTTATACTTGGCCTTTTCGGAGCCTAACCACCTCAAGGAACCTACCACATGTCCTTCCTCATCCTTCGCTACCCAGTTGTTGTTTTAACTCAAAATCCGTCTCTATAAAACTTGAACCAATAACTCGTTACCAGCTTTAAACCTTTCTGACGATCATCCTTCTTGAGACATCAACACTAGAAATGCTGATTCGATCCTGAATCACTGCACACCGCGATCTCTAATGACTGCTTCCCCTATACCAATACCTAACACCCCGTCGTGAAGGCGAGTTGAAGAAAACCATAACACTGGCGATCTTTAATGCATTTTACAAGGCGACGACACCACATCAAAATTGAGAACTCTACCACACTCGAAAATATCAAGCTTCGTTACTCCATCAATCCCAAACCTGAACATTCATAGTCCGATTGCCTTTTCTCTGCTGAAATTAAAACATGGAACCTATGAATCATGTACTAAGAAAACCTTCTTTCAAGTCGTTTACTGCCCTGACACATAGACGGGCATTTTAATATTTCATAAACACTGTGCGATAACAACACACGAATCGTCGTAACAATCAATGCCAAATTTCAAAACCTTAGGTAGTACTGATACTTAACTTGAAATGACAGAGCGTCCTTCTGCAAGGCGACGACAATAACCCAATTAATTACACAGGGAGAAGCATCCTGCACTACATCTATAGTACCATTAAAAATTTCCTCGATCCTCAATGTATAACAAGCTCTTCACGTCGCATAAGATTGAATAAGAGGGAAATGTATGCATAAGCCTCAAAGGAATCGAATCGCACGATGAGGAATCAAGAAGGAAAGTATTCCTAACAGCCCTATAGCCTCTCGAAGATAAGCACAGACGTCTCCGTACCGATCCGCAAGACTCTACTAGACTCGCTCATGACTCATGAGACCTAAGTGAACCTAGTGCTCCGATACCATGTTGTCACGACCCAAAATCCAAAAAGGCCGTGATGGCACCGGACACCACTGTCAGGCAAGCCAACCATAATCAATTAACTTAATTACCCATTTTAGTATTTTTGAAATAAAAAATTTCCTTAATAAAATTGTAGAGATAAACTCATAGAGTAAATGATAAATATTTTTGCAGCTAAATTTTTAAACAATTCACAACCATTCCCAAAACCCGATGTCACAAGTGCATGAGCATTTACTAGGGAATTAAAAATAAAATACAGCATCTGTCCAGAATACAAATTAGACAGAAAAATATAATAACTCTGAAAGAGACTCTGTTAACTGCGGATCGTAATATAGAATGCAGCTCACCCATGTTCCCACAATTATTAACCACACATTTGCGCCCACAATGCTGCTATGCATATATGTACCTGCACAATAAATTATGCAGAAAGTGCAATATGAGTACAAAAATAACGTATACCCAGTAAGTATCAAGCCTAATCTTGAAGTGGTAGAGACGAGATAGCCGACTTTGACACTCCCTATGGGTCAATAATAATAATTGGAATAAATTATAATTATTCAAATCAGCATGGTTCATAGAGTTAACAATAATTTTATTCAATTAGCAGAAATAATAAGAATCCTTCAAATGCAACAATTTTTCAATTTATTAATTAAATCATGCAATTTCAATAAAACTTCCAATTTATCAAATAACTTTACAAGCTGCAATTCAATTTAAATAAATTTTTTAATTTATCAATTCGTCTTATTTACAGGAATAACAATAATTCCTTAACAAGCAGGAATAATAATTTATTAAATTTCAAAGATTTCCAATTTATCAACTAGCTTCGCAAGCTGAAATAAACTATTAAGATATTGTGTAATTATTATTATTATTATTAAGCAAGATTTCTGCCGAGGACGTACGGCCCGATCCAGAGTGTCGTGTACACTGCCGAGGGACGTGCAGCGCGATCCATAGATGCATCTATCCTGCCGAGGCGTTCGGCCCACTCCACAAGAAAGGAGGACATTTTCTTATGTACCTCTGGAAGGAGAATATATTTATTATGGGATAAATTCACGAGGAGAACAATTTCTTTTAATAATTAATTGATTTAAACAAAAAATCAAGCATATGAAATTTCCATCCTTTAATATCTTTATCTAACAATTCACAATATAAACAAAATATCAAGCATATGAAATTTTTATCCTTTAATATTTTTATCTAACAATTCAGAATATATATATCAATTAATATTTAATTAATCAAGGAATACAATTTACACAAGTAATTCATGCTTTGAGTCCTAAACTACCCGGACTTTAGCATTTATAGTAGCTACGTATGGACTCTCGTCACCTCGTGCGTACGTAGCCCCCGCAATTAGCAACAATTATTCAATTTAATCCCTATGTGATAATTTTTCCCTCACAATATTAGACAAGAGACTTACCTCGTCTCAAAGTCCACTTTCTGATTACCACGTCACGTTGAATTCTCGATTCGACGCCGAAAAATCCGAAACTATCCAAATACTATACAAAATAATTAATATATACTAAATGATTCGAAATTTATCTATTAAATAAATGACCTTATCCAAAATGGTAAAATTCCTAAAATTGACCCCGGGCCCACGTACCCGAATTTCAGAAATTTTCGAAGGGAATCGTTACCCATAATCTCAAGAACTCAAATATATAATTTCCATCCAATTTCATAACCATTTCCGTGGTGTAAAATCAAAAATACCAATTTCTAGGTTTTTCTTTAAAACTCCAAATTTTTACAAATTTTCATGTGTAAATCCATATATAAACCATGTATTTAACTTGCAATAGGCGTGAATTAACTTACCTCCAAGTTGCTAGGTGAATGCTTTTCTCAAGAAGCTCCCAAGATCGTCCAAGAATGAAGAAATGAGCAAAAATGCTCAAATCCCCGCTTTAAACACTCACTGCCCAGCGATCATCATGTCCGCGGCAAAATTTTTCGCACATGCGGCTTCGTACCCGCAATGGAGTTTTCGCACCTACGGCTTCACACACGCGATGGATTTTTCGCAACTGCGGCTTCACACCCGCGATGGATTTTTCGCACATGCGGCTTCGCACCCGCGATGGATTTTTCGTACCTGCGGCTTCGCACCCGCAATGGATTTTTTGCACCCGCGGCTTCGCACCCGCGATGGATATTTTGCACCTGCGATCACACCAGATATCAGCTGCCTTAACTCTTCTTCAAATTCCAAATTCGATCCGTTAACCACCCGGAATCCACCTGAAGCTCTCGGGACCTCAACCAAATATACCAACAAGTCCTACAATATTATACGAACTTATTTGAAACCTCAAATCACATAAAATGACGCTAAAACCACGAATTATGCTCCAATTCAAGCTTAATGAAATTTAAATTTCTAACATCTACATTCGATGTCGAAACCTATTAAATCAACTCCGATTGACCTCAAATTTTGCACACAAGTCATAAATGACATAACAGATCTATGAAAATTCTTGAAACTGTATTCTGACTCTGGTATCAAAAAGTCAACTCCCCGGTCAAACTTCCGAACTTAAATTCTTGTTTTAGCCATTTCAAGCCTAATTTCACTACGGACTTCCAAATAAAATTTTTATCATGCTCCTAAGTCTAAAATCACCATACGAAGTTGTTGGAATCATCAAAATTCTATTCTGAGGTTGTTTGCACATAATTCGACATCCGGTCCATATGTGGTCTCTGTCAACATCGGGTTAGGAACATGAGTGGGGTCCTCAGACTGCATAGGATCATCAGCTCCTTCCGTGTCCTCTAACTAGATCTCCATATCCTCTAACTGGGGACCATGGGGTTGCTGAGCATCTGGATGATCTCCTCAATAATATGTGTAGTGGCAGCTGGTTCCTCAGACTGGCCAGCTGCTGCATCTGATGCCTCATGCTCTACTGCCTGTGCTGCTGGGGCTGTCCCCTCTATGAGCAGGTCTAGTGGAATATCATCAGTAGAAGCAATCTTATAAACCTCTTTGCTCAACTTCTCTACCGACTCCTTAGATGCCTGAGTCTTATGCATCTTCTCCACTTGCTTCCCCAAATCCTTAATAATCTTCCCATGTGTATCAAGAGTCTCCCGGATCTTTTTCTGGTCGTCCAAAATCTTCTTCTGGTTGTCCAGAATCTTCTTCAAAGAGTCCTCCACTGATGGAGGTACCTGAAGCTCTGATAGGGCTGAAGACTGTGCTACCACTGCACTAGATATGGCAGTCAGCTTTGTGGTAGCTGCCTGCATCCAGTTGTTGAGACTTGATAGTGTCTGTGAAACCCGCAGTGCAGTCTGAGGGTAGGTAGAAGATGTGGGCACTGACAGTGGCACTGAGAGGGAAGGTCCGGAGGAAGGATAAGGCATGGTAGCTGCTCCGGCAGAAGTGCCTGCTGATGTGGAGGGCTCGACAACTGATCTGGTGGCCACTACCCCTGGCTCTTTAGACTGGCCAGTGGAGGTAGTGGCTTTACCCCTGAATTTAGGGTTGTCCGCTCCCTGGAGGTGGTACCATGAGAAAGGCTTTTTAGCCTTCACCTCTACATCAAAATGTCTTGGCTCTACCCCTTGGTCTTGGAAATACTCTGTGAGGAAGTTGGGGTAGGGATACGATCTCTCTTCTTTCTGGACTGCATTGAAGATATTGTAGGACATTAAGTTTCCCACATTAATAGGATAGCCGGCCATGATGGAAGCTACCAATACTGCCCAGGGGAGTGGAAGGACATTCTTATGTTGGTACGGGTCAACACGGGTGCACACGAATGTTGCCCACCCTTTTGCTTCAAAGGTAAGGGTGGATCTGACAATTTGAACTCCTGCTATGAGCCGTGCACGTGTTGTCCCCGAAATAGCAAGTATCTCAGCTAGCCATGGGCGAACTGCATCACCTAATGCTAGCTTCTCCAGGTATTGCACTGCCTCGACATCCTCAAACCCTACATAGGTGTTCAGTGCGTGGCCATCAAATCGGATTTTCAAGTTCCGGACCTTTGTCACCTTTGTACCCTTTTTGATGTGGGCAATATTGGCATAAAATGCCTTGACAAGGTATTCATTTGCATCATGCATCCGACAGGTGAACCATTTCCATCTTTTTCTCTCCGTAAATTGCCGTAGGACATTCGGATTGTGCTGGCTTAGGTCTTTGGTTATGAATTGTCGCTCAAGAGTGAGCGACCTTTGGGGCCACCATTCCTAAAATTTTCCATACGCCTTCTCACTTACAAATCTATCAGCCCACACCTCCAGCCTCTTTGATCTAGCCAGACCTCCCATAATTGTGTCACCCCCTTTCCCGTCATCCGGGACCTCATAATCCTCATCTAAAATGATTGGGGTAGCTGTTGTTGTAGCAGGCAGGGAAGATGGTTCAGATGCCTGACTACCTCCCTCTAAGCCATCAGAAGAACTAGAGGAGGATGTAGGTTCATCGACTAAATGGAATCTATCAGGGAATTATTGTGATTGTTCCCTCGGTTGTGGTTGTACAGAATTCCCCTCAGATGTTTTCCGGGATGAGAGGTATTCACTGGTGTCAGAGGAGTCGGCAGGAGGTCTAACGAGGGTAGCCTTTTTGCCTAATACCGTTTGGGCTGCTAAGGGTAAGGGTTGCTTTTCTTTACCCCGGCCTTAGGAGGATTCTGCCCTCCCCTTTGAAGTGTCTCCTCTCCCACGAGAACGCACCATTTTCTGCAACACACAAGTAGTGAAAGACAATTAGAATCGGGGTTCAATCATGTGTTAAAGCAGTACAAATGAAATGAAAAACAATGCTTCTCGGAATAGGGCATCGCGGACCGTACAAAAATGAGTGCGACCACGAACTGTCCATCGTGGACCGCGTAAAAGTGAACGCGGACACGAAGAGGCCAGGCTCAGACTACTGGCTCTCTAAACTTGATCAACCGCGGACCGCACAAAAATATGTGCGGTCGCGAAAGACCAATCACAAACCGCATAAAAATGAATGCGGCCGCGAAGGCAAATGATAGAGTTCTGAAGTTCAAATGCGCGGACCGCGAAAAATTGAGTGCGGCCGCGAAAGACCAATCGCGGACCGCACAAAAGTGACTGCGGCCGCGAATTCTAAAATGCTAGGGTATCGCGGACCACGTAATTTTGGACGCGACCGCATATCCTATCACGGACCGCGGAAAAATGACCGCGACCGCGGAATTCAAAATAAATTGGCACTGATGAACACTTAAAACTAAGTTTTTCACTAATTACCCAAGAATTGTAGCAATTAAACATGCAAAGTTACTAACCCCAACCCTCATTATGCATACAAACACTACTCATATGTTGTTAATAAATAATTAAGCATTAATTTGACATTTTGGCATGATTCTAACCCTATCTGAAAAGAAAAAGAAAAAATCAAATTATTGAAATGAACATACTAGTTGTAAAATATGGTAGGAAATTGACAATTTATGAGAATAGGATGAGTTTGAAACCAAGTAAGGATGCACAATGCTTTAGGTGAGTTTGAGAGGTTAGGGTTTGTAAAGTGTGAAAAGTTTCAAGAACTCCTATTTATACTCAGAACCCAGTGACCCCACCGCCTTACCTGAGTACGGCCGCGAAATTTTGTCGCGGTCCGCACTCTTTACCTTTTTGTAGATTTGCCTCAGATGCACGGGCATGGTCTGCAAAAAACTGGCCGCGCCCGCACAATTTGTGCGGACCGAGAAAATTTGAACACGGCCACGAACTCTGAAGGTATTTTGACAGGCCAACTTCAGAGAGTTGGCATTTTGCCCATTTCAGCTACACGACCGCACATAGAATGGTGCGGCCGCGAAATGCTTATGCGATCCGCAAAATTTTGAGTGCGGTCCACGAAAGTTCACCACTTAGCCAAATTTTTTCCTTGTCAATTTCTTGCACTGCACAACCAATTCCTACATACACTTCACAACCAGTTAGTCCAAAACTATGTCTAATCTACGAAGAAAATCAAAAGAAAGAAAAACACATGGGTTACCTCCCAAGAAGCGCCTGATTTAACATCGCAGCACGACGCATGTTATCATCATCATTTGAAATGGATCAATGCCACAACATGGCTATTATCAATCTTGCTAAGATAGTGCTTCACTCGGTGCCCATTGACTCTAAAGATCTCACCATTCTTGTTTTTCAAATCTAGAGCACCGAAAGGAGTCACATGTACCACTTCGAAAGGACCATTCCACTTCGACTTGAGCTTTCCCGGAAAGATCCGTAACCAAGAGTTGAATAGAAGAACCAAGTCACCTTCATTGAATTCTTTGTTCCAGATATACTTATCATGTAAGTACTTCATCTTGTCCTTATACAAGGACGATCTGGAATAAGCATGGAACTGGAACTCATCAAGTTCATTTAGTTGGTCTACCCGGAGATTGGCAGCTATATCCCATTCAAGGTTCAATTTCTTCAGCGCCCACATGGCCTTGTTCTCTAATTTAACTGGAAGATGACATGCTTTTCCAAATACCAACCGGTACGGAAACATACCAATTGGAGTCTTGTAAGCTATTCTATAGGCCCATAAAGCATCGTCAAGTTTCCTTGACCAATCAGTCCGGTTTGCATTGACAGTCTTGGATAGAATGCTCTTGATATCCCTGTTGGAGACTTCAACTTGTCCACTTGCTAGGGGATGATAGGGGGTTGACACCTTATGATTGACACCATACTTGGAAAGTAAAGTGTCAAAGGCTTTGTTGCAAAAATGAGAACCCCCATCACTAATGATAGCCCTTGGGGTGCCGAACCTTGTGAATATATTTTTCTTTAAGAAAGCCACCACACTCCGTGCCTCATTCTTGGGCAAAGCCACAGCTTCAACCCATTTTGAAACATAATCCACCGCAACAAGAATATAAGTGTTCCCACATGAACTCACAAATGGTACCATAAAGTCGATTCCCCACACGTCTAAAATATCAATCTCAAGGATGGTGGTGAGAGGTATTTCATTCTTTTTGGAAATTCCACCGGCTCTTTGGCACTCATCATAACGCCTAACGAGCTCTCTAGCGTCTTTGTACAAGGTAGGCTAATAGAATCCAGAGCTTAGGACCTTTGTAGCAGTTCTCGCCTCACCATGGTGACCGTCATAGGGCGAGGAATGACAAGATTCAAGAATACTCAATTGCTCTTCTTCCGGAACACATCTCCGGATAACATCATCATTGTAAATTTTGAAAAGATATGGCTCGTCCTAATAATAATCCAAGCAGTTTCGTTTGAGCTTCTTCCTTTGGTTAGAAGAGAGCTCATTCGGGACAATCCCGGTTGATAAATAGGGATATTTGCCTATTAAATTACTCTCTTTTACTTGTGTTATGGGACAAAAATACGTGAAGGTATTCTCGGAAACTAACTTAATATGCTTGCTTGCAGGGATTGTTCAAAATGAGCCAAAGGAGCCATAATCAACTCATAAAGAAGTCAAAACTTGAACAAAAATCAAGACTGGGCCAAGAGGTGTGGAACGCGGACCGCGACAAAAAAATGCGGCCGCGAAAGTATCAACGCAGACGCGGCCATTATTTCGCGGTTCGCGATATGAAGAATCAGAGAGATGGGTTTTTTGGGCACAAACATGAACGCGGACCGCGACAAGAAGATGCGGCCGCAAAAGTACCAGCACAGCCACGATGGAAATTCCACGGACCGCGGTTGCTAAGGTTCAGAGAGTGCATAATTCAAGCAAAAATGAGAAGGGCGGCCCGCGTCAAAGTTACGCAGCCGCGAAAGTCTCTCACGCGGACGCGGTGGAAATTACGTGGTCCGCGAAACAAGGTTCAACCCAGGTCCAGATGTGAAGAAACACGGACCGCGATCAGAATCACGCGGCCGCAAAAGCAAGTGTGCGGCCGCGGTCAGAATTACGCGACCGTGAAACTTCCGCAGAGGTATTTTTGTCCGTAAATTTTAGCTTAGTATATATAGATCTTTTTGTCAATTTTAGGTTATGTTATGTTTTTTCTGAGTACGTGAGACGGCTAGGTTTTCCCTTTTGGGAAATTTTGTACAAGATTTACCTTATAACATTAGATTTTCATCTTTTAATTTAGTATTATGGATTATATCTTCTCTTTATCTTTGATTTCTGCTATTATTATGAGTAGCTAGACCCATAACTAGGGTTGTGACCCAACCCTAGTGTGGGTATTTAATGGGTATTGAATTTTAGGGCTTGAATGTTTATGGGTTAGTGATATTTAGCCTAGTTCTTGCTAGAATTATAGAATTAGTGGTTGCAAACATGGATTCATGCATTTATGATTTGGTCTCTTCTTGAGAAAGAGGGATTAAGTCTGGGAAAACTAGGCTAACAAGGAATTGGGGTGAACTCAAGAAATTGATAGCCCCAATTAAAGGGTTAAACCTAGAGATAGTAATACCTGACTTGAGCTAATATCACAGGACTTGCATGAATACCTAGTTGGACTTGAGAAAGCCAAAGTGCGCAAAATCACTCAAACTATCGAGAGATATAGAGTGAGTACTTGGGTGTGATAGTTATATTACGATCCCAAATTAATCAAGCTTGACCTAGATTCTTACCACCCGTTAGATGTCCACCTAGGCGGAAGTCACTACCCTAGTCCTTTTAAACACTTGAAAACCAACATCAAAAATACTATACTTAACTTTAATCATTGCATACAATAGAATAGAATTAGAAGTAGAATCAACACCATCATGTTTGGAAGTACAATTGGGAACAAGACACGCATATAGACTTAGATATAAACCTAATTCCAAATCAATTAACTCCCTATGGAAATCGATCCCGACCTTGTTGGGTAAAACTGCATCGACCATCCTCGCTACTCAATAGTGGTGTAGGTTTGAACCCGGTCAATTTTTGGCGCCGTTTCCGGGGAGTTAGATGGTCTTAGCTATATATCTAACTATTTGTGTGTTTTGTTTTTCTTTCCTTCCGTTTTCCTAATAATATTTGTGTGTCAAATGCTTTTAGGTACCAAATGGCTCTTAACGAGGTCCTCGGACATATTCCTTGGGGGGGAGGTAGATGAAAATAAAATGGATGAGATTCATCTTGAACCTCAAGTACAAAGAAGAGGCCACCCGCCTCATGACAACGTTTCAAACCCTCCCCCACCTCCTCCAAGGGCAGCACACCGGGTGTTGCCCAATGAAGGCTACGAAAGTGCAATTGTCCCGCCCCATATTCGGGCGGGCAATTTTCAAATAACCAATGTCATGCTTACTCTATTGGAACAAAGGGGTTTCTTCACCGGAGCTCCACATCAGAACGCATATAAGCATCTCAAAGGTTTTGTAGACACATGCTGGGGGAGCAAGCAGACGAATATATATGAGGACGCTTTGAGGTTAAGACTTTTCCCTTTCTCACTTAGAGGGAAGGCTTTAGATTGGCTTGAGAGGCTACCCAACCATTCCATCTCCACTTGGGATGAGTTGGCCGAGAAGTTCATAGCAAAGTTCTTTTCTCTGGGACATATGGAAACATTGAGAGATGAAATCCTTGCTTTTAAACAAGAGCCAAATGAACCGTTACATGAGATTTGGGAACGGTACCGGACAATGGTCAAAGAGTGCCCCAACAACGATATGATTGAAGGAATGATCCAGCAAACCTTTTATAGGGGTATTAACACAACTAACCAATGTGTGGTGAATCAGCTCGCAGGGGGTAACTTTATGAACACGCCATATTCAGAAGCATGTGAAATATTAGATGAGATGGCGGACACCTCTTCAGCTTGGCAAAGTCGGGCCAATGTTCCTCAGGGTGACCTTAATGTTATCCACCTTCACAAGGAACTCCATGATCACGGACAAGACATAGCAGAGTTGACAACTACCATGAATCAGTTAGCCAAGGCACAACTTCAGCAGGTTTAGGGGGCAAAGCAAGTAAATGCCATGGAAGGAGCGAATGTAATGGTTAACAAGAGGAGACAAAGAGGTCAATAAGTTCAACACAAGCAGGAACAATTTGAGCAAAGTGGTAGTGGGTACAACCAAGATGACTCTTATGACGATCAAAGTGAAGAGGTTCAATATGTGAACAATTACCAAGGTCAATGGAGCAACGCTCCAAATCAACAATAGTGGAGATCACAGGGAAACAATAAAAATTGGGGCAACCAAGGCCAAGGGAATTGGAATAATGGCAACAATAACAATCCGAACAATTAGGGGAACAACAATCAAAATTGGGGGAATAAAGGAAATAACCAAGGCATTTGGGGTGCCAACAATAATAGTAATTGGGGAGGCAATGGAAACCAAGGGGATTGGATCAACCATAATCAAGGGAACCGGGGGTCGGGCCCTCAAAGTCCCCCGATGTATCAACAACGCAACAACCCGCCTCCATATCCGTCACAAGGGCAAAGTTCTTCCAACAATGAGATGGGACGGATATAAAGTATGTTCAAGCAAATGATGGAAAGAAACGCTGAATCTGATGCCCAAATAGCGTCCCACATCGAGCAACGAGGGTTCTTCATCGGTGCAACGGATCAAAATGCATATAAACACTTGAAGGGGTTCGTAGATACGTGTTGGGGGATTAAAAAACTAATGTCTCCGAGGATGCTTTGAGGCTAAGGCTTTTTCCCTTCTCTCTACGGGGGAAAGCTTTAGATTGGTTGTAATGTTTTCCAAATCATTCCATTCATACTTGGTATGAACTAGCAAAGAAATGTATTTCTAAGTACTTCTCTCCCGAGCACATGGCTATTCTTCGGGATGAAATTCTAGAATTCAAGCAAGAGCTCAATGAACCACTACATGAGATATGGGAAAGGTATAGAACAATGGTGAAAGAGTTCCCTAACAACGATATGACAGAGAACATAATTCAACAAACTTTCTATCAAGGGATCAATACCACCAACCAATGTGTAGTGAATCAACTTGCCAGTGGAAACTTCATGACTACGCCTTATGCGGAGGCGTGTGATATCTTGGATCAGATGGCGGATACTTCTTCGGCGTGGAAATCACGGGCTAATGTTCCACAAGGTGACCCCAATATGATTCACCTTTACAAAGAGTTGCATGATCATGGACAAGCCATAGCCGAGTTGACTACTACCAAACACCAATTGGCAAAGGCTCAACTTCAACAAGTACAAAATCCGAGGCAAGTCAATGTAATGGAGGGAGTAAATATGATGGTGAACAAGTGAAGAACAAGAAGTCCACAAGTGCAACAAAGAGTGGATAATTTTGTGCAAGATGATAGTGGATTTGATCAAGATGAATCTTACAATGACCAAGAAGAGGAGTTCCAATATGTGAACAACTTTCAAGGGCAAAGAAACAACTACCAAGGCCCTAGCCAACAACAATGGAGACCTCAAAATAATCAAGGCAATTGGAACTCTCACAACCAAGGTAATAGGAGTAGTGGAAATAATCAAAGCAATTGGAATAACAACAACAGTCAAGGCAATTGGAGTGGAAGCAATAATCAGGGGAATTGACATAACAACAATAACCAAGGCATGGGGGAGGCAACAATCAAGGCGGGTGGAATAACAATCAAGGAAATCGGGGGTCGGGTTTTCAAAGGACCCCGATGTATCAAAAACCGAGCAACCCACCCCTTATCCTTCCTGTGGTCCTAGTTCTTCCAATAATGAAATGGGCCGTATTGAGAACATGTTCAAGCAAATGATGGAGAAGAATGCCGATTCCGATGCCCAACTTGCTTCACACAACACATCGATCCGCAATCTAGAGGTGCAAATGGGTCAAATATCTGAAGCTTTAAATTCTCGTCCTAAGAGGGCACTACCAAGTGACACGGTGGTGAACTCAAAGGGTGGGAATAATATGGTGCATGCCATGGCCGTTACTACAAGAAGTGGAAGATGAAGAAAACTATTGGGTGGACTTTGGCGGATATTCGGGGAATAAGCCCCGTATTTTGCATGCACAAGACTAACTTGGAGGAAGATTCCAAACCCTTCATTGAACATCAAAGGAGACTCAATGAAGCCATGCAAGACGTGGTAAAAAGGAGATTATCAAATGGTTGGAGGCCGAAGTGGTCTACCCTATTTCTGACAGTTTGTGGACTTCTCCGGTGCAATGTGTCCCGAAAAAGGGGGCATAACAGTGGTCACCAATGATAAGAATGAGTTGATTCCCACAAGAATGGTAATCAGGTGGAGAGTGTGTATGGACTATCAGAAGCTAAACAAAGTCACAAGGAAAGACCATTTTCCACTCCCCTTCCTTGACCAAATTCTTGATAGGTTGGCCGACCGTGATTTCTATTGCTTTCTAGATGGATATTCAGGATACAAACAAATCCTTATAGCCCCGAAAGATAAAGAGAAAACAATTTTTACTTATGGCACTTTCACTTTCAAGCGGATGCCATTTGGCTTATGCAATGCACCAATGACTTTTCAACGGTGTATGATGGAGATCTTTGCGTATATGGTAGAATACTACCTTGAAGTCTTCCTGGATGATTTCTTAGTAGTCGGGGATTCCTTTGATGATTTCTTGGTAAATTTGGATAAAGTATTGGCAAGGTGTGAAGAAACAAACTTGGTACTAAATTAGAAGAAATGCCATTTCATGGTCGAGGAAGGCATTGTCCTTGGCCACAAAATTTCAAAGAATGGCATAGAGGTTGACAAGGTGAAGATATAGGTGATTTCTAAACTTCCACCTCCAACTTCAGTGAAAGGCGAGAGAAGTTTCTTGGGTCACGCTGGCTTCTACTGGCGCTTCATAAGGGATTTTTCTAAAGTGGTGAATCCATTGTGCAAGCTCTTAGAGAAAGATGCTAAGTTTCACTTCAATGATGATTGCATGAGAGCTTTTGAATTGCTAAAGTTCAAGTTGACAACAACTCCCATTATCACCGCTCCTAATTGGAGTATTCCTTTTGAGCTTATGTGTGATGCTAGTGATGTAGCGGTTGGGGCAGTTTTGGGGCAACGTATCAACGAGATTTTTCATCCAGTCTACTATGCTAGTAAGACCATGAATGATGCCCAAGTTAATTGCACCGTTATCGAAAAAGAGCTCCTTGCCATTGTGTTTGCAATTGAGAAATTTTGCCCATACGTGATGGGTGCAAAGGTTATTGTTCATACGGATCATGCGGCACTTTGCTATCTTATGAGCAAGAAAGATTCAAAAGCTAGGTTTATGAGATGAGTGCTATTGTTGCAAGAGTTTGATATTGACATCCAAGATAAAAAATGGAGTGAAAATCAAGTGGCGGACCACTTGTATCATTTGGAGGAGAAGGGGAGGCCACATGATGGCCTTGAAATCAATGACTCCTTCCACGACGAGAAACTCTTGGCTATTTCAATGAAGGAGGTTCCATGGTTCGCGGATCTAGCAAACTTCCTTGTGTGTGGAATCATCCCAGATGAGCTCTCTTCAAATCAAAGGAAGAAGATCAAATAGGATTGCCAAGATTATTATTAGGACGAGCCATGCCTTTTCCGGATTTGCATCGATGGGGTAATTAGAAGATGTGTACCGGACGAAGAACAAAATGTTATTCTTGAGGCCTGCCATTCTTCGCCTTATGGTGGTCACCATGGCAGAGCAAGAACGGTAACCTAAGTGCTAAGTTGCAGTTTCTATTGGCCCACTCTCTAAAAATATGCAAGTGATATGGTAAAAATATGTGATGAATTCCAATGGGCCGGTGAAATCTCGAAGAAGAATGAAATGCCTCTCACTACCATTTTGGAGACTGATATCTTTGATGTGCGGGGTATTGACCTCATGGGTCCTTTTGTGAGTTCTTATGGAAACACCTACATCTTGGTCGCGGTTGATTATGTGTCTAAATGGGTGGAGGCCATTGCTCTACCCAACAATGAAGTGAGGAGTGTGGTGGCATTCTTGAAGAAGAATATTTTGACAAGATTTGGTACTCCGCGGGCTATCGTAAGCGATCGGGGGTCGCATTTTTGTAACAAGGCTTTTGACACTTTGCTTGAAAAGTATGGTGTTACTCATAAAGTTATGACTCCCTATCATCCACAAGCTAGCGGTCAAGTGGAAGACTCTAACCAGGAGATAAAGAGTATCTTGTCCAAAACAGTGAATGCTAACCGGACGGATTGGTCAAAGAAACTTGATGATGCACTATGGGCTTATCAGACTGTGTTCAAAACTCATATCGGGATGTCTCCATACCGGTTGGTGTTTGGAAAAGATTGTCATCTTCCGGTGGAACTTGAGCACAAAGCCATGTGGGCTTTAAAGAAATTGAATCTTGATTGGGATGCAAACACTAACTTACGGGTTGCACATTTGAATGAATTGGATGAGTTTTGGTACCATGCATATGCAAGTTTATCCTTGTACAAAGAGAAGATGAAGTACCTCCATGACTAATTACATCCGAAACAAGGAGTTCAAGGTGGGCGATATTGTGTTGTTGTTCAACTCACGATTTAAGTTGTTTCCCGGAAAGTTGAAATCTAAATGGAGTGGTCCATTTGAAATTGTGGGTGTGACACCTTTAGGTGCATTGGACTTGAAGAATAAAAATGATGAGGTATTCCGAGTCAATGGTCACCGGGTGAAGCATTATTTGGGTCAAGCTGATGATGGCCACGTGGTGGCAGTTATTCATTTGAAGTGATGGTAATCTGCGTCGTACCGCGATATTAAATCAGGCGCTTCTTGGGAGGCAACCCATGTTTCTTTTTCTTTTTATTTTCTTCTTTTGTAGATAGATGTTTTTTTTATGTCAACTAGATTTGAAGTGTGTTGCAGGAAGCAGTGTGCATTACAGGAATTGTGCTCAGAAAAATTGGCTATGTGTGGAAAAAGTGCGGACCGCACAATTATGGGTGCTACAACAGAAGTGAACTGCGGCCGCACAATTACAGTGCGGACCGCACAAATTGAGATGGGAAATTGCAAACTCTCTGAAGTTTGGTATGTTAAAGAAATGGCCAAAGTGCGTCCGCACAGCAAAATATGCGGTCTACACCAAAAGTCTGCGGCCGCACCACAAAATCTGCGGACCGCAGATCAGCAAGGGCATTTGAGCCCCTAGGTAACAGAGCACGGACCGTAGAAGGAATTCTGCGGCAGTACTCCTCCCTTGTCCTTCAAGTCTGACCGTCCAAGTATAAATGGTAACCTTAGGGCTACTGTACATTTCTTTCCCTCTTTGAGCACTATAAACTCTAAAACTTTGAAATCATCTGTCCAATCTAAACCCACACTAAACCCACATCTGTGATTACTCATCTACATTACTTCATATCTGGTATGCTTCCATTACTCATAGAATTTTTTAATTTTTAGTTTAATTTATAATATTTAGGTAGTTTTAGGCCATTTGTCAATAGATTTCAATTTTACTACCATGTGGGGTTTAAACTGTTTTGGGTTAACTGATAATTGCTCTATGGGGAATGTGTGATTTGTTTTTCATGCTTAATGGTCATGCCATGTCGAATTTGTGCAAAAGTTTGTAAACCCTAGGAGTTTGTTCGATTTTTTTTTTGAAATCTGCGGCCCCACAAGAAATTGTGCAGTCCGCAGAAGTTAAGACTAGGGAACTGTAAGTAAGGCTAAATCTGCGGCATCACTTGAAATTGTGCGGTCCGCAGAAATCCCATTGCGACCGTAGAAAAGTGAGTGCGGCTGCAGAACAACGTAATCTCTGTCATCAGAGAGTTTCCACTTTTGGGATATCTAATGTGCGACCGCAATGATAAAAGTGCGGACCGCACTTCAAATCTGTGGTCGCACTCAAAATTTTACGGACTACAGATTCATTGTTGTGACCGCTAGTTCGAATTGTGCGATCCGCACAGCCCAGCCTGCGGCTGCACTTGTAATTGTGCGGACCACACTTCCCCACACTGCAAATATGTTTTACACTGTGTGTTCACTGTCTGTTGCACTTGACTTACAACTGACTCCTACCTCGCTTGTTACAGAAAATGGTGAGATCTCGAGGCAGTGGAGATACGTCAAAGTGGAGGGGTGAACCTTCCAGAGGCCGAGGCAAAAGTACTTTACCCCTCACCCTCCAAAAGATAATCGCAAAGAAGGCTACAGTCGGCCGAGGAAGAAATCCAGAGCCCTCCGATTCTAGTTCATATGCCCCATCTCGGGAAGCATCAGAGAGCGGTTTAGTGCAAGAGCATCCTGCTGTCCAATCACAGCCACAAGGAAGGTATCAACTCCGGGACGAGCCTTCCTCCTCAGATAGAACCTCTGAGGGTTCGGAGAGTGCCAGTCAGGCTTCAGAGCCCTCTTCTATATCCCTGAGGCACCAGCGGCTCCTATTGATGATATTCCGGATGATGGCCGAGGGGGTGATACTACCGTTGCTGGCCTTGAGAGGTCAAAAAAGAAAGAGGTCTGGGAGGACCGTTTCATTAGTCTAGCTTCCTTCACCAGCTTCCGTGGGTGGTGGCCAGTGAGATCACTCACTCTTGAGCGACAGTTCCAACTTAAAGATCTTGACAAGTATAATCCAACAGTATTGAGACAGTTCCGAAAGCGAAAGGGGTGGATGTGGTTCACCCAGAGTGTAGTTGACTCCAAGGAGTATCTGGTGTGGGAGTTTTATGCCAATGTGGCGCACATAATGAAAGGGACCAAAGTGACAAAAATGAGGAATCTGAAAGTGAGATTTGACCAACACACACTGAACACCTATTTGAGGTTTGAGGATGTTGAGCCGGCACAGTACTTGGAGAAGCTGGTGATGGGTGATTCAGCTCGCCCATGGCTAGTTGAGATTCTTGCAGCCCCGGGGGCACCTCCACCATGGATCACAGTAGGGGTTCCTATTCAGCGGAACATCCTAAACTTCGAGGCGAAGGGATGGCAGACCTTCGTATATAGCAGACTAGACCCGTTCCAGAATGAAACTAACATCCATATTCCACGGGCAGTTCTAGTCGCCTCCATTATGGCCGGGTACCTGATAAATGTGGGTGTCGTGATGTCGGCCAACATACCTGTGGTCGCCAGGCAAGCTGATACCTCCTACCCGTATCCCAACACCATCACTAAGTACCTTACGGATGCACGGGTAGAGCCCAGAGATTTTGACACGAAGGTTCGGGCGAAGAAGCCCTTCTCTGGGTATTCTCTGATGGATGCACACAACCCGAAGAGAAAGGGTCAGCCTGTGAGCACCTAATATTTGACTATAGTTGAATTTTTATCACCTTCTACTATGTAAATATTTTTAGAAATTTAATATATATTTTTTAGCTTTGTTACATATTTTTATATAGGGTAAAAATTAAAAATAATCTAAAAGGTCAATTATTACTATTAGTATTATTTTTTTTAAAATAAATTAAATTAAAAAAAACAAAACCGAAAAAATTAAATATAGTTTTTTTAAAATTTTGGATGGGATTAAAATAATAGAAAAATTAAAAGTATGGAATTAAAAAATAAAAGTAAAAGAATGTGGAAATTTTAAAAATGAAAAGAAAAAGAAAGTTGGAATTAAAAAAGAAAACTAAAAGAAAGTGGAAATTAAAAAAAAAAAGAAAAGTAAAATAAGTTAAAATTAAAAAAAGAAAAGTAAAATAAGTGGAAATAAAAAAAAGAAAAGTAAAATAAGTGAAAAATTTAAAAAAAATAAAAGTAAAAAAAGTTGGAAATTAAAAAAATAAAATTAAAGGAAAGTGGGGAATTTATTTTATTTTTTTTTAAAAAAAAGAAAAATGGGAAATGGGATTTCATTTAATTAAAAAATAATAAAATACTAAAAATCTGAAAAATACCGAATTCTTTTTCTATAAATAGAAGTGAAAAAGAATTGAGAGAATTTTCTTTTTCTTCTTCTACGCTAAAGGAGTTTCTACTCGTGTCATTCTTTCTTCCTCTTTCTTTCGAAAAATTCAGCCAAAAAGGAGCAGCAAAACCAGCTGCGAAATAGCTCGAAAACAACATCAAAATCAGTCCAAAATCAGTTCTGAAACCATCGTTAAAGTGAGGTGATGTACGAGTTTGCCGGTTCGAGGTTCTGACGATGTCGCCTTTAGAAGCCTCCGATCTTGGTTCAGATCTCTAGCAGAAGTATTAAGTCAAATCTCTTCATTGTAATTGGATTTGAGAGCTCACATTTTAATGAAAATTGCGATTGATTGACGTCAGTTCTTGCCTCTTTCGATTTATATTTTTTGGTCGATCTTTTTATTATGTTTGATCATGATTCTCTGTTTATGTGTTTGCTTGTGGTATTTGTTGAAGAATTTTCATTGGTTCATATCCTGATTTGCAATGAGTTTTGATTGTTTTGCTGATTAAATTTTAGAGTTTATATTTGGTTAATTAGTTAAAAAAAGTATGCCATGTGATTTGTTTGTAAATGTGTCTTGGGCCGTGAAGATTTGGCAATTAGTTGGGATTGGTTGACATATGATAGTTTAGTTTTAGACTATAATGAAAGAGAAGAATTTGGGCCTCAATAAGCTGAACTTCATCCGGCCCAGTATAACAATTCTAGCCCTTTTTCTTAAATAATTGAATAAGCTAGCCTGCCTTTCCATAACAAATTTACTACATTTTCCATCAATAATTCCATAATTCTTGAACTTTCCCAATAATCTAAAATCTTAGGAAAATAATCAACTCATGAAACATTCGTAGAATACTTAGGCGAGCTTTTAATTTACTATCGTGATTATGTACACGTTCGCGTGACATAATTATAATTCCCAAAATAAATCAAGGTACGCGTTCGCGCTATTTTAGCCAAACAATCCTTAAGAATAATAAAGCGGGATTAATCGTGTACACGTAAGCATGACATGATTTTAGCACCCCAAATAAAATGGATTCACGCACACGTGATCCGTTTCAAAGATAAATCCATAACGCCATAATTTAAAAGCGGTAAAAGATAAAACGTACATAGGTTCTTAAACACGTAATTAACAATTAAGCCAGGTATGATTGAAGCGACCGTGTTAAAATCACGGAATCCGAGAATGCCTAATACCTTCTCTCGGGTTCACATAATTCCTTACCTGGTCTTCTGTGTTCGCAGACCATAAATAAAAGTCAATTTCCTCGATTTGGGATTTTAAAATAAACTGGTGACTTGGGACACCATAACAAATATTTCAAGTGGCATCTCTAATTAAATAATCACATTTCGAATAATGTCACTTTAATTGGAAAAACTCCCCTATCCCCTCGGAAAAAAAAAGGTGTGACAGCTCTGGCGACTCTGCTGGGGACAAGAACCCAGAACTTCTGGTTTAGGGTTCAGAATTCGAGCTTGTAATGTGATCTATACTTGGCTTTCTTGACTGCTGATATTACTGTGTTTGTGGGCTTAATGTGCTAATTGCCGCTCATTTACCGCTTTGATATTATTTGAACTGTATAAACTGCCTTCTTATGCCTCCCTTCCGATTCTTCTGAATTTATGGTGCACACGTGTGCGTGGCCCACTTTTTTGTTAGAGGTCATACCATATAGAACGAGGTTGGATCAGTAACTAGGCCGGGTAGACTTTCGTGGTCCCGGTACGTTGCCCCCACCTCGGCCCGAGCTGTCCGCTAGGGTAAGCCAGGTCTAAAACACTCCCCCCAAGATTTTAAACCTATACTAACATAGCCTCATGCCGGATCCCTACTAGGAACGTTTGTTTGCATAACGGGCATTTGATTTTGGGGACTCAACACAGGGGTTAAGTCTGTCTAGGACAAATGTACCTGAAAATTACAAGACCATCCTGATGCATCTTATGTGCTACATGTATATTATGTTTGATTCGGTCTGCGAAACACGATAGCTACCTCTGAATCTTCGGAAAATCAACTGTGCGAAAGAATCAACATCCGCTATGTCCGAGAACACCTGGATCTGCACACGAAGTGCAGGGTGTAGTATGAGTACAACCAACTCAGCAAGTAACAATAATAAATAAGGAACTCAAAATAGTGACGAGCTATACAGTTACAGTTCATTTTAGTAATTCCAGCAGAGAGTAGACACGCTATCAATTTCATAAGTTTAAGTCAAATCAGTTTCATACGGTTCAAATTCATGTATTCCGAATACAAAATCTTTCAGAGAATTTCACAATAATGATAGATAGCAACTAAGTGCAACAACAAATGAAAAGCAAGTACAGCCTCTCAGGGCAACAGTTACTCAACTCGTCACAACAGCTCAACCACTCGGCTCTCAGCCCTCAGCACTCACACTCAATGGGTATCCGCGCTCACTGGGGGTGTACAGACTCCGGAGGGACTCCTACAGCCCAAGCCTTATAATCTGCACTAACAATTCACGTGCCATAATATAAATATCTGGATCCGCACGACCAACTCACGTGCTGCACATCCAACTCACGTGCTATAGTATAATATAAGGATCCGCACGGACAATTCACGTACTGCACGGCCAACTCACGTGATATAGTATAATATCTCACAATCAGGCCTTCGGCCTCACTCAGTCATAAAGCTCTCCAGTCTTTCGGGCTCTCATCAATCAAAAAATAGCCCGATACAACAATGATATGATACATCAATAATGAACAAATAGAGACTGAGATAAATAATCAAGTAAGCTGTGACTGAGTACAAAACAACAATTTAAGCAGATAATTCAACATGTATACGACCTCTGTGGGTCCCAACAATACCAACACATAGCCTAAGCATAGTTTCTAGCATGTCTTATAGTTAAATTTCTACGGGACGGACTAAGTCACAATTCCCTCGGTGCAAGCCCACACGCTCATCACCTAGCATGTGTGTCACCTCCAAAGTAATCACACGATACCAAATTCCGGGGTTTCATATCCTCAAGACCAGATTTAAAACTGTTACTTACCTCTGAACGTGAAGTTCTTTACTCTGCTATGCATTTGCCTCGCAAATCGGCCTCCGAATGCCTCGAATCTAGTCACAATTAATTCGTTTCAGTCAATAAAATTCATTGGAATTAATTCCATAAGAAAATGCTAATTTTTCATAAAATTTTGAAATTTAGCTCAAACATTGTTCGTGGGGCCCACGTCTCGGAATCCGATAAAAGTTACAAAATCCGAAAGCCCATTCAACCACGAGTCTACCCATACCAATTTTACCAAAATCTGACCTCAACTCGACCCTCAAATCTACAAATCTTATTTCCAAATTTCTAAGTTCAAATCTCCGATTTACACCTTAAAATTATGTAATCTAGTCGGATTATTCGATGATAATTCAATATTATGGAGTAGAAATGATCACAAGGGACTTACCTCAAGTTTTTCTTGAAAATCTATCAAAAATCGCCTCTCCTCAAGCTCTAATTTGTCAAAAATGGCGAATGGGATGGAGTCCCTGCTTTATAATTTTGCCCAGACAGCCTCGGTCTTGCCTCGATCTTGGCCTTCGATCGTGGTCCTCGATCATGGGTCTCGATCCAGGGCCTCAATTCTGACCCTCGATCATGGCTTCGATCATGGTCCTCGACCCTGCCTTCGATCGGGGCCCTCGACCCTGGGCTCGATCGTGGCTTGATTCTGGGCTCAATTTTGGGCTCGAATCTGGGCTCGATTTCTGGCAGAAGGAATTTCGCGTAGAAGAAAATTGCAGCACCTGTTGTAGTTTAATTTTTGATCTGTTAGCCATATGAAACTCACCCGAGGCCCTCGGGACCTCAACCAAATACACCAACAAGTCCTAAAATATCATACGAACTTAGTCGAATCCTCAAATCACCTCAAAGAATGCTAAAACCATGAATTACACCCCAATTCAAGCCTAATGAACTTTGAAATTTTAAGTTTCTAAAAACGACTCCGGAACCTATCAATTCACGCCCGACTGACCTCAAATTTTGCACACAAGTCATAAATGATATAACGGAGGTATTTCAATTTTCGAAATCGGATTCCGACCCCGATATCAAAAAGTCAACCCCTCGGTCAAACTTCCCAAAATTTCGACTTTCGGCATTTTATGCCTAATTCTACCACGGTCCTCCAAATAATTTTTCGGGCACGCTCCTAAATCCAAAATCACCATACGGAGCTATTGGAATCATCAAAATTCAAATCCAAGGTCGTTTACACATAGGTCCATATCCGGTCAACTTTTCTAACTTAAATTTTCAATTATGAGACTAAGTGTCTCATTTCACTCCGAATTCCTTCCGGACCCGAACCAACTACCCCGGCAAGTCTTAAAATAACTGTAAAATATAAATTGAGCAGTAAATGGGGGAACGAGGTTATAATATTCAAAATGACCGATCGGGTCGTTATATCGATGATACGAAAGGTATAAAAATGTTCGTTATGGATTGAGTATTAAGTTACGTAAATATGGAAAAGGCCCGAAATAATAAATCCATGCATCTCTAGAAAACAATATACTACTTAATTACTTATTTCTTGGTCGAAGTGTCTGGATCTAACTATGTTAATTAAGCCTAAAACAACTATTTTTCGTTTTTCTTTTTCTATATCTGGAACTTTAAATTATGTAGCGCTTTCATTTAATATGGGAGGCCTACTCGGGCAAAAACTTGAATATTAAAAACAAGTCAACAAATAATTTAAAAACAATGCTATGATTATTCTAGAGAGCCCGTTGTCCACGAGGGGTCTACAAATTAAGCTCTTTGTAAGGCGATAAAAGGTGATTTAGAACACTACTAATTGTCAAGTATTGTTTTAAAGTTTTAAAAAGCTTTTTAAAAGCTGGCAGAATAAATTAATTGCATTGCAGCTAAATAAAAGACATAGGTCGGCAAAAACGCGAGCATCACTTATTCTAAATAATGTAAGTACCGCTACAATTTAGGATAGATTAGGTGTTGCTTAATAATTAAATAAAGAAAGATTCCTTTCACCCAATCTAAGACTAATAATTGAGCTTGCTTGCAAGAAAACATTTGTTGCCTAAGGAATTAAGGATTAAATAATGAATAGTATATAATACGACATACTGTAAATTGTAATGCCCTTTGGAGGAAAAGAGAGGGTCAGGCGGACAATGCCACAGCAACCTAAAGCTCCAGGGCTTTATGTTGTACATTATAAATATAAATCTACTCTTAATATTAAACCTTTGAATATGTTTAAAAAGTCATAATAAAAAAAAATGCTGGCTCACTAAATATGGGATATATTTATATTCGATCCTAGGAAAAATAAATTATTTTATAACTTGTGACTGTTTGCCTTTTTAAAGTGAAACTATCTCTAGTCATGATTTCATTTGTCTTTAAATTTTTTTGCATATTCCTAAAGAAACACATTTAATAGCCTTAATAAACACATTTAAATCCATATTGTTAATCCTGTCATATTTCTTTGTTTTCACTCTTTGAAGACCAAATAGACATGTCCTATTCTCCTTTAGGCTTTAGCTAAGAAAATCCACTTAAAGTACCCTTTTCGCGAAGTACAACCCTAGAGTAGATCCAAACTTTAAAATTTATGAGTTTTTATAACGATCTCGAGCTAGCAATTAAGTTCACAATCAAATATTTGTACATATACAAGGACTGTGCAAAAGCTACTAGGTTCCTGGGAACCCACACGTTGCCCTCTAGATCCGCCACCGCCTCCCCCCAACAATCTACACCCTTACCTATATAATATAGTTATACATTTCTATAAATGCTTCATTTGTTCCAGATATTTTTGATTGCTATATTGAAATATATATTGTTATAAAAGAAATTATAACATAACATGAAATATTGGTTTTAAATAAAATTTAGTTGTTATATGACTATTATAGAAAAATTTGACTGTGTTACTAATACGCAAATACGTAAGTATGATCTTAATAATATCAAACACATTTTCCATCATATATATATGATGGTTTAATAAGGAAAGAGACTACTTACATCTTTAACATCTTCTGTAGTCACAAAAATCAGTTCTCAACATGGTTGCTGCTATATGCGCTGCCACCTTTACTTTCTTTGGGAATTTATGAGTTGCATCCGTAACACTCAGTCCTCCAGCGCTATGTCCTACCAATATTACCTATACACAATAAATGACATCTAGCTTAATTAGGTCTTTATTTGACCACTAAAGTACCACAAATTTGCATGTAATATTACAAGAAAAATATTTAAACTAAAAAGAAAACTATATACATAACGTATATTTATGGGCCCACTATGATGAGTGGTTTAATGAATATGGAAGAGTTTTACCTATCTATACTACATAGAAAACTTATTTACCCTCCCTAATCAAGTTTTAACTTAATTACATGGTTATATAAAATTTATCAATTATATACAAATTAGTTTTAAATGAGTATCCATTTATATTAGGAATTGAATAAGGAATATTTTCCCATCCCTTTATATGCTCTCTCTCTCTCTCTCCCCCCAACTGTCTCTCTCTCATTCTCTGTTCTTTCCCCAATTTTTCTTCCTTTGACGTTCTCTGCTTTTTATACTTTCATGTTGTACATAGTTTTAATGAAATTCATCAATGAATTTCAATCGTTTTACTATAGAGTTTTAACTTAGCAATTTCATTTCATGTTGCACAATTGGTGTTCGAATTGAAATTGTCAACAATAAATTTTGAAGGTGTTTGACTATCCACCATTAACAGGTATTAAAAAGCTTCGAAGCTTTGAATTCGAATTTGGGTTTTCAAAAACTATTATTTGTTTTGATTGGGTGTTATTACAAACAATTGAGAATATTCTTTGAAGTTTATATCTCAACTTTGAGGGTGTTTGGTGAAGATTACACTTGATTTTGGCTGAATTTCAGATTGAAACTCAAAGACAAAGAAGAACCCGAAGAAGAATAAAACTGGAATAGAGTGAGTAAACCAAAACAATAACGATGTCTAGATACAATCCCAGAATTTATGTCAAGTTACAATAACGATTCTAATTATATAAGAGTAAATAAATAACAAGTAATAAGTTACGACACAGAAAGCAATTAAAGCATGTAACAGTTAAGACGTGAAATAAGATAATTAATGAAATACAAAAAAGCATGGAAATAATTATTTTCACGGCGTATATACACTCGTCACCTCGCATATATGCTATTACACATGTAATTCACATAACATATAGTTCAAGGGTTCCTAATTCCCTCAAATCAAGGTTAGACCCAACACTTACCTCGCTCCGCAAACAAATCAAAGCACAACCGGGGCCTTTCCTATAAAATTCGCCTCCAAACCCATCGAATCTAACCAAAATTGACTTAATAACAACAAACAATTCTAGGAAAATCAATTACAATGCTTAAAGTTAAGATCTTTACACTTTTTCCAAAAAGTCAACCTCGTGCCCGCTTGGTCAAAACTCGAGATTCGGACCAAAATCCAATTACCCATTTACCCCCCAGCCCGATTATGTGATTAGTTTCAAAATCCGACCTCAATTTGAGGTCTAAATCTCATTTTTTGTAAAAACCCTCAATTATACCAAATCCCTAATTTTCTACCATGAAATAACATAGATTATGGTTAGAAATCAATGGGTGTTGATGGAAATGAAAGAAAAGGAGTTAAAGTATACTAACCTATGAAGTGGGGATGAAATCTCTCTTCAAAATCGCCTCTAGGCCGAGCTCTAATGTAAAGATAGTGAAAAATGGGTGAAATCCCGATTTTTAGAAGTTTTAAAGTCTGGGCGTCAGGTGTTATTCGTGTTCACGAAGCACCTGACACGTTCGCGAAGAGCACTAGGCAAAAGGCCATCGCGATCACGGTCAACTCTTTGCGTTTGCGAAGGCTTAGCCCCCCATGCCTTCGCGTTCGCCAGCATGGGCTCGCGCTCGCATAGAGTGACTGACCAATTTCCCCTAGGATCCCATAAACCTTCGCGTTTGCGTGTGGCTGGTCACGTTCGCGAAGGGAAGCCCCTCAAAGCTTCGCGTTCACGACTTGTTCCCCGTGTTCGCGTAGAGTAAATCCACCCCAACCCCAAGTTCCCTTTCGAGATCGCGAGAATGGATTCACGATCGCGAAGAACAAAACACCAGACACCAGCAGACTCAAAACCAGCAATAGCCTAAGTCCAAAATCGCTCCATCGCCTATCCAAAACTTACTCGAGCCCCTCGGACTCTAAACCAAACATGCACACAAGTGTAATAACATCATACGAACTTGCTTGTGCGATCAAAACATCAAAATAACACCTAGAACTCCAAAACGGACATCAAAATGAATGATATTTTCAAAGAAACTCAAGAACATGAAATTTTATAAGCGGATGTTCGAATCACTTCAAATCAACTATATTTTATCGAAATCCGAACCCGGTAGCAACAAAGTCAACCTACGGTCAAACTTAGAAATTTTTTTAGCCTTCAAATTACTAGTTTTCAACAAATTACGTTAAATCATGTTAAGGACCTCCGAATTCGATTCCAGGCATATGTCCAAGTCCCAAATCCCAAAACGGACTCACTTGGACCGTCAAAATACAAATCCGGGTCCGTTTACACAAAAATATTGATCGTAGTCAACTCAAATGAGTTTTAAGGTAAAATTTTACTTTTTTTTCAATTTTTCACATAAATGTTTTTTGGAAAAATACACGAATTATGCACGCAAATCGAGAAAGGCTTAACAGAGCTATTCAAGGTCTCAGAACACATAAATGAAGGCTAAAACTCAAAGTGATCTATCAGGTCATCACATTCTCCACCTCTAAAACAAACGTTTGTCCTCGAACAGACATAGAAAGGCACATGGACTGATGAAAAGGTGTGGATATCTAATCTGCATGTCCGACTCGGACTCCCACGTGGTTGCCTCGACCGGCTGACCTCTCCACTACACTCGAACTGAAGGATAACTCTTAGACCTCAACTGTCGGGCTAGAATGCCACCAGCTCCTCCTCATAAGTCAAATCCACGCCAATTGGACTGAGCTGAAATCTAACACGTGGGACGAATCACCGTGATACTTCTGGAGCATGGACACATGAAACACCGGATGGACTGCTAACAAACTAGGTGGCAATGCCAGTCTATAGGTCACCTCACCCACTCTCTCAAGAATCTCAAAGGGTCCGATATACCTAGGGCTCAACTTGCCCTTCTTTCCGAACCTTATCACACCCTTCATGGGTGAAACCCGGAGCAATACCCTCTCTCTAACCATAAATGCAACATTACAAACTCTACGATCAACATAACTCTTCTGCCTAGACTGAGCTGTGCAAAGTCGATCCTGGATAACCTTGACCTTTTCCAAGGCATCCTAAACCAAATCGGTATCCAACAATCGAGCCTCTCCCGGCTCAAACCAACCAATTAGCGAACGGCACCGCCTCCCATATAATACCTCACAGGGAGCCATCTGAATGCTCGACTAGTAGCTGTTGTTGTAGGCAAACTCTACAAGTGGCAAGAACTTGTCCTAAGAACCCTCGAAATCCATAACGCAAGCGTCGAAGCATATCCTCCAATATCTGAATAGTGCGCTCGAACTGTCCGTTCGTCTGGGGGTGAAATGTTGTACTCAACTCAACCCGCGTGCCTAACTCATGCTATACGGCCCTCCTAAGTGCGAGGTGAACTATGTAACTCGATCAGAAATGATGGACATGGGCACACCGTGAAGACGGACGATCTCGCGGATATAGATCTCAGCTAACTGCTCTGAAAAATAGGTAACTGGCACTGGAATAAAATGTTCCGACTTGGTCAACCTGTCCACAATGACCCATATCACGTCGAACTTCTTCTGAGTCCGTGGGAGTCCAACAATAAAATCCATTATAATACGCTCCCATTTCCACTTAAGAATCGCTAGCCTTTGAAGCAAACCACCAGGCCTCTGATGCTCGTACTTTACTTGCTGACAATTCAGACACCGAGCTACATATGCAACTATATCCTTCTTTATCCTCCTCCACTAATAATGCTTCTGCAAGTCCTGATACATCTTGGTGGCACCCAGATGAATAGAATACCGAGAACTGTGGGCCTCCTCAAGAATCAACTCATGAAGCCCATCCACATTGGGCACACAAATCCGCCCCTGCATCCGAAAACCCCCATCATCTCCAACAGTAACCTACTTGGCACCACCGTGCCACATCGTGTCCTTAAGGACAGGCAAATAGGATTCGTCATAGTGACGCTCTCTGATGCGCTCATACAAAGAAGACCAAGAAACTGTGTAAGCTAAAATACGACTGGGGTCCGAAACATCTAATCGCACGAACTGATTGTCCAAAACCTGAACATCTGATGCAAGCGGCCTCTCCCCAATTTGAATATATGCAAGGCTACCCATACTCACAGCCTTCCTACTCAAGGCATCAGCCACCCTATTGGCCTTCCCGGGTGATACAAAATATTGATACGAGATGCATCACAATACACCGTGTAGGATCCTGTAACCTTTGGGCAACACAAACACTGGCGCCGTAGTCAAAGCAGTCTTGATCTTCTGAAAGCTCAACTCACACTCATTCGACCATCTGAACGGGGCACCCTTCTAGGTCAATCTACTCAATGGGGCTGCTATGGATGAAAACAACCCCACGAACCAGAGATAATAACCCGCCAACCCAGGAAACTCTGGATCTCTGTAGCTGAAGTAGGTTTAGGCCAGTTCTGAACTACCTCAATCTTCTTAGGATACACCTTTATGCCCTTTGCCGATACAACATGCCCCAAAAAGGTGACTGAGTCTAGCCAAAACTCACACTTTGAAAACATGGCATATAACTGCTATCTCTCAAAGTCTGAAGTACAATCCGAAGATGCTACTCATGTTCCTCTCGATTACGTGAGTAGATCAAGATATCATCAATGAATACATTCAAAAAAGAATCCAATTAGGGCTTGAATACCCGGTTCATCAAATCAATAAATGTCGATGGGGCATTTGTCAACCCAAATGACATTACTAGGAACTAATAATGCCCATATCGAGTCCAAAAAGTTGTCTTAGGGACATCAAATGCCCTAATCTTCAACTGATGGTAGCTAGACCTTAAATAAATCTTCATAAATACCTTGGCACCCTGAAGTTAATCAAATAAGTTGTCAATCCTCGACAACAGATACTTGTTCTTAATAGTGACCTTGTTCAACTGCCGATAGTCTATACACATCCTCATTGATCCATCTTTCTTTTTCAGAAACAACACAGGCGTACCTCGGGGTGAGACACTAGGTCTAATGAATCTCTTATCAAGAAAATCTTGCAACTGCTCCTTTAATTCCTTCAACTCCGGTGGGGCAAAACGATATGATGGAATAGAAATAGGCTGAGTGCTCAGAGCCAAATCAATACACAAGTAAATATCTCTGTCGGGTGGCATTCCCGACAGATATGCAGGAAATACCTCTAGAAACTCATACCCAACTGGTAATGAATCCATGGAAGGAACCTCCACACTTGAATCACGAACATAGGCCAAATAAGCTAGACATCCCTTCTCGACCATACATCGAGCCTTGACATAAGAAATAACCCTGCTGGTAGAATGGGCAGGAGTCCCTCTCCACTCTAATCGGGGCAGCCCCAGCATGGCTAAGGTCAAAATCTTGGCGTGATAGACCAATATAGCATGATAAGGTGACAACCAATCCATACCCAAGATAACATAAAACTATACCATATCACGAAGTAGGAGATCCAGGCTAGTCTCAAGACTCCCAATAGTAATCACACAGGAACGATAGACATGATCTACAATAATAGAATCTCCCACAGGTGTGGACACATAGACAGGAGCACTCAAAGAATCACGTGGCACAAAAAGATATGAAGCAAAATAGGATGACACGTAGGAATAAGTAGAGCCCGGATCATATAGAACTAAAGCATCTCTATGGCAAACTCGAACAATACCTGTGATAATAGCGTCAGATGACTCGGCCACAAGTCTAGTTGGGAAAGCATAAAACAAGACTGGGCCCCACTACTCTGCCCTACGTCTCTAGGACAACCTCTAGCTGGCTAGACTCCACCTCTAACGGCCTGACCTCAACTCTAACGGCCTGACCTCCACCTCTGGCTGCCTGACCCCTACCTCTAGATGGCTGAGCGAGCGGTGGAGCAACCGGTGCCGGGACCATAGAACGAGAACTCTGTTGTGACATGCTGCCCAATAATCTCGGACAGAACCTCCTGATGTGACCAGTACCTCTACACTCAAAACATCCATCCTAGTGTTGTGGCTGCTAAAGCTGAAGCTAACCCGAACGGGCCGGATAACCACGGTGATATCTCTGAATCGGAGGTGCACTAATAGAATTTGATGGTGCACTGTAGGCTAGCTGCGGAGAATGAGATACATAAGCACCACAACTCCCTAAAGCACTGTGATATACCTGAAGCGCTGACTAAAATGACATGGGATGATGGACTCTACCAAAAGTACCCCTGCCTCTAGATGAGGTACCACTGAACCTACCGGAATGACGAGGCCTCTTATCAGACACCGGCCCCCTCTCCTGACCACGAACCATCTTGATCTGCCTAGCAATATCTACGGCCCTCTAGAAAGTAATATCATCTCCAGTCTCCTTGGCCATCTGTAGCCTGATAATGAAAGTAAGCTCATCAATAAATCTCCTTACACACACTCTCTCTCTCAGTAGGGAGGAATATAATGGCATGGTGAGCTAGGTCCACAAATCGAGTCTCGTACTGGGTAGTAGTTATACTACCCTACTGAAGACGCTCAAACTACTTGCGGTAATCCTTTCTCAAAGTGACTGGGATGAACTTCTCTAGAGATAGCTGTGAAAACTGATCCCAAGTAAGTGCAGGCGAACCAGCTGTTCTAGTCAACATATAATCCCTCCACCATCTCTTGGCAAAGCCAATTATCTGAAACACTGCAAACTCGACCCCATTTTTCTCAACTATACCCATGTTCCACAACACCTTATGGCAGCAGTCTAAATAATATTATGGGTCCTCAAAGGTGCACCACTGAAATGAACAGGAAAGAGCTTGGTAAATTTATCCAACCTTAACATAGCTCAGAAGATATAGCGGGCCTATCACCAGCCTGTACCGTAATAACCGGCTGAACCCCTAACTGGCGGGGCTGCTGGAGTCTGATACCAGGGAGCCGCCTGCTCTGGGTGTGAGTAGCGGGAGTCTGTGCTCCTCCCCCAGCCCGAAAGAAGTGAGATTTTTCCTAACTCCATAGCATCTGGAAGATAAGTACAGACGTCTCCGTACCAATCCTCTAAACTCTACTAAGCTTGGTCGTGACTCGTGAGACCTAGGCAACCTAGTGCTCTGATACCAACTTGTCACGATCTGTAATTCCCACCCTCGGGACCGTGATGGCACCTAACATTTCATTTGCTAGGCAAGAAATAACAATTCAAATTAAGTGATAACCAACAAACTGAATAAAACTGAAATAGAGTGAGTAAACCAAAACAACGACGATGTCTAGATACAATCCCAGAACCGGTGTCACCAGTACACGAGCGAATGACATCATAATTGTTTGAAATACAGTAAACAACTAGAGTGATATGAAAGGAGACTTCAAGGCTGCGGACATCGTGCAACTGTATCGCAAGTCTCCGTCAAGTAATCTACTGACCGCCGCTAGGATCGATTCCAAAATCTGTACAAGAAGTACGGAATGTAGTATGAATACAACCGACCTCATGTACTCTGTAAATGTCGAACCTAACCTCGACGAAGTAGTGACGAGGCTAAGGCGGGTCACTTACAATAACTTGTATGCAGTATAATAATAATAATAATAATAATAATAATAATAATAATAATAATAATAATAATAATAATAATAATAATGATGATGATGATGATGATGATGATGTTGATGATGATGATGATGGTGGTGGTGGTGGTGGTGGTGATGGTGATGATGGTGGTGGTGGTGGTGGTGATGGTGATGGTGATGGTGATGATGGTGGTGGTGATGATGGTGATGGTGATGATGGTGCTGATGGTGATGATGGTGATGGTGGTGATGGTGGTAGTGGTGATGGTAGTGGTGGTGGTGGTGGAGAGATATGATGGGAAAGGAAACATAGGAAAAGTAAGACAGTTAATTTATGAAAACAAACTCAATCCTCGAAATGGTGATGGTGATGATGGTGATGGTGGTGGTGGTAGTGGTGGTGGTGGTGGTGGTGGTGGTGATGGTGATGATGATGATGGTGATGGTGATGGTGATGGTGATGCTAATAATGATGGTGGTGGTGGTGATGATGGTGATGATGATGGTGATGATGGTGATGGTGGTGATGGTGGTAGTGGTGATGGTGGTGGTGGTGATGGTGGTGATGGAGAGAGATGATAGGAAAGGAAACACATGAAAAGTAAGGCAGTTAACTTATGAAAACAAACTCAATCCTCGAAATCAGTAAATCTAGAAACATCAGTCCTCAGAATCTCGTATGAAAATACTGAAAGCTAACACAATGCAATAATGAGTACAACACACACAATCCGTTGTGACGCGCAACCCGATTTCACCGTAAAAATATAATTCTCCTTTATTTCACCATATCAATATCAAGAATAACATGTAAAATTCGTTGTGGCGCATATCCCGATCCCGCCATATAATCAGAATCAATATCATAATCCTCCCTTATTTCACCATATCAAAATTACATATAAAAAATATTGCGGTGTGCAACCCGATCCCACCATATCAATATCAAATCCTGCCTTATTCCACCTAATCATAACTGTTGCGGCATGCAACCCGATCTATAAACTAAATCAATAAATGTAATCAACTCAATTCACAAGAATCTTTACAATTAAAGAATATGAAAGCAAAGCAATAAAGGAACCTCGTACCAAATCAGGAAAAACACTGTCTAATATAGTCTGAAACTAAATACAATAAGCGGAAAGATAGAGAAGGAGAGACAAGGTCTGTGAAACGCCGACAGCTACCTCGGAATCTCCGGAAGATCAACTGTACGCTGAAATCAACACCCACCATGTCCGAAAATACCTGGATCTGCATACGAAGTGTAGGGTGTAACGTGAGCACAACCAACTCAGCAAGTAATAAGACTAAATAATGAACTGAAGGTAGTGACGAGCTTAACAATCAAAGTTCAATTGCAGCGATTTCAACATAGGAAAAGTAGGTGTGCTTTCAAGTTCGACAATTCAACTGAAACAGAAGATAATATCTCTCAGAAATTTCAAGACAGTGATATATGATAGCTGAAGTGCAACAAAAATGAAAGTCAAATGCAGCCTCTCAGAGCAACAGTCACTCGGTCCTCTCATTCACTTAAACCTCACAATCACTCATTCCTCACAGTCACACATTCCTCTCAATTACTCAGTTTTCGGCACTTAGCACTAGGCACTCGCACTCAGTAGGTGCATGCGCTCACTAGGGGTGTGTACAGACTTCGGAGGAGGTCCTTCAGCCCAAGCGCTATAACAAGCCAATCATGGCATATATCAGTGGAACATGCTGCGGCGTGCAACCCGATCCCATAAATATCCTCACAATCAGGCCCTCGGCCTCACTCAATCATCAACCTCTCCAGTCTCTCGAGCTCTCAGAAATTATGATAAGCAGCCCAAACACCAATTATATAATGCATCAATAATGAACAATAGAGACTGAGATATAATATACAAGTAAAACTATGACTGAGTACAAAACAGCAATTTAGAAGATAATTCAACATGTACACGACCTCTGTGGGTCCCTACAGTGCCAACACATAGTCTAAACATAATTCCTAACATGATTTGTGGTTCAATGTCTCTAAAATTTAACATGTACACGACCCCCCCAATTTTCTCTTTAAAATTCACAATCCAATTACCAAAAATGAAAATAGATTCACGGAATATAACCAAAACCGAGTAGAGAATATTTATCCCAATTTATATGGTGAAAATTTCCTAAATAATTGCCTCAAATCCGAGCTCCCCAACTCAAAATATGATCAAATGAACAAACCCTTGATATTAAATATTTTTACCCAGCTGTTCTGCCTCGTTTCATATGCCAAACGATCTTGAAACTTGCTTTAGATGCCTCCAATGGATTCCTTGTGAAATTTCTATCAAGTTATGCTTTTGAATCACTCCATTTGACCTTATAATGTAGGAGATATGTTGGTTTTAATATTTGAAAATAGTGCACATTTTTAACTACGAAGTAAGTGGTAATTGCGTAATTAATCTAACAAATCTGGCAACTCAATTCTTAGCAAAATGACCATAAACTCCTCATACTATGTCCAAATTCGACGATTCTTTTTGCTATGGCTCCGTAATTACGATACGGATCTAATGCTTCAATAAAAACAGAAATTGGAGCTCATTCACTTAATATAGTACCATTTATGCTTGAAGAAACGACGTCAAAACATCAAAAACGAGCGTAACACAACCCAAACCTATCTGAAACTCACCCGAGCCCCTCGGGACCCTGTCCAAACATACCAACAAGTCCCATAAAATAACACGGACCTACTCGAGGCCTCAAATCACGCATAACAACATCTCAAATCAAACTTAGTGAACTTTTCCAAACTTTCAAATTCCAATTTTCGCCAATTAGTGTAGAATCCTTCTAGAAATATCCAATTGAAAATCCGAACATACGCACGAGTCAAAAATTACCATCTGGACCTAATGGAACCATCAAAACTCCAATCCTAGGACAAATGCTAAAAAGTTTAACTTGGTCAACTCTTCCAACTTAAAGCTTCAATCATGAAATTCATTCTTCCAAATCGATTCCTAACAACCTGAAAACCAAAACTGATGATTCACACAAGTCATAATACATCATGCGGAGATACTCGTCCCCTCAAACTACCGAGCGAAATACAAATGCTCAAAACGACCGATCGGGTCATTACATTGTTCTTCTTGGTCCGCTATTTTTGAAATAATTGGCATTTACATGCTTTCTAAATTAGAGAAAAAAAATAAGAGAAAAAAATATTAAATAATACAACCGAATAAACAAAGTATAGTAAATTAAAAAATCTAAATTAGGTAGCTTTTCTAAATTCTAAATGTACTTACAACATCCCAATTTTAATGAATTCGTTGCACCAATTATATGGAGACTTTGCAAGTATTAGTGATTGAAGTTGAAGTTTCTCGGAGAGTTTACATTGTCTAATTCAACTTTGCTTTAATTAAATGCCTACACATTTTGCACTCTTAAGTTAGTCGATCGAACTCTATACTTACCACGCAATGACAACATATATTTGAATATACATGTACATACATGATGATCAACTGCATATAATACACAATAAATAGACCCACTAAATTCTACGGTGTGTATATAATTAAAAAATAAATAAAATTTTAAATAAATTTTATTTATTACAAAAAGAGAAATGGGTGCATTGGTAATAAAAAAATTATGAATTATTTGTATAGCCTAGTAACTTTAGCATTCACATCAATAGTAATTTTTGAAATTAAAATAGTGGACCAAGAAGAACAACAAGTGATTTAAATAAAAGGAATTTGGATTACTTAAGAGATCAAGGGGTATTTTTAAAAGTTTGCTGATTGCAGGGGTAAATTTGGCCCGATAGTATAACGGTAAGGGTAAATTTGGCCCGATAGTATAACGGAGGTTAAATGCAGACAATATATGAAAGTAGAGGGGTATATTTGGCATTTTAAACACCTCGAGTTCAGTCCACACAAGTTCAAGGTATTATATTGTTTGTAATTTCTTTTTCTTTTTTTTTGGTAAGAGGGGAAACCCGCAGCCGCTACAACCTCTGCCACAACCATTTGCAACTCACTGTCACTAACATGCTAATTTGCGAAAATACAAAAATCTCATAATCAACTCTGAACCACAAGAAAATAGAACATCTCATCAACCGCGAACCTTGCATTTAACTCAATCTAGGAGAACATCATCACACGCAATATAGCTTCTGTACTTGTAGCAAACATCAACTCTGGCCGTGGCCATAAGTATGGTAAATTCTTCGGAACTCACCCGAGCCCCCGAGGCTTCAAACCAAACACCCACACCAGTCCAAAAACATAACACGAACTCGTTCGCACGATTACACTATCAAAATAACCTCTGGAATCAAGAATCGAACGCCAAAACGCATGGAAATCCCCATGAACTTAGAGAACGTCTAGAATCACAACCACGCATCTGATACATATCAAATCAACTCCGAATGACGTTATATTTTGCAGGCAAGTTTCATATGACAAAACAGATCTATTCTAAGTTCCGAAACAAAAATCTGAACCCAATAGTCTTAAAGTCAAACCATGTTAGGAAAATTTCAAACCTGTAATTTGCCAACTTCCGCCAAATGATGCTAAAACCCTCTAGAAACATCCAAATGCAAATCCGGGCATACGCCCAAGTCCAAAAATATCATCTGGAACCATCAAAACTCCAATCCGAGGTCAAATACTCAAAGGTCAAATCTTGGTCAATTCTTTTAACTTCGAGCTTCTCAATTGAGAGTCACTCCTTAAAATTATTTCCGAACCAATCAAAACCCCCAGCCGAAGACATGACCTCAAACTGCTGAATCGGACGCAATTGCTCAAAACGACCAATTAGGTCGTTACATCCTCCCTTACTTAAACATACGCTCGTCCTCCTAAGAGTTGTTTCAAAGCTATCAAATCACCGCATGAGCTCACCAAAAATACACCCGGGATGATTTCCCCATCACCCAAACCTTTGTAAGTCTGACAACATAACATAACTGAAGATGCTTAATTCAACCTTAGCTCATAAGCCTTAGAACCCAAATTTCCAACATCTGAAATTCCTTACAAGGCCGGAACCTCACATCTACACACTGTATAAGTCTGAACAAGCCGTATTAAGTGATAACCATAACCCAAGATGTAATCACATGATATACCCCATCACTTACATACTCACAACTGTAACTGCTGACCACCACGGCTGCCCAAAAACAAATTCGGTACTGGTAGTAAACCTCATATAAATTAAAACCTCGTTCAAAACCTTCATAAACTGCCGATGATGAAAGAAGCATGAAGAATCTATTAACCACTCATCTGATCAATAAGCCAAGAAGTGCAAATCTCAGGTCTAGTGACCTCATCCCAGCCAATACAAGCAGCCTAACCTACAAGTCTCACCAAAACTATATGGAGCCCCACACAATGCGGTTTCGTACACCAAACGAGTAATAATTCAGATATGCAACAAAAATAGAAGGAAAGCAAGGTACGAAGAGTATCTAACAAGTACAACATATATAACAACAAAGGTACATTTTCATTAACTCATCCCATAGAGGGAAAACAAAACACCAAATACACACAAGGAAAGGGTATCCCACATAACATCCGCTGCGGCGTGCAGCCCGATCCCAAATATATTAATCCACATAGGGATACCCATCGAGCCAAAGTGCTCGGGCTCACTGATCACACATGCGTCAACATCAAGCATGATAGAGTGCACAAATATAACTATGGGAAGATGATTAGTCACAAACAATACTGAGAAAGACAAGCACAACTATGGTGCAATAAGCAAGTCAACATCACGAGGGACATCTCTCCCATAACGCCACAAGGCCTAAACAGAATTACAATATGTGTGCGAACAAATCATGTACCCTTACAACCTGTCATAGCACAAGAGAGAAACACATAACATAGACTAAGACACGAATAATATCCATTCCGCTCGATGATATACATGTGGAAACAACTGTGCAAGAGAAGGAAAATCTGATCCGATACAGAATACGCATTCTCATTAGGCTCACAAATAATCCCCAAACCAAATTCCGATCATTCCCAAAATAGGTAATTAACCTTCCAAAATCCATAGCAAACTTTACCATCAGTCATCCAATCTCCAACATTTCTTCACAATTCGCAATCAAGGAATGGTCTGCCAATGAGAACATCCAACCTCTGAACCTCACGAATAACAGAATCTTCATATCCGATCTCAAGATCGCTACTCAAACGGCCGATCCGTCACTCACACTCCATCATTTTACAGAAAATACCCACAAGTCAAAACACAATGCACCTGCCAACGTGCACTCTAACCTCCGGTAATATCAAATAGTGCCTATATCTTCTTAAACATCTGGAATCATCCGTGACATCAAGAACTCATATCCTTCTCTTCAAAACTTAACTGCAATCTTGAAATCATAGTTTCAACCCCACTAACTCACCGTCACTAACATGCTAACTTGCGAAAATACGAAAATCTCATAATCAACTCTGAACCACAAGCAAATTGAAGATCTCATCAACCGTGAACCTTGCATTTAATTCAATCTAGGAGAACATTACCACACACAATATAGCTTCTGTACCTGTAGCAAACATCAACTCCGGCCGTGGCCATAGCCATGGTAAATTCTTTAAAACTCATTAACACCTGACCGAGTCATCAAAACTGATCGCCTCTAACTCAACCGAATCACCCAGACTGCAAACCCGGAAGCAAATCAATCCGATATGCATCGCTCTTAATGGACCTTCTGGGAATCTGAAGTCATTTCTTGCATCCCTCCAATATTTCCATGTAGAATCATTCTTGTCATAGTAATACCGCAGATCCGATTACTATTTGATACTGATCTCAAGCCTTACCCATACACAAATTTTGAAGTCTTTCAATGCTATATTTGATCTGGAACTCGTCAGAAACTTCTCGATAACCACTCACCTTACTCTGATCTTCAATACGCAATTAATATGCACCGAGAAACTCGCGCTGCACCAGCACATGACTCTTCAAAGAAACAACCAAGCAACCTTTCAGCCTGAAAACTGATACAACGCATAATCCTACAATCCGATCGTCATTAGCAGACTCTCCCACTTAGCCTGAAGCCATAGAACACATCCTCGGTAATCCAAAGTACCATATCTTCATAGCATGCCCCGATCTCGCACGACTATTTTGTTGAATACTTCAAAAAAAACTCATGCAATACTGGTCATAGAACACTCTGAAGACTCTGCCAAGTGCTTACCCACCCCTGCAATAGTCAAACAACTTCCCCAAATGATCTAAAATGATAATATATGCATCCCACCGAATGGAAACCTTATACAAAACACACTATCCAAACTCATCATGTAGGAGATAACCCACCGGCTGTACTCAAATCAACAACTCACCATGAACCCACCAAAATCAGAACGACTAGGCCACTAGCCCGCCTATCCGATTTCATGCTTACCAACCAGATATAAGAGACCGCCTCGTACCACAAATAAACGACTGAAACATTTAAGACTGCATCTGCTCCCGAGACTAGACAATACATCGCTATGATAATCAAGCATCCATAGCCCTTTGTAATCCATCTGTAGCATCACAGATCATCGGTGCATAGCAATTACTGAGCGCACAACATCTCATATGAACGAATAGGAAGAATCAAAATCGTAGGTTTCAAGCTGAAACAAGGCCGCACGATAAGGAAAGAAGTAAGGGAAATTTTCCTAAATGCCATGTAGCCTCTCGAAGATAGGTATGGACGTCATCATACTGATCTGCAAGACTCTAATAGACACTTGCTAATGACTCGTAGAACCTATAAACCTAGTGCTCTGATACCAATATTTTACGACCCAAAATCCACAAGTCATGATGGCACCTAACCCGACCCGTTAGGTCAACCCATTAACAGTTAACACAATTCTAATAAAATAAATGTGATCAATAATTGATATATCTGGATTCCAAATAATAACCCAATGAGTGGTAGTACAAGACATGAGCTACTAAGATTGGATTATTGCAAAAACGGATGTGAAATAAATACAACTTATGTTTAAAATGTACATAAACAGAATTCAACTGTAGAACTACCCAGGGACAAATGGTAGCCACATCTGGAAGGCACGAATATCTTCAGAGTCATCCATCGCAGTTCCGCTCCAAAAATCTGCACGCAAGGTGCAGAAGTGTAGTATGAGTACAACCGACCCCATGTACTCAGTAAGTATCTTGACTAACCTCAGTGAAGTAGTGATGGGGCTTTTTAGTTAAAAGATACTCACTGATATAACATGTAAAGTAAACTAGCAATAGAACGATACTATGATATAACAGAAAAGAGTACACGAAACAAATATGCGAAGCAATATATGAGTACTAGAAGAGATCACAATTTAGCATTTTCCAATATCTCGACCAATCCTTTTCCTGGAGCGATAACCAATAAACCACGATAGTAACTCCATAACTTTCATAGTGTGAGAAATGTACTCAAGATATCAAATCAATGGAACGGCAATACCCTTCGTGTATTTATCTTATCCTCACCAAATATACATATAACAGTACCAACCGGGTGAAAGAAATGCCAATAACAGTAATGACAAAGTGAAAAATATACAAGTAACAATAACGAACAAGGCAGTATATATGGTCAACGGTAGCAAACTAGGTAGGAGGCATAGAAATAATGACAGCAATTAGGAAAGAAGAATATAAATTTAACTAACTAGCATGGTAAAAGGCCTAGGTGTAGATATAACAAACAAGATGAAAAACATGTTCTTTATGAGCTAACACCTAGAAGGTATTAATAACTAACATGATAGAAAGCTTATATGAAAGTGCAACAAATGAGGAACGACATGGATGTAGATATAACAACGAAAAGGGAAACATGATATTTGCAAGTTAAACAAATAGAAGGCTTGGGTAACACAACAACAATTGAGATAGAGAACAAAAACATAACAACAATGACAAGTCACATATAAAACTTAGGTACAACAGTAACAGCTCAAGGTAAAGGCATGAACGTATACACCATGAAAAGATATCACAACATAATGCATGTCCCTCGTCCTCGCCTGCACGGAAACACCCTTCGTTCCATGAACCCATGATAATATAAAAGCATGATAATATAAATAAAATGGCACGGCATTACCCTTCGTACTTTTATACTCAAACTCACATGTTAATGTAAATGAGAACACGATAATATGAATGAAACGGCATGGCATCACCCTTCGTGCTTTACATTCTTCCTCATATGATAATGTATATGCAATGGCACGACATCACCGTTCGTGCTTTACTCTCTTCCTCACCAAGCATATGTATACTAATGACAAGCAAGGTAGGAAGCGTGAATAACATCAAGGAGAGTGTTTAAGCGAATATTCCAAATGAACATCAATCACAGCTTTCCAGCCAATAACAATTCAACAAATCTCAAGTACTTTATTATTCAAGTATATCGACAAGTCTAAAAAATGATCTTTAACTCAAGAATAGAGTCCAATATCTCAAGAATACCGGTCGTAGAGATGTATTAATGATTAAACATAATGATGACCAAATTTAACACATCAATGGTTTCACAAAAATTCGTCAAATTTTAATCAAGTTATAATGAGCTAAATCTTGGTTCCTAGCATTTAATTTCATATTCTTGGTAATCTAGAACTCAAGTAGGGCATGAAACGAGAATGTCACAAAATTTTACAAGGCACAATTAATCTTATAATTTACCCTCGAGCATGATTAACCCTGGCAGATGCATATACGCTCGTAACCTCATATATGCATCACTCCCGCATGTAGCAAATAATGGCAATTAGTAGGAAAAATTCCCTCAACAAAGTTAGGCAAGACACTTTCCTCAATTCAGCCAAATCAATATTCAAATTAGCTTTTTCTTTACAAATTCACCTCCGCTCGACTCAATCTAGCCAAAGACGACTTAAATACATCAAACAATGCAAGAAAAAATAATTCCAATTAACAAAGCTATGCTTATTATACAATTTCTAAAAAGTCAAAAAACGTCAACCCCGGGCTCGCCTGGTTAAAATCTGGGTCCAAGAGTAGGTCATGACTACCCATAGCCCCCACGAGTCCATATACGTGTTTTGTTTCCAAATTCGAGTCCAATTCGACTCGCAAATCCCAATTTTTTATTTTTTCAAAACTTTTACAAAATCTCCAAATTTTTCCCTTAGATTCTCATTAATTTGATGTTAAATCTAATGTATAATAACGAAATATAATTGAAAGTTGATTAAAATTACTTACCCGATAGTTTGGTAGGAAAATCCTTCCACAAAATTGTCGCCCATATAGGCTAGGGTTCAAAATATATCAAAATGAAGCTAAGTCTCGGAATTACTCAGCTATATGCAGGCTGCAGATGTCGCATTTACGACATGGGGTTCACAAATGCGAACCCCGCGAAAGCGGACAAGGCATCGCAAAAGCGAACCAGGAGGAGTTATGCTAAAGTCACATTTGCGACCAAAATATCGCAAATGCGAAGACAGCTGCCATCGCAAAAGCGACAGAAATCTTTGCAAAAGGGAACAACCCATACTCGCAAATGTGAGGAATGTCTTCACAAATGTGAACTCTTCCCAGCAGCCTAGCTTTGCAAATGCGATAGTCGCATTTGCGACAAAAACATCACGAATGCGATGGAACCAGTACCAACAATCAAAAATTATATAAAATCATTCCGAAACCAATCCGAAACTCACCCGAGCCCCTGAGGCTCCAAACCAAACACCCACACCAGTCCAAAAATATAACATGAACTCGCTCACGTGATCACAACATCAAAATAACCTCTAGAATCACGAATCGAACGTCAAAATGCATGGAAATCCCCCTGAACTTAGAGAACCTCTAGAATTGCAACCACACATCCGAACCATAGCAAATCAACTTCGAATGACGCCAAATTTTGCAGGCAAGTTCCATATTATATAACGGACCTATTCCAAGTTCCGAAATCAAAATCCAGACCCGATAGCATTAAAGTCAAACCATGGTGAAACCTTAAAATATTCTAAACCTTTAAATTGCCAACTTTCGCCAAATGATGTTGAAACCCTCTAGAAACATCCAAATGCAAATTTGGTCATAAGCCCAAGTCCAAAAATATCATTCAGACCTACCGGAACCATCAAAACTCCGATCCGAGGTCAAATACTCAAAGGTCAAATCTTGGTCAATTATTTCAACTTCGAGCTTCTCAAATGAGAGTCACTCCTTAAAATCATTTCCGAACCACTCAAAACCCCGAGCCGATGATGCACGCAAGTCATAATACACTAGGTGAAGCTACTCATGACCTCAAACTACCGAACCGGACGCAATTACTCAAAACGACCAGTCGGGTCGTTATATAATTTATGCATATTTTTAATAGATTGGAAAAAATAATTTGAAATGAGTAATTAATACTATGGGTATAACATGAAAAGGAAATTGTCTTCTCTTGATATGCTAAAAGTAACAAGTAAAAGTGAAAATCTATTTTTAGAATACTGAACAAGTAAAAGTGGACGGAGGGAGTATAATATTATTGGGTACTTTTAGGTAAGTTTCATTTAAAGAAACACGTGAAATAGTCAATAATAAATGAAGGTCATGTTTTAATATTTTGAAAACATATGTAATGACCCAATTCATTTTAAGCCATTGATTTAAGTCCTCAGGAATTCCTTTTCCCCGTATAAAAGGCAAATAGAATAATTTTAGTCTTAATCTTATGCAAAGTGATCGAGTGCGTAATACTATTATATACGGATAAAATCTAGGATAGAATTACCCCTAATTTACCGATGTGAAGCAAGGAATGGCGTTACTTGTTATAGGCCCGAGTGAGACCGACGATACCCACAAATTGAAACCAGGAGCGGACGAATGATACATCGGGTCTCGAGCATGGCCAAACCCGGAGAGAATCAAGCTCGACTGAGATGAAGAATCGAGGATGAAGGAAAGGTGTTGCAGAAGATAAATGGGGGGGGGGGGGTGTAAATACACGCAGCCAGATATTGCGGCGGATCACGCTCGGTATTGATTGTGGATCATAATTTCGTGGTAGAAAAGGAAGGGAAAGATTGTTACCTTATTTAGACTTGTATTAGGATTAAAACTCCTCCACTATATAAAGAGGAAGTCTCATTTATTTTTTGACACTGTTTTGCACGCATATCAAGGAAAAATAAATTTACTTTGGCTTTCAGCAATTGTCTAAGTGTTCTTTAGTGGTTCATTGATTTTGCCGTATCGAACTCCATCTCGAGGGCTCAGTTGTGACCCATTATTAGTATTCAAGCTAAATACACGGCTTAATTATTACATTGCTTTGGTTTGATCATTCTGTCTCATTTCAATTTGATTATTTACCGTTCTTTGATCATTTGTATTAAATTAAACCACATATTCTATAAACCGCGTACAAATTTAATTAATATCCATTTTAAAGGTAAATAGTTTGGCACCCACCATGGGGCTAAGGATAATAGTGGTGATTTAATACGACTCTTGATAACACACTCTTTTTTACATTTATTCTTTGATGTTTGATTTCATGACTATTCAATATGTCAGATTCTCAATCTGCTCACTTAAATGTTGACATTGAATCAGGCCACCACAGTGAAAACAACAACATGGTGCCGAGAAATAGCGTGCCCCCTGTCAACCCTAATGGCGTATGAATCGTTGATCCAGTTGATCCCAATTCACAGGTTGCTATCAACATCAACCTACCGACTGATCCCAATAATAGCATTCAAGGGACACCTCAGCCATCGGCTTGCGAGGCACCCGAAGGGGGAGGTGATGTAGTTAGTCTATGTTTGATTATTGAGATGTTGCAAGCTCAGCAAGTTGCCATAGCATAAGTGCAGAGTCAAAATCACGCACACAATACAGCTGAACCTGAACCGGTTGGAGGCACTCGGATGGAAGAACGGATTGTCATAGAACCCGACAAGTTCGGACCTAGAGAAACATCTGAGGTGATGAAAATGCTTGAGGCACTGAAAAACAGGTAGAATCAAGTGAAAATAAGATAGAGGCAAACGATAAGAAAATGGAAACTTACAACTCAAGGGTCAATCAGATCCCGGGGGTACCTCTAATAATGAAGGGACCGGATTCCAAAAAGTTTATTTAGAAGCCTTTCTTCCCGAGCACGGCACCGAAGACGATTTGCTATGCTTGCGGATGCCTTTGTTAAGGCTCATGTCGGGGCCATCAAAGTTGAGACGAGGAAATCAGACTTATTCAAAGTTAAGCAGGGGGATAACAAGATGCTTAGGGAATTCCTGTCGAGATTCCATATGGAACGGATGGACCTACCACCGGTTGCTGACGATTGGGCCGTTCAGGCATTTACTCAGGGACTCAACCCTCGAAGTCGAATGCATCTCAACAACTGAAGAAAAATTTGGTAGAGTACCTAGCGGTTACCTGGGCCGATGTCCACAACAGGTATCAATCAAATATCAGAGTCGAGGATGACCAGTTAGGGACTCCCTCGGGGTTGGTTTATCCTAATAGAGCGAACAACAAGTCTAAAAGAAAAGTGGATCAAGAGTCAAGGCCACACCAAGATCGATACCGGCCTTACAACTCCTATGGAAGGGGAAACAGACCCAGTCGCTATCCGACCAGGAAGGACAGAAGAAATGATCAGGGTCCAAGCAATCGAGGATTGTGAATAGAAACGGTTTCGATAGATCACCCGGAGTCATAGATGCCCCGAGGCTATCAGAATATAACTTCAATGTAGATGCAGTGAGTATAGTGTCAGCCATCTATCACATCAAGGAGACCAAATGGCCAAGGCCACTCCAGTCCGATCTCGTACAGAGGGATCACAATTTGATATCGTGGTACTCACGGGCACAGAACCGAGGATTGTCGGCAGTTATGGGAAGAAGTGGCTCGTCTGTTAAATAATAGGCATCTTCGAGAATTCCAAAGTGAGCGAGCCAAAAACCATTCCAAGAACAGGGACGCTAACAAGCAGGTCGAGCAGGAGGAACCCCAACATGTGATTAACATGATTATCAGAAGAGTAGACGTTCCCCAAGGACCGATGATGAAATGCACCAAAGTCTCGATCACGAGAGAAAAACTAACTCGAGATTATATTCTAGAAGGATCCATCTCGTTTAGTGATGAGGATGTTGAGGGAATCATTAAACCTCATAATGATGCAATGTTAATATATTTACTTATTAATAAATCTCGAGTTAAGCACGTGTTAATTGATCCATGTAGCTCGGCCAACATCATCTGATGGAGAGTCATGGAATAACTAGGGTTGTTGGATTAGATCGTACTAGTAGTTCGAGTACTGAAGGGGATCAATATGGTGTACGAGACAATGGAGGGTGAAATCACCTTACCGGTCAATACGGCTGGAACCACTCAATAAACAAAGTTCTATATGATCGAGGGGGACATAAGGTACAATGCCTTGTTCGGGAGACTGTGGGTTCATAGAATAAGGGCAGTGCCATCAACCTTACACCAATCATTGATATTTCTAACCCCAGTTGGAATAAAAAAAGTCTACGGGAAACAACGGGCTGCAAAAGAGATGTTCACCGTCGAAGAATATGATCCCAGTACCAGCAATTACGACATCAAAAGATAAGGGACTGATCGAAGAGAAAGGCACCAAAGAGCATTCATAGGTCTTGGACTCGACCAAGCTGGAAAAATGGGAGGAACATCTAATGGATAAGGAAGATGACTTCGGGGTCCCAAGATCCTTCATAGCACCTGATGATGTTGATGCCACCAAGTCAACAATCAAGGAACTGGAACTAGTTATATTATTCGAGCATCTGCCAGATAGAAAGGTATACCTGGGCACGGGGTTAACCCCCAAGTTCAAGAAAAATTCATTGATTTTCTTAAAGCTAATGCCAGTTGTTTTGACTGGTCCCACTTAGATATGACAAGAATCCCGCCGGAGATAACAACTCACAAATTGAGTTTAGATCCGAACTTCCACCTGATTAAACATAAGAGGAGGCCACAGTCCGAATTCAAACGTGCATTCATCAAAGACGAGATATCTACACTTTTAAAAATAGGTTCCATTCGGGTAGTTAAATACCCGGATTGGCTAGATAATATAGTCATCGTACCTAAAAAGGGAAATAAACATAGAATGTGTGCAGATTATAAGGATTTGAATAAGGCGTGCCCAAAGGACTTATTTTGTTTGCCTAACATCGATCAAATGATTGATGCAACGACCGGGCACGAGACATTGATCTTTCTTGACTCCTATTTCGGGTACAACCAAATATGGATGGATCCGGGGGACCAAGAGAAAACATCTTTTATAACTAAGTTCGACACTTATTGTTATAACGTAATGCCAGTTGGGTTAGAAAATGGCGGTGCCACATATCAACGCCTAGTTAACCGAATGTTCGAGAAACAAATAGGGAAATAAATGGAGGTTTATATTGATGATATATTAGATAAGTCTCTACGAGCAGAGGACAATTTGAAGCATTTGAAGGAAACCTTGGACATACCAAGGGAATAAAATATGAAGTTGAACCTAGAGAAGTGTGCCTTCGGGGTCGGCTCGGGCAAGTTCCTTGGGTTCATGGTATCTAACTGGGGAATAGAAATCAACCCGGATAAGATAAAGGCCAAAGAAGATATCACCGTGGTGAACAACGTCAAAGAAGTGCAAAGGTTGACCGGGCGAATAGCCGCATTGGGATGATTTATTTCTAGGTCATTGGACAAAAGCAACCGATTTTTCTCGTTATTATAGAAAAAAAGTGATTTTGCCTGGAGCCCGGAGTGCCAAAAGGCATTGCAGGAACTCAAACAATACTTATCGAGCCCTTCCTTACTGCACACCCCGAAGGCGAACGACCACTTATACCTTTACTTGGCAGTGTCCGAGATAGCGATAAATATTATCCTGGTTTGGGAAGAAGAAGGCATGCAGTTTCCTATATATTATGTTGGTAGAACTCTAGGTGATGCCGAAAAAGGGTATCCACACCTAGAAAAATTGGCGCTTGCCTTGTTAAGCGTATCTAGGAAACTAAAACTATATTTTTAATATCAGTCCATATGTGTCGTGATCTCATACCCGTTAAGGAAAATTATGTATAAATCCGAACTCTCAGGCTGGCTAGAAAAATGGGCCATAGAGATTGGCGGGTACAATATTGAATACAAACCCCGAACAACTATAAAGTCTTAGATATTGAAAAACTCTGTGGCTGATTTCACACCAGCCATGATCTCCAAGACGATAAAGAATTATTACTTGCCTCTTGGACCAGCTAGGGGGTCTGGACCCTATTCACAGGTGGTGCCTCTAACGTGAAAGGGTCCGGGTTGGGTATCGTACAAAAACCCCCAAAGGCAATATAACAAAGCAATCGATTAGAACCGTGAAATTGACTAATAATGAAGCCGAATATGAGGCTATTATGGCAGGTTTGGAATTGGCTAAAAGCTTGGGGGCTGAGGTTATCGAAGCAAAGTGCGATTCCCTCCTCGTTGTTAATCAGGTCAACGGAACATTCGAAGTCAAAGAAGACCGGATGCAGAGGTACTTGGATAAATTACAAATAGCGTTACATCGATTCAAAGAATGGATGCTACAACATGTACCTCGAGATCAGGACAATGAGGCTGAAGCATTGGCTAATTTAGGATCGTTAGTGGACTCCGAAGAATTAAACTCTGGAACGGTGGTGCAGTTGATGAGCTCAGTAATAGAGGCTCATCATGCCGAGGTAAACTCAACAAGTTTGACTTGGGATTGGAAAAACAAATACGTGGACTACCTTTAGAATGGGAAACTACCAAGGAATCCTAAAGATTCAAGGGCCTTTCAAACTAAAGTTGCCTAGTTTTGCTTGGTTGAAGGCCATCCATACCGAAGGTCATTTTTGGGACCGTTGGAAGGATTCTTGGGGACTGAAGAGACCGATTACGTGATGAGAGAATTCCACGAGAGGACTTGCGAAAACCATTCAGGAGCAGAATAGTTTGTTCAGAAATTGATCGGGGCTGGGTATTACTGGAAAAAATGGAGAAGGATGCAAAAGACTTTGTTAAAAAATGCAACGAATGTCAAAGGGATGTCCCGATGATCTACCAACCGAGAGAGCTGCTTCACCCGGTGCTTTCCCCTTGGCAGTTCATGAAGTGAGCAATGGATATCGTAGGTCCTTTACCATGGTCACCCGGTAAGGCTTAGTACATTTTTCCTATGACTTATTACTTCTCCAAGTGGGTTGAAGCACATGAGTTTGAGAAAGTTAGAGTAAAGGAGGTTATCGACTTCATTTAGGATCATATAATCTGTCGGTTTAGGATACCAACCTAAATTACATGTGACAATGGGAGACAATTCATCTGCACCAAGGTCAATAAGTTCTTTGAAGATCACAAAATTAAGAAGATTTTATCGACTCTTTATCACCCGAATGCGAACGGTCAAGAGGAGTCAACAAACAAGACCATAGTGCAGAACCTGAAGAAAAGATTGATCGATTCAAAATGAAGGAGGAAAGAAATCCTGCCCAACATCCTATGGGCGTATCAAACAATTTAGAGGTCGAGTACCGGTGAGACACTGTTTTCTCTAGTATACAGCGCAGAGGCTCTGATTCTAGTAGAATTGGGGGAACTAAGCTTAAGGCTCCAATATACTACGCAAACATTGAATGACGAGGCCATGGCCACAAGTCCAAATTTAGCAAATGAAAGGCGAGAAGCCGCCCTAGTCTAGTTAACAGCTCAAAAGCAGTGAATAGGAAGATATTACAACCGAAGGGCAAACCTTCGGCACTTCCAAGTCGGGGACTTAGTATTGAGGAAAGTCACACTACATACCAACAACGCGAATGACAGGAAAATTGGCCCAAACTGGGAAGGACCGTACAGAGTCACCGGTATAACCGAAAGAGGCCCGTACCAGCTTGAGTCCGAAAATGTCGCACAACTACAAAATAACTGGAGTGTGACACACTTAAGCGGTACTACTACTGAAGTATGTATACCTAAATCTCTTTCAAGTTTATTATTCTTCGAACTAACCAGTGCATGTGTTTAATCAATGTAAATCCAAGAATTAGGTCTGAATGCACGTGTTGCACTCATTTTCCCTTTGACCCATTTTTTCCCGAAATAGATTTTACGGCAAGGTTTTTAACGAGGAAACACTAAGCATGCTAATCTAGTTTTAAATACTTGTCAAGCACCGGGGACTGGGGACTGCCATTATCAGATCATTAGTACTTGATCCCTCAAAATTTGTCCTCGTGTACAAGGGGACAATATCACACCCTGCTTAGTGATTCGAAGGTCTGAGTTCAGAAATTTTGAAAAAACTTTTACTTGACATCAAAAGCCAAGGCTTGAATAATAGGATTTATTATAAAAGTCAAACGATCAGATGAATCGTACCCGGATAGTTCATTCTCGCCATGGCGGATAGTTTTTGTATCTTCGATTATTTACACTACATTGGAAGTAATAAAGTGAGAATATTCACCTTCTATACTTCATCGGTTCATGCTTATATGAGCAATGTTATCTTTATGTCTCTTAGAATAAAATACTAGGTCCAAAACTTTCTAAGCCTTCGGGCCATCATTAACCGGATGCGTGAAGCCCCAAAGATAGTAAAAGACCACGAGACAGTGCCCAATCATTTAAAGACCCCTAAGCCTACAGGTCGCCCCGAACCGGGGACTGTTGTCCAATAGTAATATCGGGCAAATCAGGCTATTAAACCCCGAGGGCACCAACACTACAAGGCAAGGCCTAAATACGAAAGGCTATGGTCAACTTAATGTACGAAGCCATTGGAACTTTGACCCTAATATATAAATGACTCAGCGACGTCTAAGTTTGTAAATATAAAAAGTAAGGTCCTTACATATTTTAAGTCTATAAAGACTATGTCAGATTTGATCAAATCAATCGATTTCGAATTATGGCCAAAGAAAGGGCCACCTTCGGCAAAGATTAATTGTGTCCAGATAAATCATTCGAATATTTTTATTAAGAATTATTTTCATTTTTTCTAGATCCTCTGAAGTCAAAGCAACTCGGATTCGTTGTTAAATTTACTCTAAGGCATTACTGGTGTATTAAGTCTGAGACACAAGTTATATATTCTAAGTCCTAAGCAGAAGCAAATGCGAAAACATTTAAGGACGTGATGTATATCCAAAGCGTAATTCTTTATATTTATCAAATAATATTTACAGAGGCACGAGGAATCGACCCTAAAATGCAAAATATACAAGTACAGAAAAATAAACAATAATACAAAACTAACTAAGGCATTCCCTCCCTAATCTTCATTAGAGCCCAGTTCGCTATCTGATTCTTTGGACTGATACTTTGCTTTGGCCTCGACTTCAAACCTCTTAGCCTCTTTGATATTGGCCGCTACATTGACCCCCCGGCTTGGACCTCCTCGAGAGCCTCCCTCTGAGACATCCACTTCACGCACTCATCCTTCGTTGTGATACGAGCCTCGGCTATCTCGATATCATCCTTATACTAGGCCAGCATATCTTGGGCTTTCAAGACCTCGTTCGAATCCACCTTCAATTTGGATTTCAGCACAACTTGGCCAAGAGCGTCACGCTCTATGACTACCGAAGCGAGTTGTGCCCGAAGTTCTTCATTCAACCGAGCTTATTTGTCGGGCTTTTCTTTCATCACTCGGAATTGCACTTTGGTCGAAGCCAAGTCCTCTTTGGTGGCATCCCGCTCTAATGACATGCATTCCATTTTGCCTCTCACCTCGTCGGTTGAAGCCTTGACCCAGTCCATCTCGGCCCTGAGCTGGTCGATCAAAGTTATCTTTTCCTGGACTTGTGAGGTTGCGGCGTTAACATTGGTGTTTAGCCTCTTATTATCAACCTCGAGCACTCTTACCTTCTCATCCAGAAGAGTGTGGTCCTATTTTTCTTTTGAAGCCTTTTTCCGGGCCTTCTCCAGCTCGGCCATATCCCTAAGGACTTCATTCTTCTGCTCACAGAGAGCTTTGTATATCTCCGTTTGCCTGACTTATTCCTTGAGCTCGAACTCAAGGTGGATCACCTCAATCCTGGATCGGTTAAAGCTTTCGTGATGAAGCACCGAGGCATGAGACATAGAGAGGAAATTGTTAGAAACAGTTAACACAACCAGAACTGAATAAAATAAATGGGAAAAAGGATATACCCGATTTAGCACCCGTTGGGCCTCATTTAAAATACTTGACCCATCTACCTTGTTCATCTTCACTTGGTCTTCTTTAGTTACCAAGGAACGTAGATAGATGGCCACTCCGACTGGCCCAGACAACATGCTAGTATCCGCCGCCACCGTGAACATGTGTGTGTTCTTTCGTTCAGGGTCCAAACTCGGGGCCAAAAACTGCTTATTGAGCTTTAAGATCGAACTCAGCCCATCTTATCCCAGTTGCACGACCCTTTTTGGGATCTCCACAGCCTGGGACGTTTCGGTCATCTTCTCTTTGGTGGCCCGGGCTTAATTTAAAATGACTTCCATACGAGGTGGTGACTCTTGAATGTGGATTATGGTGTCACCTTCATAAATGGCCCTTCTCGGGACCAGAGGCGATTCTTGTGAAGCAGTAACCATATGTTCTCCTTCGAGCCCCCGAGTTGAGGAGGATTCAGCCCTACGAGCATCCCCCTCCGGGCCCACCAACTCTTGGTCGGCAGCGATCAGCTCGTGGGTGATGAACTTCATGTCTTCGTCATCCTCGGGAAAATCCTTGAGCCGATGAAGAACTTTGGGATCCAGGACCCGGGCACCCGAAATCTTTTTGGTGCACTTTCTGACCCTAAGCACAATTCTTTTTCTCTTCTTGGCCTAGGCAGAAGCGTCCGAGGAGTTAGGAGATCATTTCTTCTTCTTCGTTTTCTTGTCCTTGTTCGCAGCAGCTTCGGTAACAAGCTGTAGAGAATCAGAGATTTTGTAGACGGGGTCGAGATCATGGCATCGGTGGTTTTTTGAAGCTTGGTTGTCTTGGACAAGACTGTGAAAGAAGGACTTAGCCATGAGAATAACGGAATTAAGAAAATGACCAGCAAAAAATTCAACCAGAAAAAGGCACTTACCATGAGAACAAGCCTCCAACTTTCCCTTGGAGAGCTTACGCCACTCACACTCTGAATAGGTAAGATGATTGCATATTCCCTTGACCCAATCCCTAAAATGCGGACCACGTTGGGGACTCGGGGGGGACAACTGTATATCAAATGAAACATGTCATAAAAAGTAGATACAAGAAAGGACTTTGACAACTTAAGGGGAAGTAAACTTATTATTCAGGTTCCACTTCTTAGGGAACGGCATGAATTCGGGAGGAATGAGGTCCTCGGTCTTTATCCGAATAAACCTACCCTTCCAATCTTGATCCTTGTCTTCGTCTATACCGGAGAAGGGAGCCTTCTTTGCCCGACTGGCAAGTTTGATTAACCCCCCTCAGAAGATTCGGGGGCTGTAAATTTGAAGCAAGTGATCAATCGTGAACCGAGGATCCTCTATATTGTTCGCGAAATGATGGAGAAGAGCACGATCCTCCAAAAGGATGGGTGAACTTGCCTGAGGCAAATTTCGTACCTTTTGCAAAACTCAAGGACCAATGTATTAACAAGACCAAATGTGAAAGGATATGTGTAAACACTTAAGTATCCTTCATGTGTGTCCTTGTCAGGACTAGGAACGACTATGTCCTTGCCTTTCCATTTGCAGTCCTCTCGGATAGCTTTGAGAATTTCCTAAGTGATGGAGCAAACATACTTCCACACTTCCTCACCTCGATCTCCTTGTGCGGAGGCTTTCTCGACTTTGAAGTTGTTATCTATGGAGCAACCTCCGGGAATGAAATCTATAAGGGGAGGTCCTGGGGCTACTACCAGAAGCACTGCCTCGCTACCAGTGGTCGAGGAAGAAGTCGCCGGCGTGGTGTTTTGGGGTACCGATTTTGAAATTTTAGTCATCTCTATCTGGGAATATGAATGTTTGAAGGTCTGATATAAAGGTTTGAAGATTTGGTATGAATATTTGAAGGTAAGGTATGAAGGTTTGAAGATGAACTATGAAGATGTGAAGAATATGTTATGAAGATTTGAAGGATCGATGAACGAATGAAGATATGAAAAACTCGAGGGTAACTTAAGGAAGTTTGAAATCAGAAAGTAAAAAAGTGAAAATAGGAAACAGGGACTTTTATAGGGAAATAGTAATGAGAGCATAACGTTTCAAATTCGGTATCTATCGGGGGTAATCAATCGACGGCTGACACGTGTCCAAAATCATAGCGACGTGATTGATGGGACGTTTCTATTCGTCAACTTGAGTGTGACTTACGAAAGAAGGAACCAGGGTTGATTAGTCACTTCTCATCGCTCTTATAATCTACTCTCTGAGAAGTGAGGTGACTATCTGTATACGGGTAAAATCGAGGATAGAATTACCCCTGATTTCCCGATGTGAAGCAAGGAATGACGTTACTTGTTATAGGCCCGAGTGAGACCGACGATACCCACATATCGAAACCAGGAGCAGACGAATGATACATCGGCTCTCGAGCACAGCCAAACCCGGAGACAATCAAGCTCGAGTGAGATGAATAATCGAGGATGAAGGAAAGGCCGTTGCAGAAGATAAACGGCCGAAATATCCGCCATCAGCCGGATATTGCGGCGTGGATCACGCTCGGTATTGACTGCGGATCATAATTTCGTGGGAGAAAAGGATGAAAAAGATTTTTACCTTATTTAGACTTGTATTAGGATTAAAAGTCCTCTACTATGTAAAGAGGAAGGCCCTTTTATTTTTTGACACTGTTTTGCACACATATAAAGGCAAAATAAATTTACTTTGGCTTTCAGCAATTGTCTAAGTGTTCTTTAGTGGTTCATTGATTTAGCCGTATCCGAACTCCATCTCGAGGGCTCGGTTGTAACCCATTATTAGCATTCAAGCTAAATACAAGGCTTAATTATTACATCTCTTTGGTTTGATTATTCTATCTCATTTCAATTTGATTATTTACTATTCTTTGATTATTTGTATTAAATTAAATCACATATCCTTTAAATTATAATTTAATTATTATCCGTTTTAAGGGTAACCAACTATGAAGTATATGATGCACTTGAACTCATGCTAAACTTTCCATTATATTTTATGAGAATATTTTCCTCTGTTTCAAATTAGATGAGGTAGTTTGACTCGGCACGAAGTTTAAGAAATAAAAGATGACTTTTGAAACTTTTGGTCTTAAAGTTTAAGGGGTAAAAGTTTTGTGGGGCCATGATATTTATCTCGTTATAAAATCTTCTCATTAAGGGTAAAATGAGTAAAATGAAGAGTTTAAAGTTGAATTATTTTCAAATTTAAAAATGTGTCATTTATTTTGGAACAGACTAAAAAGGAAAGTATCTCATCTAATTTGAAACGGATGAAGTTTTAACCATTAAGTAGTTTTGCTTTTTAAAAACCACGAATAGCTTATTTCACTATTATTTGTACATGTTAAGTGTTTAAATTTATAAAGATTTCAAATTAAAGGAGCGCAACCAATAAATGAAAATTCTTGCATAAATATTTAGAAAGAAATAATGCATTAGGGAAAGGTAAAAGGTGCATAATTATAAATATTGGTAACAGTACAAACAAGATAAAGGAACCTAGATAATAGATTCCATATGCGGTACATTCACAAATAAATCTCACACATTATTCAAGTATACTAAATTGAAAAGCTAGCAAAGCCTGCAGCCTTTTTATTCAAATCGGTTATTGTTCCTATAGCAGAGTTCGTTGCAATTGGCCATACTATCTGTTACGCGGCGCCTTCCTGAACTTCCTTGGAAGGGCGACGTAAGGCTAAGCAACCGATGTCAGTACGGTTGCTGTCCGCCAACTGAGGTCCCCTCCGTACGCTAGACTAGATTGTCAGTGCCGTACGGGAAAACCAATGTCATGAGCAATTGAAAGAGAGTAGAAAAGAGAATTGAGAATGAAAGAAAGCTTGATTGCATTAAATGAAAGCTATTACAGAAAGTAAGACGGTGTCGGGGGGAGAGACACCAGTACAGAGAATTATTTGCTTGCTTGAAAGTTTGATTGCTTGGTCCCCCTTAATAATGCTTAAAAAAACATAAACCAAAGTTACATGACTAGATCTATGAAAGCTGGAAAATCACACTTAAAGAAAATGCAGCAAAACTACTCTATATTTACAATGAAAAGGACTTAGTCTTCTACAAAGCAGCAGCAAGTCCGTTGGCAACAACTTTGTCTTTAGCATCAGGGTCTACGCGCGCGGCGCTATTGGCATCTGCCTGTGGATAGGCGCTGGCGATGGCTATCGGTGGGGCGACAGAGGCACATGCGTGCTTGTCACTTGGAGCTGCCGAGACCACGGGGCCGACCGTGGCGATGGGCGTTGGGAGGCTGGCCAGGACGCCACGGGGCGCGTCCAAGGGGTCATGGGGCATGGCTGAAAAGCCGCCCATGACATTCTCCCCCACCTGAGTTGGCGACGTCCTCGGCGCCTTCCTTGCAAGGTAATCATCAATCAGGCTCTTGTAGGCTTTGAGGTTTGTTCCCCTCTCCCAAGTATTGTGCTCTGCATCACATCCCTGCCATTTCACCAAGAACTCCTGGTGATCTTTTCTTGAGGCGTGAATCACTTGATCATCAAGAATAGCTTCAGCACGCCTTTTCCCGGTTGAATTGGGGCCTCGAATACTTGGTATTGTAAGTTGGCTTCGTGAAGGATCCTCCATATCTTCCCGAAAAGGTTTCAGGAGACTGACATGGAAAACAGGATGGATTTTGCACCAAGCTGGGGTATCCACCCGGTATGCAACTTTCCCAATGCACCTTTCAATGGACAAGGGTCCAATATATTTTTGCAATAGGCGAGGGTCATGGACCCCTGCAAATATGTACCGCTTTGGGATTTTGACCATCACTTTGTCTCCCACCTGGTATTCAACAAAGCGGCGATTCTGATCAGCATACCTCTTCATCCGCTTTTAGGCTTTGACAAGATAGCTCCGCACTATCTCCAAATTTTGCTTCCATTCTTTTGAGAAGCTAGCAGCCCGAGGAGATTTTGACATGTTTGGTGCATTCACTGTGTGTGGGAGTAGCGGTTGCTGTCCGGTAACAATTTCAAAAGCGCTTTTGTTGGTACTTGAGCTCTTTTGTGAATTGAAACACAGTTGAGTAGCATCCAGAAGCTTCACCCAATTCTTCTGCGATCCGGTCACAAAGTGCCGGAGATATTCCTCTAGCATGCCATTGAATCGCTCCGTCTGGCCATCAGACTGCGGATGAAAACTTGAGCTATGACTCAATTTTGACCTGAGACACTTAAAGAGTTGGGTCCAAAAATTGCTAGTGAAGCGTGAGTCGCGATCACTAACAATGTCTTTAGGTAAGCCCCAATATTTGACGACATGAGAGAAGAATAGTCGAGTTGTATCTTTTGCTGATATATATTGTGGGGCTGCTATAAAGGTAGCATACTTGGAAAACTGATCCACCACAACCAAGATAGTTGTGAGATCTCCGACCTTGGGCAATCCGATAATGAAGTCCAAGGAAACGCTTTCCCAAGGTCTTTTTGGGATAGCTAGTGGTTCCAAGAGCTCTGCCTGTGTCAAGCGGTCTGACTTGTCTTTCTGGCATACTAGACAAGTCTTCACATACTGAGTGACGTCATCGACCATTTGAGGCCAATAATATGCACGGCGAAGTAATACCATGGTGCGTTCCTCGCCGGGATGACCGGCCCACAAAGTATCGTGGCATTCTGCAAGAAGAGCCCGTCGCTGATCTCCTCCTTTGGGAACATAAAGTTGGTTCCCTTTCACCTTCAGGAAACCATTTTCGGTGTAGAACTGGCGAGTCTTGCCCTGTCCTACCAAATCAACCAAATACTGTGCAGCAGGATCCTTGATGAGTAGATCCCGTATCTGGTCTTTTATGGCGGTGGTTACTTCGCTTCCCTTTAGGGTGGCGAGTACACACATCGATGCTAGGTCAGCTCTCCGACTGAGTGCATCAGCAACATGATTGGTCTTTCCACTTCGGTACTCCAGGTTGAAGTGAAATTCCGCTAGGAGTTCCTACCACCTAGCCTGTCGACCGTTCAGCTTTGGCTGGGTCATGAAATGGCTAACGGCTGTGTTGTATATCTTGACCATGAATGGGGCTCCCAGTAGATAATGCCTTCAAAGGCGTAAGCAATGAACAACAGCCAATAATTCTTTCTCATGGGCGGCATAGCGCCGCTCTGCATCCTTCAGTTTCCGGCTCTCGTACGCTACGGGATGCCCTTCTTGTAGCAATACTCCACCAAGTGCATAGTCGGAGGCATCCGTTTGCACTTCGAATGGCTTGGCCAAGTCAGGGAGGGCCAAGACTGGGCTACTAGACATAGCCATCTTCAATGCGTCGAAGGCCTCTGCCCGCTTGGGGCCCCAATCCCACGGGGTGGCCTTCTTGAGAAGTTCTGTCAGCGGCACTGCAATGAGGGAGTAACTTTTCACAAAATGCCGATAGAAGTTGCATAGACCAAGGAACGACCTCAAGGCATGTATATCCTTAGGAGGCGGCCATTCTGTAATGGCCTGAATCTTCTGCTGGTCCATCTTGATCCTCCCTTCCTCGATGACATGTCCGAGGAAGTCAATTTGTTTCTGAGCAAAGGAGCACTTGGATAGCTTCGCATATAATTCGTGCTCCCGCAATCGGGCTAGGACCTTCCGCAAATGCTCCAGGTGTTCTTCCAGTGTCTGGCTATATACCACAATGTCATCCAAATAAACCACGACGAATTCATCAATGTATTCTCGGAAGACTTGGTTCATCAAGGTGCAAAATGTGGCTGGTGCGTTAGTCAAGCCAAAGGGCATAACCAGGAAGTCGTACGACCCATATCTTGTCACACAGGTCATCTTGTGCTCATCACCATCTGAAATCCGAACTTGCCAATAACCTGTCCTCAGGTCTATTTTGGTGAATACCATCGCACCACCCAGTCTATCAAACAAGTTTGCCATTAGCGGAATAGGATACTTGTTTTTCACGGTGATTTTGTTTAGAGCCCGGTAATCCACACAGTCGTAAACTACCATCATGTTTCTTTTGGAATAGCACAGGGGACCCGTATGGGGACTTGGAGGGCACGATGATCCCTGTGTCTAGCATTTCTGTCAATTGTCTCTGAAGCTCAGAGAGTTCGGGTTGTGACATTCTGTACGGCACCCGGGCAGGTGGCTTCGCACCCGGCACCAACTCAATCTCATGGTCCACAGTTCGCCTAGGCAGAAGGCGCTTTGGCATGTCTTGTGGCATGATGTCTTCAAATTCCAGAAGCAACTCCTTCACGGGTGCAGGAATGGGACCCGAGGAGTGTTCTATATCTTCCATGCAGAGGGTAGCCAGGAACGTGGGTTCATGTCTTTTTACCCCCTTCTTCAACTGCAAGGCCGAGATGTTCTCGGCTGCCATCTTCATGGGAATGCACGGAATAATACAGGGCTTGGCCCCATTTGCTCCCATCATCAGAAGCATGTATGCATACGGTGCGGGCATGGTATTGGTCTGTCTCAGGAATTCCAACCCCACTATTAACTCAAAGTCATCTATGATCATTACGCGTAGGTTGAACTTTCCTTCATAAGGGCCAAGCTTCACTGGTACTTCTTTGGCTATTCCACCCACTGGTTGAGTTGGTGAGTTGATAGCCTTCACACGACCTTTGCCCTTTTCATACAACTAGTCCAAGATGCTCCACCTGAGTCGAGGCTAAGTAGTTGTGGGTGGCACCCGTGTCTATCATTGCCCGAATGGGCTTGCCATTTACCTTCATGTCAACGAACATTAAGGTCCTCTCTTGATGAGGAGGAATCCTCAAATTCGCCTTCTTATTTCCTTTCCTGGCAATTGGACAGGGGTCCTTCTTCTTGCGGATACCGGCACTGGTTCCCGCTAAGGGCTCAGAAATGGAGCCAACAATTGCATTGAATGCACCTACTGGCTCGGTCTGGTCCGCATCATCGGCGTCGTCATCCGTCCCATCCTCAAAAGCTTGATGGGCGTTCATCTGTGCATGTGGGCATTCATTATTCCAATCTGGTCCGCCGCAATGACGGCATCCTGAGGGGGGCTTCCTCCCCCGATCATTGTTGTTAGATGCAGCACTAGTACTGCCGGAAGAGGGAGCCTTGGATTTGGGTGCACTCCGGTCTCCTCCACTTCTGCTAGGGCCACCAGTGTTTGGTTGGCCCCCTTTGTATCCTCCTCGGATAGGCTGTTGAGGCCTATCCTTCCGGGCTTCCACTTGGTAATCCCCAAGGCACTCTGCTGCTTAGATTGCCTTAGGCAACGTGTCTACCCTTTGTCTCTACAACTCCATCCGGGCATAAGGTTTCAACCCTTCCAGGAAGGTGAAGAGTTTGTCCTTGTCCCCCATGTCACGGATGTTCAGCATGAGCGCGGAGAATTCCCGCACATAATCTCGCACTGATTTCGTCTGGCAGAGCTCCCGCATCTTTCTCCTGGCATTGTACTCAACATTTTCGGGGAAGAACTGTAGGCGTATGGCTGCCTTCAGTTCCGCCCATGTCTCGAGGGCATCTTCACCAACCTTGATGGCTTCGTACTTCACCCGCCACTAGAGTTTGGCATCACCCTGAAGATACATGGCAGCAGTTGCTACCTTCTTAGCTTCTTCTAGGCCTCTCACGGCATCGAAGTATTGCTCGATGTCGAAAATGAAATTTTCCACTTCTTTGGCATTTCGAGTTCCACCGTATGGCTTTGGCTCAGGAATTTTCAGCTTTTGTGCCATAGGGGCGAGGTTCACACCACCCCCAAATTGGTTTCCACCTCCTCGAAGTAGGCCTTGTAAAGCAGCATTGACAACATTGAGCTGGCCTGTCAAGTTGTCTATAGTTTGTTGCATGGCAGTCACCATGTCTGCCTCTTGTTCCCTGTTGGCTAAATCCTCGGCACGCTCCTGCTGGAGGACCTCAAATTTACCAAATATTTCAGCTGCCTCTGTGGCTGCTGTTTGTCGGTCTCCTTCAGAGTCGCGACTGATGTTTTCTATGTCAACTTCGGCCTGGATGAGTCTGCGGTCCAGGTCGTCCAACCTTTGCACTAGGCTGGTCTTTAGATCGGGCACCATTTCCACGATTGGCTGTAATGATTCAACCGTTCCCTCAAGGGTCGCGATGCGATCCCCATAATTCACCATGGTCAGAAATGGTGGTAATTGCAATGTAATCCCTCGTCCGATGTCGAGCCTAGGCTCTGATACCAACTGTTACGCGGCGCCTTCCTGAAGTTCCTTGGAAGGGCGACGTAAGGCTAAGCAACCGATGTCAGTACGGTTGTTGTCTGCCAACTGAGGCCCCCTCCATATGCTAGACTAGATTGTCAGTGCCGTACAGGAAAACCAATGTCATGAGCAATTGAAAGAGAGCAGAAAAGAGAATTGAGAATGAAAGAAAGCTTGATTGCATTGAATGAAAGCTATTACAGAAAACAAGACGGTGTCGGGGGGAGAGACACCAGTACAGAGAATTGTTTGCTTGCTTGAAAGTTTTGATTGCTTGGTCCCCCTTAATAATGCTTAAAAAAAATAAACCAAAGTTACATGACTAGATCTATGAAAGCTGGAAAATCACACTTAAAGAAAATGCAGCAAAACTACTCTATATTTACAATGAAAAGGACTTAGTCTTCTACAAAGCAGCAGCAAGTCCGTTGGCAGCAACTTTGTCTTTAGCATCAGGGTCTGCGCGTGCGGCATTGTCTACCTGTGGATGGGCGCTGGCGATGGCTATCAGTGGGGCGACAGAGGCACATGCGCGCTTGTCACTTGGAGCTGCCGAGACCACGGGGTCGACCGTGGCGACGGGCGTTGGGAGGCTGGCTAGGACGCCACGGGGCGCGTCCAAGGGGTCATGGGGCATGGCTGAAAAGCCGCCCATGATATCACATGTAACAAAATTTAGAGGAACCCAAAATTGATGTACAGATACAATAAGACCAACAATCGGTATGACATTCATGATATTCAGTGCAAGCTCTAAAGCAAGTATTAAGTTGTGGGAGTAGTCGTCCCTTAACTCCTGCGAGATCACGATCAACATCCCGTGCGGCCACGAATAACGTATTTAAAAACCACGATATATTAACTGAAATATTTCACCGTCATAGTTATCAAAATCTAATTATGAGGGCTATAACATGAAAAATAGAACATTCAATATAATATACATATAGAAGTGTATACGGTCGAAATAGATTTCGGCCTTCCTACATTCGATTGAGTTCGAGTGTTAAGAAGTCAGAATGAGATTTTGGAAGTGAGCTCTGAGGACGGTACTAAAGGACCTCGAGCCCGAAGGTCACTCGAGGAGGAGGCTCGATAATCCTATCGAGCCCGTGATCGAATCGATCCGCAAGGCACTGCTTCGAGGTCGGAAATGCGCGACGCCCATCTCGAAGGTCGAACTCGATCCAAGACCGAAGGGCCCGACCCAGTAACGAGTTCGAGCTAGTATCGAGCTCACAGATAAGAGCCGTTGCAACCACACCAAGAGAGAGAATCTTGGCGGAAATCAAGGAAGAGACAAGTCATCATGAGTCTTCCACTACATATTTTATTTTATTATTTTTTGGTAATGACCCTCTTCTATAAAAGGGGAATCCTTGTAAGCTAGAGGGAGAGGAGAAAAAGATCACTTCTTATATTGATAGTTATCCCCTCGTGCTTATTTTACTTATTCATTCTTTTTGCTTATTATTTTCATTCTTACAGTCAACAATACACATATTTCTATTTTTCTACGCGATTTATATCAAATTGTATCGCATATCCTTAGAACCATCCACAAATCTAACGTTATCCGATTTTTTCGGTAAACAAGAAGCACAGTGATTATCCGATTCACACATACATAGAGTCATATATACATAGTAACAAGGAAAATAATATAGAGTGCAATATATTCTAGAGATCAAGTTAAGATAGATACTAACTTGTGGATGCCATGAGAAGGATAGCTAACACAACACTAAGCTTAAGTAACGCCATGTTAGAATTTTAATGCTTTGCAAAAGTAAGCATTTTATTGCTTTACAAAGAGCTTAATTTATAGACCCCTCGTAGACAACTTACTCTCTAGAATAGTCATAGCATTGTTTTTAAATTATTTGTTGACTTGTTTTTAATTGTCACAACCCAATTTCACCTATAGGTCGTGATGGCGCCCAACACTACAACTAGGCAAGCCAACTAATAAGTCAAACATACATTAGTTAAAATTTTATTCCAAGAAGATAATAAAATACCAATTTCTACCAATGTGTGTGCCAAGACCCGGTGTCACAAGTGCATGAGCATCTAGTAGATTATACAAAACTCCAAATACTGTCTGAAATGAAATAGACAGAATATAAATATCAGAAGAGACACTGGTAGCTGCAGAACGGCGCAGAAAGGCAGCTCACCACTATGCCTCGGGATGACGTGGGTATGTGATGATAGGTCCTCCACCAGTACCTGTCTCAGATCCTGCACAAAAAGTGCAGCAAGTGTAGTATGAGTACGTAAACAACGTGTACCCAGTAAGTATCAAGCCTAATCTCGAAGTGGTAGAGACGAGATGGCCGACTTTGACACACACTATGGGTCAATAATAATTGAAATAGAAGTAGAATATTCAAATCAGCATAATTTACAGAATTTATAAATAATTTATTTAATCAGCGGAAATAATCAAATTCCTTCAAATGTAACAATAAATTCCTAAACAAGCAAGAATAATAATTCATTAAATTCCAAGGATTTTCCAATTTACTAATTAGCTTCACAAGCTGAAATAAATTATTAAAGTATCGTGTAATTATTATTATTAAGCACGATTTCTGTCGAGGACGTACGGCCCGATCCAGAGTGTCGTGTAAACTGCCGAGGGACGTGCGGCGTGATCCATAGATGTATCTATCCTGCCAAGGCGTTCGGCCCGCTCCACAAGAAAGGAGAACATTTTCTTATGTGCCTCCGGAAGGACAGTATGTTTATTATAAGATAAATTTGGGAGGAGAACAATTTCTTTTGATAATTAATTGATTTAAATAGAAATCAAGCCTATGAGATTTCCATCCTTTAATATCTTTATCAAACAATTCACAATATATTCATATATATATCAATTAATATTAATTAATCAAAGAATACAATTTACGCAAGTAATACATGCTTTGAGTCCTAAACTACCCGGACTTTAGCATTAATAGTAGCTACGCACGGACTCTCGTCACCTCGTGCGTACGTAGCCCCCACAATTAGCAACAATTATTTAATCTTAATCACCTATGAGGTAATTTCCCCCTCACAAGATTAGACAAGAGACTTACCTCGTCTTGCTCCAATTTAATCCACTATAAGGCCTTTTCCATGATTATCCAACTCTGTCTGGCTCGAATCTAGCCCAAAATAATTTGATACAATCACTAAATATTATAGGAAATAAATTCTATAAGGAAATACTACATTTTTATTAAAAATCCTGAAATTAATTAAAAATTTGCCTGCGGGGCCCACATCTCGGAATCGTGCGAAAGTTATGAAATTCGACAATCCATTCAATTACGAGTCCAACCGTACCAGTTTCACTCAAATCCGACTCCGAATCGATACCGAAATCTCAAAATTTCGTTTCTATGAAATTTCTAAACTTTTTCCAAATTTCAATCTCAAAACACTAATTAGATTGTGAAAACAATGATATACTTGTATATGTAGACCAAATCCGAGTTAGAATCACTTACCCCAATGTTTTTCCCTTAAAAATCTGTCAAAAGTGGCCTCTGCTCAAGCTCAAGTTCGCCAAAAATGGCAAATGGGACGAATGTCCTCTGTTTTTATAATTTACAGCTCTGCCCAGTTCGATCAAGGAGCTTCATCAGGGGAGCTCGATCTCGGGAGCTCGATCTCAGGGAGACCGATCAAGGAGCTCGATCTCAAGGAGCTCGGTCTCAGGGAGCTCGATCTCAGGGAGCTCGATTTCAGGGAGCTCGATCTTAGGGACATGATCATGGCCTCGATCAGGGTATCGAGGTTGGTCCTTCGATCATAGCCTCAATCATTGCATCGATCTTGAGCCTTCGATTGTGACCCTCGATCTTGGGTCTCGATCCTGGCCCTCGAGCCTTGCCTTCGATCATGGCCCTCGAGCTGGACCTTCGTTCATAGCCCTCGAGTTGGACCTTCGATCATGGCTTCGATACACTAGTTCGAGCCTGTACCTCGTCAACCCTGGGCTCGATATCTGGGCTCGATATCTGGCTCGATCACGGCCTAGAATGTCCAACAGAAGCGGAAAAATTGCAGCAGCTTTTTAACTCAAAATTTTGATCTGTTAACCATCCGAAACGCACCCGAGGCCCTCGGGACCTCAACCAAATATACCAACAAGTCCTAAAAAATCATACGAAGTTATTTGAAACCTCAAATCACATCAAACAACGCTAAAATCACGAATCATGCTCCAATTCAAGCTTAATGAAACTTAGACTTTTCAACTTCTACATTCGATGTCGGAACCTATCAAATCAACTCCGATTGAGCTCAAATTTTACACACAAGTCATAAATTACATAATGGAGCTATAAAAATTTTCGAAACTGGATTCCGAATCCGGTATCAAAAAGTCAACTCCCTGGTCAAACTTTCAAACTTTAAATTCCTATTTTAGCCATTTCAAGCCTAATTTCACTACGGACTTCCAAATAAAATTCCGATCACGCTCCTAAGTCCAAAATCACCATACGGAGCTGTTGGAATCATCAAAATTCTATTCCGGGGTCGTTTTCTCAAAATGTTGACCGAAGTCAAACTTAGCACTTTAAGGCCAACTTATGGAATCAAGTGTTCCGGTTTCACCCCAAACACTTTCAAATCTCGAACCAACCATCCCCGCAAGTCATAAATCATTATAAGCACCTACGGGAAGTTTTATTTTAGGGAACGGGGTTCTAAAAGTTAAAATGACCGATTGGGTCATTACATTTTCCACCTCTTAAACAAATGTTCGTCCTCGAACGGGTTTAGAATTATACCTGAAGTGCTGAATAAGTCTGGATATCTGCTCCGCATGTTTTCCTCGGTCTCCCAAGTCGCTTCTTCGACTGGTTGGCCCCTCCACTGGACTTTTACTGCAGAAATCCTCTTGGATCTCAACTGGCAAACCTGTTTATCAACAATGGCAATTGGCCCTTCTTCATAACCCAAGCTATTATCTAACTGAACTGTGCTGAAGTCTAACACATGTGATAGGTCGACATGATACTTCCGGAGCATAGATACGTGAAAAACCGGATGAACTCCTGATAGGCTGGGAGGCAAGGCAAGCTCATAAGCAACCTCCCCAACCCGTTTCAACACCTCAAATGGGCCTATAAACCTTGGGCTCAACTTGCCGTTCTTCCCGAATCTCATAATTCCCTTCATCGGCGAAACCTTCAAGAGAACTTTTTCACCTACCATAAATGATATATCACGCGCTTTCTGATCCGCGTAACTCTTTTGTCTGGACTGTGCTGTACGAAGTCGCTCCTGAATCAACTTTACCTTTTCCAAGGCATCCCTTACCAAATCAGTACCATATAACTTAGCCTCACCTGGCTCAAACTATCCGATAGGTGAACGACATCGCCGACCATATAAAGCCTCAAATGGAGCCATCTCAATGCTGGATTGGTAACTGTTATTATAAGCATACTAGGCCAAAGGCAGGAAACGATCCCACTGACCTCCAAAGTCAATCACACATGCCCTGAGCATATCCTCCAAAATCTGAATTGTCCTCTCTGACTGTCCATCGGTCTGCGAATGAAAGGCTGTGCTGAGCTCTACATGGGTCCCCAACTCACTCTGTACTTCTCTCCAGAAATGTGAAGTAAACTGAGGACCTCTATCTGATATGATGGAAATTGGCACACCGTGCAACCGAACTATCTCCTGAATATAAATCTGAGCCAATCTCTCTGAAGTATACGTAGTCACAACAGGAATAAAATGTTCCGACTTAGTCAACCTGTCAACAATCACCCAAACTGCATCAAATTTCCTCAAGGTCCGCGGCAACCCAACTACAAAATCCATAGTAATTCGTTCCCATTTCCACTCTGGTATGGTCATCTGCTGGAGTAGGTCACCTGGCCTCTGGTGCTCATATTTAACTTGCTGGCAATTTAGACACCAAGCTACATACTCAACTATGTCCTTTTTCATTCGTCGCCACCAATAATGTTGCCTCAAGTCACGATACATCTTAGTAGCACCTGGATGAATAGAATATCGAGAACTGTGTGCCTCTTTCAGGATCGTTTTCCTCAGCCCATCCACATTAGGAACACATAGACGATCCTGGAGTCGCAGAACACCATCCACTCTAATAGTAACTTCCTTGGTATCACCTCGTAGTACCGTTTCACGAAGAACCACCAGGTGTGGGTCATCATACTGGAGAGCCTTGATCTGCTCCAATAGTGAAGATTGGGCCACAACACATGCAAGAACTCGGCTGGGCTCTGAAATGTCCAGCCTCACAAGTCGGTTAGCCAAGGACTGAATATCTGAGGCTAATGGCCTTTCCTCTACTGAAATGAAAGCCAAACTACCCATACTCTCCGCCTTTCTGCTCAAGGCATCTGCAACCACATTTGCTTTGCCCGGATGATACAAGATAGTAATATCATAATCTTTTAGTAACTCCATCCATCTGCGCTGTCTCAAATTTAGGTCCCTCTGCTTGAACAAATGCTGCAAACTGCGATGATCAGTGTAAACTTCACAAGACACCCCATAAAGATAATGCCTCCAAATCTTAAGAGCGTGAACAATCGCAGCTAACTCCAAATCATGTACCGGATAATTCTTTTTGTGGGGCTTCAGCTGACGTGAAGCATATGCAATAACTTGCCCTTCCTGCATCAATACACAACCCAAGCCAACACGCGAAGCGTCGCAATACACTGTATATATCCCCAAACCGGAAGGCAACACTAACACTGGTGCTGTAGTCAATGATGTCTTGAGCTTCTAAAAGCTCACTTCACAATCATCGGACCATCGGAATGGGGCACCCTTCTGGGTTAATTTGGTCAAAGGTGCTGCAATAGATGAAAAACCTTCCACGAACCGACGATAATAACCTGCCAAGCCTAGAAAACTCCTGATCTCAGTCGCCGAAGTAGGATGATGCCAATTCTGAACTGCTCAATCTTTTTGGGATCAACTTTAATACCTTCGCCCGATACAATGTGTCCCAAAAATGCTACAGACTCAAGCCAGAACTCACATTTAGAGAACTTAGCATATAGCTTTTGTTCCCGCAATGTCTGAAGCACTACTCTCATATGCTGCTCATGCTCCTCCTTACTACGTGAGTAGATCAAAATGTCATCAATGAAGACAATGACAAATGAGTCAATATATAGCCTGAATACCCTGTTCATCAGATCCATAAATGTTGCCGGGGCATTAGTTAAACCAAAAGACATTACCAGAAACTCATAATGACCATATCTAGTACGGAAAACAGTCTTCGGAACATCCGAATCTTCAACTGATGGTACCCTGACCTCAAGTCGATCTTAGAGAATACCCTAGCACCCTGCAACTGGTCAAATAGATCATCAATACGCGGCAACGGGTACTTGTTCTTAATAGTGACTTTGTTCAATTGGCGATAATCAATACACATCGGCATTGTTCCATCCTTCTTTTTCACAAATAATACTGGTGCACCCCAAGGCGATACACTCGGTCTGACAAACCCCTTGGCTAGTAACTCTTCAAGCTGTTCTTTCAATTCTTTCAATTCTTTTGGAGCCATGCGATACGATGGGATAGATATAGGCTGGGTATCTGAAGCCAAGTCAATACAGAAATTAATATCACGATCAGGTGGCATACCTGGAAGATCTGACGGGAATACATCGGGGAACTCCCAAACTACAGGCACTGAATCAATAGCCAGAGTCTCTGCAGTAGTATCCCGAACATAGGCTAGATAAGCCAAACAACCCTTCTCAACCATGTGTTGAGCCTTTATAAAAGAAATAACTCGATTAAATGAACTAACAGGCGAACCCTTCCACTCCAGCTTAGGAAATGCTGGAATAGCCAAGGTAACAGTCTTTGCATGACAATCTAGAATAGCATGATATGGAGATAACCAGTTCATACCCAGAATAATTTCAAAATCGATCATCTCAAGCAATAGGAGATCTGCTCTAGTTTCATAACCACAGAATGCAATAATACAGGACCGGTAGATCCGGTTCACGACAATAGAATCGCCCACAAGAGTGGACACATAAACAGGAGTACTCAAGGACTCACGAGAAACACCCAGGAATGGAGCAAATAGAGATGACACATATGAATACGTAGATCCTGGATCAAATAATACTGAGGCATCTTTGCCACAAACAGAAATAATACCTGTAATCACAGCATCTGAGGTTTCTGTATCTGGTCTAGCCAGAAAAGCATAGTACCGAGCTGGAGCGCCAACTGGATAGCCTCCGCCTGGCTGACCTCCACCCCTAGGATGGCCCCTACCCACATGTCCTCCACCTCTAGGTGGTCAGACTACTGGTGGAGCAACTGGTCCGGTAAGCATAGGCTGATGACCCTGTTGTACTGGTCTACCCCGAAGCCTGGGGCAAAACCTCCGCATGTGACTGGGATCCCCGCACTCGTAACAACTTTTCGGTGTGATGGGCTGCTGACTAATTGTCTGGCCCTGGGGACCTGAATACCCATTGGGAGGACCCTGAATAGCTGGTGGGCGGTAAGAACTCTCTGGGATAGCATTGAGATAAGGTCACACTGGAGCACCTCAAGGAGGTGGTGGTGCTGGATATGGGGGTCTGCTAGACTGTCCCCTCACGAACTGTCCTCTGCCCCCAGACGGAGCACCTCTAAACTCTCCAGAGTACCTGAACCGCTTATCTCTCATAATCTGCTCTCGGCTCCGCTGACGTACGCCCTCAATCCTCCGGGCTATCTCCATAACTCGCTCATAAGAAGTACCCATCTCAACCTCTCGAGCCATAGTGGCCTGAATACCAGTATGTAAATCGGCTACAAACCTTTGCACTCTCTCCGCCTCAGTAGGGAGTATCATTAGTGCATGGCGAGATAATTCAGAAAACCTCGCCTCATAATCAGTCACTGACATCTGACCCTGCTGGAGCTGCTCAAACTGAAACCGCAACTCTTCCCTCTGGGAGGGTGGAATATACCTGTCCAAGAAGATACGGTGAACCTGTCCTAAGTCATGGGAGGAGAATCTGCCGGTCTGCCAAGAGCATAAGACTGCCACCATCTACGGGCTCTACCCTCTAGCTAAAATGTAGCAAAATCAACCCCATGGGATTCCAATATCCTCATGTTGTACAGTCTATCCTTGCAACGATCAATGAAATCCTGTGGATCCTCATGTCGCTCACCCCCGAAGACAGGAGGATGTAGTCTAGTCTATCTATCCAATAGTTTCTGAGGATCGGCAGCTACAGCTGGCCTGGGCTCAGGTGTAGCTGCTGCCACTGGCGGAACTCCACCCACGGGTAGTGCACCCTAGGTCTGATATACAGCAGCTGCCTGTCCATGAGCCTGCGCAGTAGGGGTCTGTGCTCCCCCGCCCGCCTGAGATGTGGCTGGGTCTGCTGGAAATAAACCGGCCTGAGTCATATTATCCATGAATCGCAGCATACGACCCATGACATACTGAAATCCCGGTGCAGATGTGAAGTCCACCGGAGCTGGCTCTGCCACAGGCACCTCACCCTGCTCCTCAATAATGGGATTCTCTGCTGGATCCACTGGCGGCATAACCGAAATAGTCCTAGGACGTCCTCGCCCTCTACCACGGGCTGGAGCCCTCCCTCGGCCTCTAGCAACTGGAGGAGTAGCTCTTCCCTGGTCTGGAATCTCATTAGAGCGTGTTCTCACTATCTGTGAGAGAATAAGAGAAGGATATTTAGTACTACATCAATTGCACGATAGAATATGAAGAAAGGTAGTTTCCTAACATCATATAACCTCTCGAAGATAAGTACAGACGTCTCCGTACCGATCCGCAAGACACTATTAGGTCTGCTCATAACTTGTGAGACCTACGTGAACCTAGTGCTATGATACCATGTTGTCACGACCCAATTTCACCTATAGGTCATGATGGCGCCCAACACTACAGCTAGACAAGCCAACTAATAAGTCAAACATACATTGGTTACTTTTATTCCAAGAAGATAATAAAATACCAATTTCTACCAATGTGTGTGCCAAGACCCGGTGTCACAAGTGCATGAACATCTAGTAGATTATACAAAACTCCAAATACTGTCTGAAATGAAATAGACAGAATATAAATATCAGAAGAGACACTGGTAGTTGCAGAAAGGCAGCTCACCACTATGTCTCGGGATGACGTGGGTATGTGATGATAGGTCCTCCACCAGTACCTATCTCAGATCCCGCACAAAAAGTGCAGCAAGTGTAGTATGAGTACGTAAACAACGTGTACCCAGTAAGTATCAAGCCTAATCTCGATGTGGTAGAGACGAGATGGCCGAGTTTGACACTCACTATGGGTCAATAATAATTGAAATAGAATTAGAATATTCAAATCGGCATGATTTACAGAATTTCTAAATAATTTATTTAATCAGCGGAAATAATCAAATTCCTTCAAATGTAACAATTCTCAATATATTAATTAAATTCTTTCAATTCAAATAAATTCCAATTTATCAATTAAATCTCATTTACAAGAGTAACAATAAATTCCTAAACAAGCAAGAATAATAATTCATTAAATTTCAAGGATTTTCCAATTTATTAATTAGCTTCACAAGTTGAAATAAATTATTAAAGTATCATGTAATTATTATTATTAAGCACGATTTCTGTCGAGGACGTACGACCCGATCCAGAGTGTCGTGTACACTGCCGGGGGACGTGCGGCGCGATCCATAGATGCATCTATCCTGCCGAGGCGTTCGGCCCGCTCCACAAGAAAGGAGGACATTTTCTTATGTGCCTCCGGAAGGACAGTATGTTTATTATAAGATAAATTTGGGAGGAGAATAATTTCTTGTGATAATTAATTGATTTAAATAGAAATCAAGCCTATGAGATTTCCATCCTTTAATATCTTTATCATACAATTCACAATATATTCATATATATCAATTAATATTAATTAATCAAAGAATATAATTTACGCAAATAATACATGCTTTGAGTCCTAAACTACCCGGACTTTAGCATTAATAGTAGCTACGCGCGGACTCTCGTCACCTCGTGCGTACGTAGCCCCCACAATTAGCAACAATTATTTAATCTTAATCACCTATGAGGTAATTTCTCCCTCACAAGATTAGACAAGAGACTTACCTCGCCTTGCTCCAATTTAATCCACTATAAGGCCTTTTTCACGATTATCCAACTCCGTCTGGCTCGAATCTAGCCCAAAATAATTCGATACAATCACTAAATATTATAGAAAATAAATTCTATAAGGAAATACTATATTTTTATTAAAAATCCCGAAATTAATTAAAATTTTGCCCGTGGGGACCACATCTCGGAATTCGACGAAAGTTATGAAATCCGACAACCCATTCAATTACGAGTCCAGCCGTACCAGTTTCACTCAAATCCGACTCTGAATCAATACCGAAATCTCAAAATTTCGTTTCTATGAGATTTCTAAACTTTTTCCAAATTTCAATCTCAAAACACTAATTAGATTGTGAAAACAATGATATACTTGTATATGTAGACCAAATCCGAGTTAGAATCACTTACCCCAATATTTTTCCCTTAAAAATCTGCCAAAAGTTGCCTCTGCTCAAGCTCAAGTTCGCCAAAAATGGCAAATGGGACGAATGTCCTCTGTTTTTATAACTTACAGCTCTGCCCAGTTTGATCAAGGAGCTCGATCTCGGGAGCTCGATCTCAGGGAGCTCGATCAAGGAGCTCGATCTCAAGGAGCTCGGTCTTAGGGAGCTCGATCTCAGGGAGCTCGATTTCAGGGAGCTCGATCTTAGGGAGCTTGATCTCAGGGACATGGTCATGGCTTCGATCAGGGTATCGAGGTTGGGCCTTCGATCATAGCCTCAATCATTGCATCGAGCTTGAGCCTTCGATTGTGACCCTCGATCTTAGGTCTCGATCCTGGCCCTCGAGCCTTGCCTTCGATCATGGCCCTCGAGTTGGACCTTCGATCATGGCTCTCGAGTTGGACTTTCGATCATGGCTTCGATACACTAGTTCGAGCATGTACCTCGTCAACCCCGGGCTAGATATTTGGCTCGATATCTTGGCTCGATATCTGGCTCGATATTTGGGCTCGATCACGGCCTAGAATGTCCAACAGAAGAGGAAAAATTGCAGCGGGTTTTTAACTCAAATTTTTGATCTGTTAACCATCCGAAACTCACCCGAGGCCCTCGGGACCTCAACCAAATATACCAACAAGTCCTAAAACATCATACGAACTTATTTGAAACCTCAAATCACATCAAACAACGCTAAAATCACGAATCATGCTCCAATTCAAGCTTAATGAAACTTAGAATTTTCAACTTCTACATTCGATGTCGGAACCTATCAAATCAACTCCGATTGACCTCAAATTTTACACACAAGTCATAAATTACATAATGGAGTTATGAAAATTTTCGGAACTGGATTTCGACTCCGGTATCAAAAAATCAACTCCCTGGTCAAACTTTCAAACTTTAAATTTCTATTTTAACCATTTCAAGCCTAATTTCACTACGGAGTTCCAAATAAAATTCCGATCACGCTCCTAAGTCCAAAATCACCATACGGAGCTATTGGAATCATCAAAATTTTATTCCGGGGTCGTTTTCTCAAAATGTTGACCGAAGTCAAACTTAGCACTTTAAGGCCAACTTAACGAACCAAGTGTTCCGGTTTCACCCCAAACACTTCCAAATCTCGAATCAACCATCTCCGCAAGTCATAAATCATTATAAGCACCTCCGAAAAGTTTTATTTTAGAAAACGGGATTTAAAAATTAAAATAAATAGTTGGGTCATTACATTAATATTCAAGTTTTGCGTGAGTAGGCCTCCCGTATTAAATCAAGTGGTACAGAATTTATAGTTCCATTGGATTTCCCATCTCCGATATAAAAAAAAACGAAAATGTTGTTTTAGGCTTAATTAACATACTTAAATTATCATCTATTTATTTCTATATTATTACTTTTATATCCTTAAAAACTAAATTATTTTCTTCAACGAGATTTTTCCATGTAGGATAAAATGGTAAAGTTTAGCACTATCTTATATAGATGCTACTTTGAATTCAACTAAGAGAACTGTTTAAACTTTGTACTGGGATAAGAATGCTTCTCCTAAACGAACAAGATTCCAGTTTCAACTTAATTTCTAAAACCAATGAATTTTATCTTGTTTTCTTTCACATACCTATCTTGTTATACCTTAACGCTTAACTAAAACTTTGTACTGGGATAAGAATGCTTCTCCTAAACGAACAAGATTCCAGTTTCAACTTCATTTCTAAAACCAATGAATTTTATCTTGTTTTCTTCCACATACCTATCTTGTTATACCTTAACGCTTAACTAAAGTAAATCATCGCATCACAAAAAATAGTAAATAATGTTGTATTCTTTATGTAATTTTAAAATCTTTTTTTTTATCCGGTATCAGGTACCCCCATTATACTCCGACAAAATTCGGATTCGCATAAAAAAATCTCACATTGGAGGCAAACCGGTCCCTAACTATGTGATTTCAGAAAGTTTAATTTGTTTTCTACATTATGTCAAAACATTATTACAGACTGGTTTGAATTATATACTATATATATTTTTAAGGATTTGATTATTAAACTCCACATTATGTACTTCCGCAACACAATATATATAATTGAAAGTTTAGTTCTTTCAGTATGTATTTCTCGTGCAGCGCACGAACGCAGAGACTAGTATTATATTAAAAGCACTAAGGTCCTTAGCGAAATGTCGTTCGCTTTTTTATGCCCTTTAAAAATAGAGTTCACATTGAACAAAATAGTCATTTGACTATTTTCCTAATATTTGGAAATATTTATTTAGTTAATTTTCTAATATTTAGGGAATAGTCACTTAATTATTTTTTAAATATTTAAAGGTTTAATATTTGAATTTCCTTCCATTTTAGGAGTTTAATGCCGTTCCATTCACACTAGGAAAGCTTATATCTTAGAGAATTAATTTAATTTTCCAATTCCTTCATTAGGAAACTTTAGTTCTTTTCAATTCCTTCACTAAGAAAGTTTTGTATGATTTTCAATCCCCTCAGTTGGAAAGTTTCGCTCTTTTTCAAACCCTTAAAAATATATAATTTATTTATTTCCTAATTTTATAGACTTTAAAATTAGCTAAAATTTTGATTATTAAATATTTCCTTGTTTAAAATATGTATAATGATATTAAATGCACTAAATCTTCTTTTATAAACTACTTATATTTAGGAGTTTGTGATCATTAATGAATTTGCCATTTTTATTCTCAAACAAAGTTCAACATTAAAGTCTTTATGAATGGAAATAAGTTTAAAGCCTACGATCACCAAAGTATGCCTTCTAAAAATCCTACCAAATCTGGTGGCTTTGGGTTCACCTAAATACAAAAGTCACGTCGGAAAACTTTTCTTTTTCCATTGATTCCACCAAATGACTCAATGTAGTTTTTCATATTTAAGTTATTTGTAATAATTTATAAATCTTTGAGAAATTGTAATAAAAGCATATGGAGTAAATACCATACTTTTAGATTTAATATTAGGTCACACAAATAATAACATTTTTTAAAAGCAATAGTTAAAGGATATTTTTTTCAAATTCACGCAAAGATCGATAGATCAAATCCTTATGTAAAATTAAACAACTTTTTAACCTTATAACAAGCACTCATTCTATAAGAATATATGTACAAAAAATAAGTACATATTATACTCTTTAATTTAATATCAAATTCTAGAAATACTTAATTAATAAAAGGACACTTAACAATTGCACGTCAAGTTCAAATGAGACACCTAATTTTAGAGGAGAGAAAGATATTATTATTACATCCTTATCATTTACTTTATGTATATCAAGTATATTCTATTAATTAATTCCAATATAAAGAAGAATCGGGCAACTTCAATAACGTAATTGGAAGCATCAAAATCGCCACCATTTTATTTTGAACTTTATTAAAATAATAAATGGAACTATAAATTGCGTGTCAATCAGTAATTGAATACTCATTATCATAATTTAAGTTTTTCCTTATATTTTGAAGTTTTTAATTAATTAAATTTTATGGATTAAATCCTTCATTATTTGAATTGTATATAAAATTTTAATATTACATACATTACGAATTCTTTTCTTATTTAAATTATGTAAATTTTTATTTTATAATTCAAACATAAATTTAATATATATTTACATAATTATTTTAAATATATTAATTCATCGAAATGGGGTACACGCGCAAAGCACGTACCCTAAGACTAGTGTCAACTAATAACGTGAGTGATGCTGAAAGTGGAGAGTTAAAAATGCCACTATGAATATCTATATTTCTGTGAAATATAAAACCATAAAAAAGAAAAGAAGAAGATAGCAAAAGCCAATTAAATCGCTAAATAGGACGATGCGCGATGGCGCAGTTGGAGAGCGAGGTAAGGAGTTTGAATCACCAAGTTTAAATCTCTTTGAATCATGAGATATATCTTTTCAATTCAATTTATGTGATACACTTTTTTTTTTGTCTATCATAAAAATAATAATATTTTTTTATATTTAATAACAATTCAACTTTAATTTTTTTTTAACCCTTAGTAAAATAATTTCTAGCCACTTAAATTTTTATGATTTATTTTCGACCATGATATAAAGAATCTTCCTTTATTTTTTAAATTTTGTGTTTCGTCAAATACCTTCACATAAATTGAGACGAATGAAGTATACTTTAAATTCTTTATTCCTCGGGAATTAGTTCTAGTAACAAGTTTATGTTCTGTAATTGCATGTCATGTGACTTGTCAACAAGTACATGTGATAGAAAATCATGCTTCATAGTTGGGTTATCCAAATTAGAAGTAATAAGTTGACTTGATTTTATAAATACATGTGGGAATTAAAGATGGATGATTATATCTCACATGATTACAACCTCGTTAATTAGTGAACCTAATGCTTTGTAATTACTTATTCTATAGATTTAAATAACAACTGTACAAAATTAATTTTTAAGTGTTGTGAGCACCTAATTTTTTATCGTGCTTAAATATTTTCCGCTCCCATCTTCCCACGCGTGTCCCTACTCTTTGTCCCCCACACTTTGTCCCCACTCTACTTTCTCTTATCCCACATGCTTGTCCTCCCACACTTTGTCCCCTCTCCACTTTCCCTTATCCCCCATGTTTGTCCCCCACTCACAAACTTCATACCACTCTCCCTACCCATTAAAAACAACCCCCAATTCATTTCTTCTAGAGGGAGAAGATCACAGAAACCTCCCTCATTTTGGAAACCGGCCGCACCTCCCCAAAAATGGAGAACTCTCCATCGTCTCTCTTCTCTCAACTGAGAGTCAACAACCACCCTCTCATCTCTCTCGATCGAGACTAACTACACTCCACTGAATCTCTCGACCAGCCGACGCCCAACCTTATTCCACCTTTGCCATTGCCCAGCAACCGCCGTCCAAAACTCGCTGCTGCCAAACAGCCACCAAACAACCTCGAGTCTGTCCCAAAACCAACATGAAAAATCCAATGAAACACTGTCGAAAAGCAGCTCAAAGTATCCATAAAGCTCACTCCAAAATTACTGAAACACCATAATATTTGTCCAAGGTTCAGTTAGTTGAGTTCGATCAGTTTCGAGGTCATCGTTGAGGCTTTGGTAGTCGACGTTGAGTCTTACCATGTTCAATCAGTTAGATGTTTTTGTTGCCCTTGTACAAGTTTTGGAGAATACTTTTCAACAATAAAGGCTCTCTCTTCACTTTGTTGATATATCTTTTCTTATAAATCTTATATTGTTTGAATTTGCTGGTCAAGTCTTTGCTGGATACCATGATTGGTTTTGAGTTTGGAATGATAATTTTATGTGTTTAAATTGATGAGTGTGAGCATGATTATCTAGTAGCTTAAGAATATTTGTTTTCTAGCCCTTCTGATGTTGCAACGTTGGACCATGTACTATTGAGATATTTAGTTGATAGAACTTTAGGCCTATGGTAACTTAATAGATAGTGGACTGCCTTTAATTTGGAATAGATGGGGGCTTAAAATCAGATTTCTTTAGAACAATAATGGGCTCAAATAAGTCGATCCATGCTGGCCCGTTTCCTAAATCGATTTGTCCAATTTTTGTAACTACATAAGATGTCCTTAACTACTATGTGGATTAAATATCGTTGAAACTCTACATATATTTTCACAATGTTATATCCACGAAACAAGAGCCTCACGGTCAATATTAAAGTAGCTTAGGAAAATATTCATGAATAAACATCGCTAGTATGCTTATAGGCGCGATTAACAATAAATTATCGTGACTATGGGTACGGTTCTCGTGGCATAGTCATGATACGTAACCCAAATTTCAAGTGCACATATACGGGACTTGACTCTAACTTCAAAATAATAATAAAGTAAACATGTTTTAAATCGCGGGTACGTTTCACATGGCGCGATTCGCAATGTGCACAAAAACAAACGAGTGCGCGACATCGCGACTTATTCAAACAAATTCCATAAATAATAAAAGCGGTATAAAAGCGGTAATGTATAAAAGGTTCTAAAACATGTAATAATTCATTAATTCAAGCCAAGTTATAGTCAATAAAGTAACCGTGCTAGAACCACAGGACTCGGAGAATGTCTTACACCTTCTCCCCGGTCAACAGAATTCCTTACCCGAACTTTGTTTTGCAGACCAATAATAAAAGAGTCAAATCTTTCTTTGACTAGGTATTCAAACAAAAGGTGACTTGGAACACCCAAAAATCAATTTCAAGTGGTGACTCTGTAAATAAAATAATCTCTATTCAAGTTTGTCACTTTAATTGGAGAAACTTTTTAACCCACCATCCATAACACACATTATCGTTTTGGGAGGCATAAAAAGGGTGTGACAGCTCTGGCGACTCTGCTGGGGATACTCCATGAATTCGAGCTTGTACATTGACTTTATTTGGCTTTATTAATTTTTGTATATATTGTGATTTATTTGGGCCTAATGTGTTACTTGTCGAGTTTTTACTGTTTTGATATTGTTGAACTGTACATATAAATTGTATCTTCTCTCACATCCCTCTGAGTCTTCTGATAATTAGTTATGTTGTGTTTGCCTACCAGCATCACAAAATTTCTGTCTTGAGATAAAGCCAGTTAGCCTACCAGCTTCTGGTGAAGGATTTAGTCACACGTTTTTAGGCGGGAGAGTTGTTAGCTAGCCAGTGCTGTTCTACTACTGGTGACGCTTGACGCTCCTCGGCTCGGGTTGTCCGCGCGGGTAAGCCAGGTCTAGATACCATCTCCTTTAGGATTTACAAACTTATAAGAACAAGCCACAAGCAATGAATATCCCTAGTAGGCTACGCTTTATTTGCATCATGTGCATTTGACTTAGCAGCGCTCGACACAGAGGTCGAGTTCTGTTTTAGGACAGGCTTTGTTGAGACCATTATGTCATGTTACGTGCTACTTGTTGCATTATTTGGGAGGCTTGCATGTCGACTGGCTTTAGCATATATCAGTTGAACGAAGAGAGAAAAATGATGTGGTTTAGTGCGTATGGTTTTTAAAGATTAATTTTCATAAAAAAAAAGAACATAGTCGATTTGACCGAACTACGCGGGTTTGATTCTCACCGGATGTGAGATACGTAGGCAAACCTCATCGGTTCCGGCCCCCAATTTTCAAAAATTCAAAAAAAAAAAAATTCTTTAATTCCTTCTTTAGAAGTCTTTCTTTGAAACGTCAAATCCAAAATTCCAAAAATATTTTCTTCCTTTTAAAAATAAAAAAGGTCTTTCTCCAAAAATTCAAAAAAACAAAAATCAAAATCCAAAAAAATATTTTTTATCTTTTTAAATTTACAAAAAAAAAAAAGTTCAAAATATTTTCTTTCTTTTTAAAAAATATATATATATTTCTTTCGGAGATTCCAAAAAAAAAAAGCAAAATAAAAAAAAAATTTGTCTTTAGAAGTTTTCTTTCAACAAAAAAAAAACAAAATTCCAAAAAAATAATCTGAAATATTTTTCCTTGTTAGCAACTTTTATGGAATTATTTGTATATAAGTAAAAAAAAAAGAGTTAGTTTATTTTACTTTATTCTCGATTTGCCTGAACTACGTAATGATCTGATTCATGCGGCGACATGATACGTAGGCAACCCATAAAAGGTTCGATCAAAATTTTTTTCAATGATTCTAAGATGAGGGGAAAAAAAAAAGCAACCTCATAAGCCGGAATGAAACATGAAGCCTCTAAAAGCATGTTAGAAATAGTGACAATGATAAGAGCACGACACATTATGTGTGATTCATATCTATGAAATGCTTAACCCTAACACGTTTGTTGTCTCTTACGTAGTAAGCTTAAGGTGGTTGGTTTGTGGTGAAACTGGCAACACACCATTACTTCACTAGATCTAAGGGAGCAGTAGTAATGGCCAACGATGGTGAGATCGAGCTGATCAGTGATGACCCCCAGGTCAATCAGTTGAACAAGAGTCGGAGGAAATAAGAAAATTGAGACAACATTTGTCTGATGTATATCAAGCTTGGGTGTCTGGTCAGCCTCCACCCCGGGGTCCCTCAGAGGGAACTTCCACCGTACTCCTGGCTACTCAACCACCGCTCTATGCAACGAGCGACCACATTCTACCACCAGGGTATGTGCCAAACTACAACCTCCATGTTGCTCCTGGTACCTCTAATGTGCGACCTCCAGTCGCACCGGTCAGAAACACTCCTCTAGTCGTGTCTGGAGCACCAACATACACAATCCAGCCTCCACCTCCTATGACGAGGCCAATCAACGAGCCACTATCTCATGCTTATGATGGCCAATACTACTCTCCAAATATGGCTTTCGGGATCTCGGCTCCATGTAATCAGACTCCTCAGTACGAGTCACCAGTGGAAAATGAAAAGCCTGCCAAGACGGTTGAGGCGGATGAGATGGCCAGGAAAATGAAAAGTCTTGAACAGAACATACAGAGACTAGGGGGTCACAAAAGTGTTTCGTTCAGTGATCTATGCATGTTCCCTCACATCCATTTGCCACCAGGGTTCAAGACCCCAAAATTCGAGAAGTATGATGGACACGGCGACCCTATCGCCCATTTGAAAAGGTACTGCAACCAGCTAAGGCGTGCAGGTGGAAAATAAGAATTATTGATGGCTTATTTTGGGGAAAGTCTTATGGGGGTAGCCTCCGAATGGTTCATTGACCAAGATATCTCTCACTGGCATGTCTGAGACGACATGGCCCAAGCCTTCGTCAAACAATTTCAATACAACATAGATATTGCGCCGGATCGCAATTCCCTGTCCAATATGAAGAAAAAGCCTACTGAAAGCTTTAGGGAGTATGCAATCAAGTGGAGGGAGCAAGCAGCTAAAGTTAAGCCACCCATGGATAACCACGAGTTGATCACTGTTTTTCTGGAGGCCCAAGAGCCTGATTACTTTCAGAACATGATGTCCGCAATGGGTAGACCTTTTGCGGAAGCGATCAAAATAAGAAAAATGGTCGAAAATGGCCTCAAGACTAGCAGAGTTGTAAGTCAAGTTGCTCTCAAAGCCACCACCCAAGCTATCCAAAATGGGTCGGGAAGTTTAGCAAATAGAAAGAAGAGAGATGAAGGGTCCATGATGACTTTGGGATCCAGGGAAGTTCAAAGAGGGGCATCGCACCCTTATGTGCAAGTTCAGCAGGGGCAATCCAGCTACCCTCAGCATTACTATCCCCCGCCAATTCCTCAGTACTATGTGGGACCACCACAATATATAGTGTTTAATGCTCAATCATATGCTCGTCCTCCCAATCAACAGGTATGGGAACCAGCTCCAAGATTCCCCCGACCTCAGCAGCAAAATTTTCAGGCACCCTACAATGCTCGTCCTAGGCAGGATTATGATCGAGAGCAGAGGCCGATGGAAAATTTTACTCCATTGGCTGAATCATACTCTAGTCTATTCCAGAAGTTGAAGCAGATGGACGTGGTTGGACCCATCGCTCCCCACCATATGCATCCCGATTCACATGGATTTCAAGCAAATGCTAGATGTGAATATCATTCAGGTTCTCTGGGGCATAGCACTGATAACTGTTGGACCCTGAAAAGAGTCATAGAAAGACTCATTGTTGAAAAATCTATTATAGTCACGAATGGTGAGGACCCTCCTAATGTGACCAATAACCCGTTGCCAGTACAAAATGATGTTCATTTTGTGGGAATGATTGGCCGAGATCATTAATACAAGCCGGTTGGTCGAGCAGAAATGACAGTGGTAACGATTCAAGAGGGAACCAAACTGGAAGTAAGTCCAAGCCTAGATGCACCGTTGATTGTGAAAGGCTCCCAGAGCTCAGAGAGGGCAACTTTATCTGTTCCAAAAATCTCGAGGTTGGAAGTTCGCTCCAATGTTCCAAACCCAAAGTTATACGTCCTTGGAGGTCACCCCATCATAAAGCAGAATTAGGGCGATACAACGGGTATAATAGAACCGATCATAGTCAATCCTGCCACACAACCCCGTGTAACAAATACGAAAACCATCCCTTGGAACTACAACAAAACTGTAGTAACCTACAAAGGCAAGGAAATCATAGAAGAAGTGGGGGAAACTGGAGGTTTGACTCGATCAGGGAGGTGTTACTCTCCAGAAGAGTTGAGGAAGGCTAAGCAAATCAGAGAAGGCCAAATGCCAATAAAGAAACCGGTCACTGAAAAAGAGGCGGATGAGTTTTTAAAAAAGATGAAAGTTCAGTATTACTCAATCATTGACCAGCTGAGAAAGACTCCTGCCCAAATCTCTCTGTTATCTCTGCTCATACACTCAGGAGAGCATGCCCGTGTACTAATCAAAATCCTGAACGAGGCACATGTCACAGAGAATACCACCGTGAATCAGTTAGAGAAGATGGCCAATAGATTTTTTGAGGTGAACAAAATTTCCTTTATTGATGATGAACTTCCTGAGGAGGGATCCGGTCACAATAGGGCTTTGCACTTGATTGTCAAATGTGAGGGGAATTATTTGAAGCGAGTCATGGTTGATGGAGGCTCGAGTGTAGATGTATGCCCCCTCTCTACCTTGCAAAGTATGAAGATCAATACAGACATGATCCGACCCAGCAATGTTCGCATCCGGGCTTTTGATGGCTCAGCGAGAGATACCATTGGGGAGATCAACCTTACTATGACGATTGGGCCTATTGATTTTGAAATTGTCTTCCAAGTAATGGACATGAAAACTTCTTATAACTTTCTTCTTGAAAGGCCATGGATCCATACGGCCAGATCTGTGCCATCCACCTTGCATCAAATGCTTAAATTCGAGCACGACAGGCAAGAAATTATTGTTCACGGAGAAGATGAGTCATCTATTTATAAAGACCCGTTAATCTCATGTATTGGGGCCAAGGAAGGATGTGAGTCTATTGTCTATCAGGCTTTCGAAGTGGTTGTTGTGGGCCATGTTGAGGAAGGAAAGCCCATTATGCATCCTCGTCTCTCCTCCACATCTGTAATGGTGGTTGCACTTATGATGAGACAAGGTTATGAGCCAGGAAAAGGCTTGGGGGCATCATTGCAAGGAATTTCAGAACCTATTTCTCCGTTCAGTAACAGGGGTACTTTTGGTTTAGGCTTCAGGCCAACACAAGCGGACGAAGACAAAGCCAAGCACCGCAAAAAGTACGGGTGGGTCTTGCAGCAACCTATCCCTTACATTTTCTGCACTTTTGTCAAGCCACTATTCATACATGGTCAAAATTCCTCGGCGCATGCAAACATTGATGAAATTTGCCATGGCCTCAGCCAGATATTTTCTGAAGTGAATATGATCCAGGCTGGTGAAGGCCCTAGTCGTGCCGATATGCAACTAATTAGCCCAGACACCATGCTCAATAATTGGGAAGCAACTCCTCTCCCCACAAGGAAGGAGTCTTGGTAGTTGACTTTTGCAGCTTCTTTCTTTTGTACTTTGGGTTACTTTCAGGGTTGTAATCCAAATATCTTAGTATGATTGTTTTATTTTGACGTTAACCCTTCTATCCTTTCAAATTCAATGAAATGCAGTTCAGTTTCGTATTAAATTTTGTATCTTTTCCTTTTCCTAATTCCTGTCATTTTATTTCCATTTCAGTTTTGTTAATGTCGACTTTAATAACATGACATGCATGCGGAATTCATGCCCAAATCTCAAAAAGCTGTCTAATTTCGAAATAATGCATCAAGAGGTCGAATATGATAAAGATAAGGTTTTTGATAAAATAAAAAGAGAGTTGGAACAATTTGAAAACAAGCCTAGGCCCAACCTCAATGAAACTGAGCCAATTAATATCGGAGGTCATGAAGAAGTCAGAGAAACAAAGATAAGCATTCACACTGAACAAAAAACCAGAGATGCCTTGATTCAACTTTTATTTGAGTATAGAGATGTGTTTGCCTAATCTTATGATGATATGCCTGGTTTAAGCGCTGATTTAGTGGTTCATAAGCATCCCACGTATCCTGATTTTCCACCAGTCTAACAGAAGCAGCGAAAATTTAAAACGGACATGAGTGATAAAATCAAAGAGGAAATAATGAAGCAATTGAGCGCCAATGTTGTCAGACCCGTACGATACACCACCCGGGTGGCAAATGTTGTGCCCGTGCCAAAGAAAGATGGAAAAACTAGAGTCTGTGTTGACTACAAAGACCTGAACAAAGCAAGTCCGAAGGATAATTTTCCTTTGCCGAACATCCATATTCTTGTAGATAATTGCGCAAAGCATGAGATACAGTCGTTCGTGGATTGCTATGCTGGGTACCACCAGATTCTAATGGATGAGGGTGATGCAGAAAAGACCGCTTTAACCACTCTGTGGGGTACCTATTGTTACAGGGTCATGCCATTCGGTTTAAAGAATGTAGGGGCAACTTACATGAGGGCCATGACCACCATTTTTTATGACATGATGCACAAAGAAATTGAAGTATATGTCGATGATGTCATCATAAAATCAAAGACACAGGTTGATCACGTGAATGATTTGAAAAAGTTCTTCGAACGGCTTCGAAGGTATGACCTTAAGCTCAATCCAGCCAAATGTGCGTTTGGGGTTCCATCTGGGAAACTCCTTGGTTTTATAGTCAGCCGGAGAGGCATCGAATTGGATCCATCTAAGATAAAGTCCATTCGAGATCTGCCACCCCCGAAGAACAAAAAGGAGGTCATGAGTTTGCTCAGAAGGTTGAACTACATCAGTAGGTTCATTGCTCAGCTCACAACCACGTGCGAACCCATCTTTAAGTTGCTGAAAAAGGATGCTGCAATCAAGTGGACGGACGATTGCCAAAATGCTTTTGAAAGGATCAAAGATTATCTATCAAAACCCCCTGTACTGGTCCCACCTGAACCTGATAGACCTTTATTTTTATATCTATCAGTGATGGATAATTCCTTTGGATGCGTTCTGGGGCAACATGATGCAACAGGCAATATATTATTTGAGCAAGAAGTTCACCAATTATGAGGTTAAGTACACCCTTTTAGAAAGGACATGTTGTGCCTTGACTTGGGTCGCTTAGAAGTTGAGACATTATCTTTTGGCCTATACTACTTAACTCATATCCAGAATGGATCCTCTGAAGTATATTTTCCAAAAGCCAATGCCCACTGGCAGGCTCACAAAATGGCAAATCCTGCTCACAGAATTCGACATCATCTATGTCACTCGCACCGCGATAAAAGCACAGGCTTTGGCCGATCATTTGGCAGAGAATCCAGTTGATGATGAGTACAAGCCACTTACCACATACTTCCCAGACGAAGAGGTCAACTCAATAGAGGATGTAGTTCTAGACGACAACCCTCTATGGAAAATGTATTTTGATGGAGCTGTCAATATCAAAGGAGTTGGGATCGGGGCAATACTCATCTCACCTATTGGACAGTATTACCCTGCAACAGCCCGACTTTGGTTCTTCTGTACCAATAATACGGCATAATACAAAGCCTGTATCATGGGTTTGAAAATGGCCCTCGATCTGGATGTGCATGAACTATTGGTTATGGGAGATTCTGATTTGCTTATCTAGCAAGCCCAAGGTGAATGGGAGACTTGAGACATCAAGCTTATTCCATACAGACAATGTGTACAAAATTTGAGCAAAAGATTCAAATCCATCGAGTTCAGGTACATTCCCAGGTTTCACAACGAGCTAGCCGATGCTTTGGCTACTTTAGCCTCGATGCTCACTTATCCGGGAAACACCCATATCGATCCACCCAAAATCCAAGTTCGGAATCAACACGGTTACTGCAATACAATTGAGACAGAACCAGATGGTGAACCATGGTATCATGACATAAAACGATTCCTGAAAATAAGAGAATACCCAGAGCATGCCAAGGGAGATCAAAAAAGAACTATAAGGCGGCTCGCCAGCGGTTTCTTCCTGAATGGGGAAATTTTGTACAAAAGGACCCTAAATTTGAACTTGTTGAGATGCGTAGATGCCACAGAAGCTGAGCGAATCATGAGTGAAGTGCATTCGGGGGTATGCGGACCTCACATGAATGGATATGTTTTGGCGAAGAAGATTCTGCGGGCAGGATATTATTGGCTTACAATGGAGCGAGATTGTTTCAGTTTTGTTCGCAAGTGTCACCAATGCCATATTCATGGTGACATGATTCACTCTCCACCTTCGGAGTTGCATCCCATGTCCTCTCCTTGGCCTTTCGTTACTTGGGGAATGGATGTTATTGGGCCAATTGAGCCAAAGGCTTCAAATGGGCATAGATTCATTTTGGTTGCAATTGATTACTTCACCAAGTGGGTGGAGGCCGTCACTTTCAAAGCAGTCACCAAGAAAGCAGTGGTAGACTTTGTTCATTCCAACATCATCTGCCGCTTTGGTATCCCAAATACCATTATCACTGATAATGCAGCCAATCTCAATAGTCATTTGATGAAGGAGGTATGCGAGCAATTTAAAATTATGCATCGCCATTCTACCCCTTACCGGCCAAAAGCCAATGGAGCTATTGAAGCAGCGAACAAGAACATCAAGAAGATTCTTAGGAAAATGATCCAAGGTTCGAGACAATGGCATGAAAAGTTGTCTTTTGCTCTTTTGGGATACCGCATGACTGCTCGCACATCTGTTGGTGCAACTCCTTATCTGTTGGTATATGGGACGGAAGCTGTAATACTGGCTGAAGTCGAAATTCCCTCTCTTCGGATCATTGTGGAGTCGGGGATTGAAGATACAGAATGGGTAAAGACCCGATTAGAACAACTAATGCTGATTGATGAAAAACGGCTAGCAGTAGTGTGCTTTGGCCAGTTATACCAGCAAAGAATGGCACGCGCTTACAACAAGAAAGTGCGTCCAAGGCACTTCGAGGTAGGCCAACTCGTTCTGAAACGTGTTCTTCCACACCAAGTAGAAGCTAAAGGAAAGTTCGCCCCAAACTAGAAGGACCCTACATCATCAAGAAAGTGTTACCAAAAGGGGACTTGCACCTGGTAGATGAAGAAGGACGGGTACCAGACATGACTATTAATGAAGATGCAGTCAAAAGATATTATGTATGATATATACCCACTGTGGAACTTTCACGCATAATTTTCTTAGATCGAGATGATGAAGGCTACCATTGCTCGCTATTCCAAGCAAGTGTCACCCTTTTGTTACCCCTTTTAAGCTGTATTTTTCATCTTCCTTGTTTTCCACTTTTTGGAACATGTGTACTTACAAAGTCAAACAACAAATTTTTTGAGTCATTGAACTACGTCCGAACTGATTCCGAAAGGATACGTAGGCAGCCTTACCCTGGGTTCGGTCCCATCGCAACAAAAAATCCATATTCCCAATACTCCAAAACTAGGGCAGAAGTTTGTTTTTATCTTACGGTTTTCTCGTAGGAACAATTCCAAAAGTTATAATTCAGTTCAAGGTTCTTTTCGCCTTTTCCTGTTAAGAATTTCTGATCGATCTTTGAGAATACTTGAAGTCCCCATGCCAGGGGCATTGGCCAACCTTCCGCATGAAGAAAAAAAAAAAAGAAGAAATGAGAGAGTCTTATTGGTGAAAACCTGTATGAGCACTGTAAGGTGACAGTGAGCAGAGAAATGCAAGAGTCTTATTGGTGAAAACCAGATGGGCACCATAAGGCAACAGTGATTAAAGAAATGAGAGAGGTGAGTTAGCGAAAACCCACAAAGGGCGCTACTAGCCGAATGAGGGTCTTCGATGCTCCGGCATGAGCACAACCAAGACAGTTTCAAGATGAACATTTGCGACGTATTTTGAGAATTAGACAGCTCAGACAGATCAGACTTCCAGTCCAAAATACATGTCATGATTCATTGAAGTCGGCACATATCTCTAGATAAGTCTCATTGTTTCTCTCCCCTAAAGGGACACCTTTTATTTAGACACAATTCCTTTTTCACTTCCAATTGCTCTTCTATTATTTTCCATAATTTTTCTTAAATTTCCTTTCGGTCTAATCTTGCATCAAAAAAGCAAAGCAAAAATGGCTGCAAAACTGTCTACAGTTTTCCCGTAATACCGAGCATAATTTGGAGCATATACGGCATTGACGAAGGCAGGAATCCATCTGTGATCTCTTTTGATAAGGCGGACAAAGTGTCTCAAGAAACTGAAAAGGTCGCCTAAGCAAGACTTGCTTCATGGGAAAAGTTGATAAGCACTACAGACACAAATTGGTTCTCAGTGCAAGACAACTAAGTTTGATTTTAAAGAAAAATTGCTTTGTCTTAGATACAAGGGTTAATAGTACCGTGGACATCCGGGTATGAAACAGCCAGGGGAGACGTCAGAAAGACAAAGTCTCCAGAAAATGATACAAAGTATCCGAGCATCTCGGTACCACTCTGATAGAATCAGTTCTTCGACAATGGGGTATCCGTGAACTCAAACTCCTCAGTGCATCAAGGCCACAAACCGACCACCACTTTAAAAACTCACAAATTTTCTTTGTTTGAAGTAGGAACAAAGCAGTGCAGAATGGCGGTTCTCAAAGGACGAATGTCACCAAATGTAAGCTCCTTAAAATCTTCAGCATGCATCACTACTGTCCATACCTCTCATTTGCGTAGCTTAACCCATATAGAACCTTTTCGCCTAGGGGAATCCAGCTCATAGTTTCGGGTAGAAGTACTTTTAGCTCATGTTGTTTTACGTAGCTTTACCCAGGTAGAACTTTTCGCCTAAGGGGATCCAGCTCATAGTTCCGGGTAGAAGTACTCTTCGCTCAGGTTGTTTTACGTAGATTAACCCAGGTAGAATATTTTTGCCAAGGGGGATCCAGCTCATAGTTTCGGGTAGAAGTACTCTTCGCCCAGGCTGTTTTACGTAGCTTAACCCAGGTAGAACATTTTTACCTAGGGGGATCCAGCTCATAGTTCTGGGTAGAAGTACTCTTCACTCATGTTGTTTTACGTAGTTTAACCCGGGTAGAAACTTTTCGCCTAGGGGGATACACCTCATATTCCGAGTAGAAGTACTCTTCGCCCAGGTTTGCTTTTCGTTAGTTTAACCCAGGTAGACCCTTTTCACCCTGGGGATTCAGCATTTTTTTAGTAATACAGGGCGCCAACCCCTGGTTACATTTTCTTTTCAGTAATACAGGGCGCCAACCCCCCTGGTTACATTTCCTTTCCAGTAATACAGGGCGCCAACCCTTGGTTACATTTCTTTTTTTAGTAATACAAGGTGCCAACCCCTGGTTAAATTTCCTTTTAAGTAATACAGGGCGCCAACCCCTGGTTACATTTCCTTTTCAGTAACACATGGCGCAAACCCCTGGTTACGTTTCCTTTTCAGTAATACAGGGCGCCAACCCCTGGTTACATTTTCCTTTTTAGTAATACAGGGCGCCAGCCCCTGGTTACATTTCTTTTCTAGTAATACAGGGCACCAACCCCTGGTTACATTTCCTTTTGAGTAATATAGGACGCCAACCTCTGGTTACATTTCCTTTTCAGTAATACAGGGCGCCAACCTCTGGTTATATTTTCCTTTTTAGTAATACAGAGCGCCAACCCCTAGTTACATTTCTTTTTCAGTAATATAGGGCGCTAACCCCTGGTTACATTTTCCTTTTCAGTAATATAGGGCGCCAACCCCTGGTTACATTTCCTTTTCAGTAATACAGGGTACACAAATCCCCTGATTATATTTCCTTACCAGCATAGGGTACACCAATCCATGATCTCCTTACCAGTATAGGGTACACCAATCCCTTACTGTGTTCTCCAACATAGGGTACACCACTCCCTAGTTGATTTGATTTTAAATGCAGGATACACCACTCCCTGGTATCATTGCCAATATAGGGTATCCCATTCTCTTACCATATTTTCCCAACATAAGGTACACAAATCCTTAGTTGAGACATTCTTTTGGGACAATAAAAAAAAACAAAATCATCATGACCTTTTCAGGGTACACCATTACTGTTATTTGCTTTCAATAAAGAAGTAGTTTAGAATTTTATTACAATAACTCACGAAATTTTCCTAGTGAAAACTGGGGCAGAAAATTTTCGTTTGTTTGTTGTGATGTCTGATCAGGTTTTACCTTGAGGCACAAGGTTTGAGATGAACAAAAGAAAAAGTTTGAATCCAAATGCAGAAGCAGATCGAAATGATATGGACTGCTCAAAACATGACTGAAGTTACGAGCTTCACATTTCCCGTTTTGCTCAGAAGAAGCCGTAGAAGAATGAACTAGCACCTATAGCTAGCAAGCATCAAGGTTCAGATCAGAGTCTGCATGAACAACCAGTCAAGACTCAAGATCAAGGTTTAGAAATCTTATAACTTATAACTGATATGTTTGTTTAGTTCCTTTAGATTTTGATGTAATAACAGGGCCACAGACCGGAGCCTTGACGGAACCTAGATCGACTTTCGAACTCATCACTCCATCATTCTTCTTGAACTACATGCGACCTGATTCCCTTATAACCCGGGATATGTAGGTTGTCCAAAACCAGGACTCGGTTGTACTTTTTTCTTTTATTTTCTTCCTCTTTTGAATAACGATATAGTCAAAACTTAGTCACACGGCTCACTTTATCTTTGCCTGAAAACTTTTAATGTTTCCAAGCAAAGAGGGGCATGCTGTGAGCATCTAATTTTTTACCGTGCTTGAATATTTTTCGCTCCCATCTTCCCACACGTGTCCCCACTCTTTGTCCCCCATACTTTGTCCCCACTCCACTTTCTCTTGTCCCCCATGCTTGTCCCCCCACACTTTGTCCCCTCTCCACTTTCCCTTGTCCCCCACTCACAAACTCCGTACCAATCTCCCTACCCATTAAAAACAACCCTGAATTCCTTTCTTCTAGAGGGAGAAGATCACAGAAACCTCCCTCATTTTGGAAACCGGCCGCACCTCCCCAAAAATGGAGAACTCTCCATCGTCTCTCTTCTCTCAACTGAGAGTCAACAACCACCCTCTCATCTCTCTCGATCGAGACTAACTATACTCCACTGAATCTCTCGACCAGCCGACGCCCAACCTTATTCCGCCTTTGCCATTGCCCAGCAACCGCCGTCCAAAACTCGCTGCTGCCGAACAGCCACCAAACAACCTCGAGTCTGTCCCAAAACCAGCATGAAAAATCCAATGAAATACTGTCGAAAAGCAGCTCAAAGCATCCATAAAGCTCACTCCAAAATCACTGAAACACCATAATGGTTGTCCAAGGTTCAGTTAGTTGAGTTCGATCAGTTTCGAAGTCGTCGTTGAGGCTTTGGCAGTCGACGTTGAGTCTTACCATGTTCAATCAGTTAGAAGTTTTTGTTGCCCTTGTACAAGTTTTGGAGAATAATTTTCAGCAATAAAGGCTCTCTCTTCACTTTGTTGATTATATCTTTTCTTATAAATCTTATATTGTTTGAATTTGTTGGTCAAGTCTTTGCTGGATACCATGATTGGTTTTGAGTTTGGAATGATTATTTTATGTGTTTAAATTGATGAGTGTGAGCATGATTATCTAGTAGCTTAAGAATATTTATTTTCTAGCCCTTCTGATGTTGCAACGTTGGACCATGTGCTATTGAGATATTTAGTTGATAGAACTTTAGGCCTATGGTAACTTAATAGATAGTGGGCTGCCTTTAATTTTGAATAGATGGGGGCTTAAAATCAGATTTTTTTATAACAATAATGGGCTCTGATAAGTCGACCCATGTTGGCCCGTT